>NC_047660.1:116285254-116612607 GCF_011762505.2 Arvicanthis niloticus | reverse complement strand
TTTTTTATTTATTTTCATCCCAAATATTGCCCCCTTCCTGGTCTCCCTTCCCTGAGTTCATCACCCCATCTTCCTTCCCTTTAACCTCTGAAAGGGTGTTTTCCTCTTAGACCCTCCCCAGGAACCCCCCTTGTCCTGGGGCCATCAAGTATCTTATAGGATTAGGTGCATCTGCTCCCACTGAGGCCAGACAAGGCAGTCTTCTGCTACATATGTGCCTGGGACCCTGGACCAGCCTGGTATGCTCTTTGGTTGTGGCTTAATCTCTGTGAGCTCCCAAGGGTACCAGTTGCACTGCTAGTCTTCCTGTGGGGTTGCCATCCCCTTCTGCTCCTTCAATCCTTCCCTTAAATTAACTCTTCCATAGAGATCCCCAGACTTCAGTCCAATGGTTGCTGTAAGTATCTACATTTGTCTCAGTCAGCTGCCGGTAGAGCCTCTCAGAGGACAGAGACAGAGACAGAGGAGCCTAGCCATCTAGGCTCCTGTCTGCAAAGCACAACATAGCATCAGTAATAGTATCAGCTTTGGTGCCTTCCCATCTGATGGATCTAAAGTTGGCTGGTCCTGGACAGCCCTTCCTTCAGTCTCCTGCTCCATTTTTGTCTCTGCTTTTCTTTTAGACAGTAACAATTCTGGGTCAAAATTTTGAAGGTAAGTTAATGACCTCATCTCTCCACGATGGGCCCTGTCTTTTCTACAGGACAGTACTCTCTTCAGGTTCCATCTCCCCACTGTTGGGCATTTTGGCTAAGGTCCATCCCAATTGAGTCCTGGGATCCTCTCACATCCCAAGTCTCTGGAACTTTCTAAAGGTTGCATCACCCCCCATGCTCCTCAGCTGCATATTTCCATTCATTCTCCTGGCCCTCTGGGCTACTCTCCTGTCTCCCCCATACCTGATCCTACAATTCATCATCCTTCCCCTCTCCCTCCCAAGTCGTTTTCTTCTTCTGACTTCCATGATTATTTTGTTCCCCCTTCTAAGTGAGATTGAAGCATCCTCATTTGGGCCTTCCTTCTTGTTAAATTTCTTAAAGTCTTTGGGTTGTATCATGGGCATTCTATAGTTTTTGGCTAATATGCACTTATCAGTGACTACATACCATGCATGTTTTTGGGGGGTCTGGGTTACCTCACTCAGTATGATATTTTCTAGTTCTATCCATTTGCCTGCAAAATTCATGATGTCTTTATTTTTTTAAGGTTTATTTATTTATTTATTTATTTATTTATTTTATGTTTGTAAGTACACTGTTGTTATCTTCAAACACACCAGAAGAGATCATCAGATCCCATAACAGATGCTTGTGAGCCATCATGTGATTGCTGGGAATTAAACTTAGGACTTCTGTAAGAGCAATCAGTGCTTTTAACCACTGAGCTATCTCTCCAGCCCCCAGATGTCCTTTTTTTTAAATAGCTGAATAGTATTCCACTGTGTAAACAGACCACATTTTCTGTATCCTGTCTTTGGTTAGGAGATATCTGAGGTGCTTCAAATTTCTTAAGCCTGAATTCTAAACTTCTTTTCCCATTGAAACACTGACTTTGTGCTTGTTGTATAAATTCTCTGTGTCTCCATCTACTCACTGTGGAATAATTTGCTACCATTTTACTGGAATATTAAAATAAGCATAACTAAGGCTGGGATGGTCCCCCAATTGGTGAAGTGCTTGCCAATGAAGACTTGAGTTCAGTTACCAAAACTCACACAAGAAAAAGTCAAGCATGGTAGCACACACTTGATTTCCCAGTGCTGGGGAGGCAGAGATAGGTAGGTCCCCAGAGCTAATAGCCAACCAGCCTAGTCTAATCAGAGAGCTCCAGGCCAGTGAGAGAGAGGCTCTGTTTCACAAAAAGAAAAATGGTACTGCCTAAGGAACAACACTGGAATTTGACCTCTGGCCTCTATGTGTACATGCAAACATGTGTCCACAAATACACATATAATAGACAGACAGACAGACAGACAGACAGACATATATACTGTTATACTCTCTGTATATTAATTGCATCAAACAATAAGATAAATCCATGTAAATTACTGAACTTGATGACACATGAGTACCTGACATCAGATTTTTATATTAATTGTTCATTCTACCTGATAGGGCAATTCCTACCCAAGAGTTTAGTTTTTGACATCTATGTTTTAGAGAAGGTAAAGTATATTCATGACCCAGCTGGAACTATCTTGCCTACAAACTAAAATCTTAGTAAGTGGTAGCCCTTCACCACTGTCGTAAATGAAGATAAAAATCATATATGTCATTTGTAAAGTTTTAAGACTCCCACAATTTTGTTTGCTTAGAAAATGTTCTTGCTCCCCCAGTCCCTGATTACACTTTAAATATGTCTGACTCTTGTCACCCATGTTTCAGTCTATTCCCTGACATTCAAAATGAAGACATAATTGCTACTCTGTCACCTTACTGAGATTTTATTTTCTCCTGAGGAAGGTATTTATTGGCCTATACACAGAGCTCCTGTAAAATTTCTTTCTCTAGGGGATAAAAATGTTACCCTAAATGAGTTTGGTGAATAGCTATGTCAAAAGAAAGAAAGAAAGAAAGAAAGAAAGAAAGAAAGAAAGAAAGAAAGAAGGAAAGAAGGAAAGAAGGAAAGAAGGAAAGAAAGAAAGAACCTTAAAGGCATATGTCATATTGAAGAAAACAGGATTGATGAAGGAAACATAACTTAGGTGGGAGTGGAGACAGAGAGTGGGGATGGCAGTTTGTCTCTAAACAGTCTTCACAGACAGGCCTTTTAAATACTCTGTAAAAACATGTTTACAGAATGGTTATGATGTAATGCAATGTAAAAGACAGAAATATGAACATAAAATTCTAGCAAAAGCAGAATAGGTAATTAAAGGAAGCTGCTGCTGTTTTATTCCTTCCAGTTGTACATGAACTCACTGAGATAACACCTAGTCCATGCAGGAGTTCATCCTGAATGGCCTCTCCTGTGGTCAGTCTCAAGCAATAATCCAAGCACTTTCACTAAACATACTTGCAAATCCCAGTCTCTCTCTTTCATATTTAGTTTTTTTATTAAGATATTAACTACTCTTTCCCAGTTACGTGGCCTCATAATCCCGCTGAAATTGGGGGTGAAGTTTTTTTCTATGAGATTACATTGGTTATTATCAAGACAAAATCATCAGGTTGGAAATTTATATCTCCACACGGCTGGAGTGGGATGAAGGTTTTTTTCTTATTCTAACACCCCGCATTTTCTATTTCAAAGTAAAACCATTCAATCATTCAATTGGTAAAAAGTTTTCTCATTTTTAGAAGTCCAGGAACTTTTGGACAGTCTTGTTCCCCAATAAAATGGAGATGTGTTTTTCTTCAGCCTTTCAACTTTTTTGAGTTAAAAGATAGAGTGCTTAACTCCTGTTTTTCTCCCTGGGCCAAGAGACAATGGGCTACAAGTAATTAACCAGATGAATCCTTGTCTGATAATAACATTAAAATGGACATAAAATATATTTGGAGATTTTTGCAAGAATTCATAAATTATAAAACATTCACCAGATGTGCATAGTGTCTCTCTGAGAAAGATGCCTCTGGGTCTTGTTTTTACATAGTGTCATATAATACCAATTACATGTTAGTCTTCAATATGATTAATACTCAATCCTACGTTGAATTTATGTGTTTTGTAGAATATTCCCCAAGATGATTCACTTCTTTATCCTTTCCTGTGTTTAGGAAACAGTCAGAATGTGTGAAGCCTGAACAGATCTGTTATTCCAGGCATTAATCTGCAACATACAGATGTATCCATCACTGGAAAGCCTGAAACATAAAGCAACATAAACAGACCAATTTAATAAGATTATCTATTTAGCTTAATTAAATATAGCAAGATTAACAATTTGCCATTAACAGGGAAAAATGCATTTAACTTCAATAATGTGTGGGCTACCATTTAAAAAAAGTCTTCAAATGTTAATTATTGTACCATAATTATATTGATGTTGTTCCAACTCTAATATTTCTTCACACTTTATTAACTTGATATAATTAAAACTGTGATTGACTTATTTTCATCTTATTTTAATTGAGACATTCTGCAACAGAAGCATATTCAATTACAAAACTTAAAAAGCTATCCATCACATCATTCTTCCTCCCCTCTTCTGCCAGAACTACAAAACTCTCCCACACAAGTGAGCTTCAAAACTCACTGCTATGTAACTGCTAGAATGTGGATTCCATCCTCCTCCTTTCGTCTGTATGTATGTGTCAGAACCTCGGTGAGATCAGAGGGATGCCCTTGCCTAAGTTTGATGAAATTTGGGGACTTAGAAAATGAGATTTGAGGTCCCTGAGATAAATAATCAAGACAATTTTCAGTTGTTTTATTTTTCCTTTGTGGATGGTCCCTGCATTTTCTATGTAAAGCAATTTTAAAGGCCTTCTTAGTAACAATATTCACTATTTCCAATCCTCTGGTGGTGAAATGCATAGACATACAGACATATGTATATACACATGTATACACACACACACACACACACACACACACACACACACACACATACACACACACATTTCCTAAAAGTCAGTCAGTTGAGGTAGATTTTTCAAACCAAAAGCACATTTTCAAAAGACATGGCTAGTCACTTTACTATGCAGAAACATTTGGACCCATTTAAACTCCATCTCATTTGAGGAGTGCCCACCTTCCTGACCTCACCTCTTTTCTCCCCCTATATCCACTGCCTAAGGGTCTCTTATAATTTTTCCCTGTGTGATTTTCCTCAGGGTAGACCAGAGTGGCCTTGAACTCAGAAATCCACCTGCCTCTGTCTCCCAAGTGCTGGGATTAAAGGTATGTGCCACCACTGCCTGACTCTTCTCCATTTTTTTTAAAACTTGTTCTTCAGTGATTTCTCAGTGAGTCCCTGAATGTCTGATATATTTCCAAAATCATAGAAATTTTTAGTTTCTTTTAAGTGAACATGTCTCTTCATTTTCAATCAGCCAACACATCAGCTGCTCTAAGTCTGTGGTAATGAGACACATGGCTGTGTATCTTCTGAACCAGTGAATGTGCCACTCAACATGTTCTTACCTCCCCAAAAGACTCAGCATGTAGTAAGGGAAAAGGTAGGAGGCAAACATGTTCAAATTCAGTCCACAGCCTTCAGCTAGTCTCCTAACCTCTGTAACTTCCCTGTTTGTCAGTGATTCTCCTGGAAATGCATTCATAATTCATCGAGGCACATGCACAAAAGGCACCAGTGCACTTGGACAGCTTGTGTATATTCGTGTTTCATCCAAAACCTTACAAACATCTCGCTTTATAAATATTTCATGAATGGAGGAAGAAAGGAACTACGTCTCCTTAAGACAACCTTCAAGCCTTAGATGAGGTGTGGAACTTTCAATTGTAACTTAGGCAAGTTTAGGTTTGATTTTTTTTTATATAAATGTGGAGTTTAATTTAAATGATTTCATTATAATATTCCAGAAAATTAATATTAAAAAAAATTCTCCTTTTTGGAGAAATTTTGGCTAGCTGCACTGTAAACTCATCCTCATGCCTCATCCTCAGAACAAGGCCGTTGGTGGTGCCGCTTATGATCTTGTTTTATTTGTTTAAAACGTCCAAAGTTAGCAAGTACAACAAGGGAGGATATTGTTGAAACGTTTTCTAGTATGTTCTTGTTAGGATTTTTGTTCCCTGGTCTGCAGTTTGTCACTTATTTCCAGATCTTACAGAGACTTTTTTTATTTCCAGAAGCTGAACACATTCAAAACAGTCGTGTTTTAATTGAGAGTACTCTGGATGCAATTTGTACATTTGTTCATGGGTACGGGGTGATCTCCAGCAGTGAGTTTAATTCCTTGCTAAATATTTCATAAGTATGATATGGGGATATGGAAGAAAATGAGTTGGGATTTGTTTTGACTAATGCACAGAGCACGAGACTGTCTGACCCAGAAGCAGTGCTTGCTTTACTTTATCCTTGGGGCTCTTTACCAAGGCTCTGACTCTCTCAGTCTTACATATTCTGCAATGTTTAGATACAAAGGAAACTGGATAGAGAGACTGTATTTACCTCTTGAGGAAAATTCCTTTCCATAAAGTGTGGAACAATGTGTCATGATTCAGGAGAACAGAGAACAAGAGTTTGATCCTGTGTATGCCATGTTAGAATCAATATTGTCAGTGTGCCAAGTTATTAAATGTCCTGTTTCTAATGTGGCTTTTAGAAGCTCTACCAGAAGAGCAGTTAACATTTGTTACTATCATGGGAA
Source organism: Arvicanthis niloticus (assembly GCF_011762505.2). Taxonomy (NCBI): domain Eukaryota; kingdom Metazoa; phylum Chordata; class Mammalia; order Rodentia; family Muridae; genus Arvicanthis; species Arvicanthis niloticus. Next base: position 116,606,329 of record NC_047660.1, on the reverse strand, counting down.
GGGGAGAGGTCCATAAGTGCCAGTAAGTGCATACATAAATGGTAATATAAATAAAACCACAGGAATAGAATTCTTGCCAACTTCCAAACCCATTAGCATGGCACTGACACTCTTGTAAAAAAAAAAAAAAAAAAAAAAAAAAAAAAAAAAAAAAAAGTATAATTAGATGTACTCCAAAGAGTGCACTTTCTTTTTTTTTTTTTTTTTTCTGCCCTAAATCTCTCTATTTTTTTTAAAAATACCTATGTGTAGGATGTGGCTGTTGCTCAGTGGGTGAGAGTGTGCGAACATGGGAGCCTGGCTTTAAATTCTCACAAAAAAGGTCCATTGTGGCTACTCCTACCTGTCACACCAGCAGTTTGGGTGATAGACACAGGAGTCTTGGTAGGGCTTGATGAACACCATCCTGGCTCGTGATTCACTAAAAAATTCTGTCTTAAGAGAAGATGAAGAATTACAGAACAGAATACACAATGTCCTTCTCTAGTCTCCACACTTGCACAAAGGCACATACCTGCATAGTTACTGCAAATTCACACACACACACACACAGAGAGAGAGAGAGAGAGAGAGAGAGAGAGAGAGAGAGAGAGAGAGAGAGAGAGAGAGAGAGGCAGAGACAGAGAGAGGCAGAGACAGAGAGAAACAAAGAGAGACAGATACAGACAGACAGACAGACAGACCACTGCTGGCTTGCTTCCTTACATCAGACCTACAAAATGAATGAACTTTGAATAAATATAACATTCGTTTCATAAAAATGTTTGCATATGCATATAAAAGTGTCAATTCCATTTTTTCAAAGTTTTAGAACAAGTGACCCTGGAGACATCTGTGTTCCTTCCATCTCTATATTTCCATATTAGCCAAGACGGTGGTGATGATGCATGGAATACAGAAGAGGGCTGTGTGGGAAATCATGCCCGCTCTCTGGGGACTGGGGACTGTCTTAGAGTTTGACACCCTTCATGGTTTTTTCCTTTTCTTCCTTTTCCACTGTAGGCAATTGGCATCCGATTGAACGAGCTGTGCCATGGAGAGAGCGAGAGTCCTGCTAACCTGCTTGGCCTTATCTATGATGAAGAGACCAAGAGAAGACTTCGGAAGGAGGATGAGGAAGAAGACTTTTTAGATGACAGTAAGGAGACTCCCTTTACTACAAGAGCCCCTGCTTGTAAGAAACTCTGCTTTAGGAACACTTCTTTGTTCCTCTCTCATTCCCTCTCCATCCATCTCCCACAGACCATTCCCCTTCTCCTCATGTGAATGTAGAGCATGTATATAAGTGGGGGTGGGGGAGCAATGGAACAAGTCAGGAAGAGAAGGCAGATAGACGAAGCACTGCAGGCGATGTGGAAGGCACATTGCCTTTTAGCCTCTTGTTCTTATCCATAGTCATACTAAGCCTCTGAGAAGGAAAGCAGTTGTGAGAAATTACTTTCCAAGAAGGTTTTGCTTTGCTTCTCTCTCTCTCTCTCTCTCTCTCTCTCTCTCTCTCTCTCTCTCTCTCTCTCTCTCTCTCTCTCCACCTCTTGTTCTCTCTCTGTCTCTCTCTCTGTCTCTCTGTCTCTCTCCCCACCTCTTGTTCTCTCTCTCTCTCTCTCTCTCTCTCTCTCTCTCTCTCTCTCTCTCTCTCTCTCTCTATCTCTCTCTCTTCTTCCCCATCCCAGATTTCATCCTGTTACTACTGCTTTGGGAAGTAAAAGTATCATGCAAAATAGAATCGAACAAGAAATGCTTTCCAGGGGCTGCAGAGATGCTTCAGTAGGGAAATTGCTTGTTGCACAAGCCTGGGGACCTGAGTTTAGATCCTCAAAAGCCCTATTAAAAAGCTGGACACAGTTGTGGGAGCCCGTTAACCTCAGCACTGGGGAGACAGACAGGGAAGTCCATAGAATTCATTGACCAGTTGAACAAACAATTTTAAATGTGGAAAGCTTGTGGAGAAGGGCACTTGACATCAATCTCTGACCTCCACATTCATGCACAAGCGTGTGTATCTGCATGCTCAGGTGCACACACTTATAGTAGCAAGTTTATACACTGTACCACACACAAAGAGATGCATTCCAAAGAACATAATGTTGAATAGTTTAATCAAAGCACATTACAGTATTAATAAGAAATTCAAAGTTTGCTTAAACTATGACTGTCCTGTGCGGTATCTATTTAGAGTTGTCATAGAATTAAAGACAAGAGTATTCTTGCTAGATTCTCTACAGAATCACTTTGTACATATATATGCTGTGTACCATACAAGCCGGGGGGGGGGGGGGTGCAGCATTCCCTTAGTGGAAAATTCCAGGCTGTGGAATCTGAATCTTTCCATGATGGAAGCAGCGACATCTTTCCACTTAACCTTTTCTCTTCATTTGCAGTTCAAGTTCTCTGGTTATATTTTAAGGGTTATTCTTGGCTAATGCTTACCAAATCTGCCCCAGCCCTGTGCCATGAAGTACCAAATGATAGTTAGATGATAGCGTTGGAAAAAAATTTAACAACAATCAAGGAAATCTCTCACCATGTTCCTTTCCTCTTTTGCACCAAGGATTTTTTTTTCCCATTATTTTGTTCTCTTTTCATACCTTATGAATTAAGAGAAAACCTTAACATCTCTGCTGATAAAATACTGAATTCTTACATGGACAAATCAACCCAATGACAAAAGCTGACTCTGAAGATAACCTAGTCTATTTTTTTAAATAACTTTGGTGTTTAATTTCACTCATACACTAAATGCTAGAAAGTGACTTTTCCAGCAGTCACAAAACCTAGGAAAGGCTAGCCATGACTGCCAGCCAACCAGAGGCACATGTTGGAAGCCACTTAGAAGTTGTTTAGAATGGAAGGAGCTGACAGAAAGTTAAATGAATGTACCCTCACAGGCTGCAGTGTACAATCCACATCAAATTACAAAAGCTCCACTCATTCATATGTTATGTCTGGTACATCAGTATTTTGTTTGGGTCATGTAGAGCTCCATCTTTGCTCACTGTGACAGGATATTTCAGCTAATAAGCAGGAAAGAGACTAAACCATAGCCACGGTCATTACCTACCAGAGAACCTCAGGAATGAACAAACAAATCCAGAAGTTTACAATGAGTAGTTGGTGTTTGGTTGTTTGTATTATTCATTTTGTTCATACATAATCGTCCTGTGTAGCTCAGAGTGGTCTTGATCTTGAAATCCTCCTGCTTCAAAATTTGAGTAGCTGAGGCTACTACTACCATGCCTAGTTTCAACAAACTTGTTGTTGTTGGTTTGTCTTTTTTTTAATTTTTTTTTAATTTTCACATGTAGGTAACTTATAAAGTCCTACAAACTCTGTGGAGTATAAGACTGATGTTCATGATTATCAAGTAATTATGAGGTTGTTAGGTGTGATTTAGCTAACTTTGCACTCCAAAGCTAAATATAACGCAAGCACATGTCTGTTTGGAAACTCCATGCTAGCTTATCTCTCCCCTTCCTAATGAAAGGCAGGTTTTCCAGCCATGTTTTAACTATGTAGAAAAAGCAATGGTTCTCAGGAGGGAAACATATGCCAGATGTCTTCAGAAGACCATAACATATACCTTCTGTGTCAAAAAAAAATCATATGTACTACTCAGTCAAGATATTTCATTACGCCCAGGAGACAATTTGGGGGATTTTTAAAATTATTGATATATAATGATATTGTGACAGTTTGATGACTCGATTTATTCAACTGATAACTATTTTCTTTCTTTTGTAAGAAGCAGAATGCTAGATGTCCTGTTCTTTTCTGAAGATAAAGCAATCAGAATATTTCTACAGGGTCAATGTTAATACAGATCTCTCAACCAATCCTGTCAGTTTTAAATCCTGTTATTCCCTTGGCCATTATCTGTCTTTAGTCCAAATTTGATTAGTTGGTCCATAGTGGATAGGGGGTCTGAGAAAGTAAAAAAAAAAAAAAAAAAAAAAAAAAATATTCTATAGAATGAAAGAGACTATCAGTTGCTTCTGGTACAGCTGTGTCATCCTGTGACAGGAGAGCTTATACTAAAATGTGTAGTATAAACTGGGAGTGGTGGCTCACACCTTTAATCCCAGCACTTGGGAGGCAGAAGCAGGACTTATTTGAGTTGTAGGCTCTGGTCTGCAGAGCAAGTTGCAGGATAGCCAAGGCTATGATCCTGTTACAAATAAACAAAAGTGTGTAGTATCGTTGGCCAGGTGACATGTTTTCTTGTGTCTGTGTTACATAAATTATTTATTGAACTAGAGCTGAAATAACGTAACAGCTCTCAGAAGGCCAATGAATCATCCCTTCCTAAAGTGAGTTGGGAGGATATGAGGGCTCCAAACCAAGCTGGTTGACATATAAGCAGTCAAGACTTGAGTGAATACAAGACCAATTTCAATTTCGGTTTTCACCAAATGGTCTCTGGGGACATTGGAGCTGTGTTTTATTACTTTATAGTGCTGTAAGTATAAATAGAAACACTGACTTCTGCTTGTCTGATACTTTAATACTGAAGCAGCCGTTACAGAACTGCAGAGTGGAAGAAGAAAGGTGGATGGCCATGCTCAAGTCATGCTGACAGGAGTAGGTAAATTGAGGTTGTGTAGAAAATACTCTCATGTGCAGTTTGATTTTACATGGATATAGCTAGGTCCATCACACCATGACCCTCTATTTGTTATTGGTTTATCTTCTCACAAAGAATTCTTTTTTCCCCTTAGGTACTGTGAACCCCTCTAAATGTGGCTGCCCCTTTGCCTTGAAGATGGCAGCATGCCAACTTCTCCTGGAGATAACCACGTTCCTGAGGGAGACTTTTTCTTGCCTGCCTAGACCTCGCACTGAGCCGCTCGTGGTATGTTGAAGCAATGTGGTGTCAACAGCCAGGCTACTTGAAAACATGGAACTGTAGCCAGGTGTCCTATATTCCCAGCGTCTTTAAATGCTTGAAGATCTTAGATGTTTTTGAACTTAAATTTTTAACCAAAGGCTTTTCAGACATAAAAAGACAATCTGTTTCATCTATTAAAATAATAGCTCCAAGATTGGTTAGAAATCACTGGAGAAATACTTTGAGGTACAGTGTTTGACAGTGTGGTGATCACCACTAATTCTGATGGAAATATCTAGAAGCCCATGTTCCTTTACCTTACAAACAATGAGGATTTTATAGCCAACATTATTCAGAAATCATTACCTGATTTTCTTTTGTGCTAGCAGTTCCTCTGTTCACTTCTTACTTCTGTAGCTTACTTCTACAGAGTTTTCTGGTTTATAGTGTGACATAAATGGCTTCAGTGTTTAGATTCTCAACATTTCCAAACATGTCATTTTCATAGAATTTCTTGTGGATTATGGCTCGACAGAAAACATGGCAGGCAACACACACACACACACACACACACACACACACACTACATATATTGGCACATAAAAATACAGTCGTGTGCCATGTACCATTTATTTTACTGCACATACAAATACTATGCAAGGCCTATAAATCTTCAGAGTATGAGTTAACAGGGAACACCTTGGGTCTATGAGTCTCTGATAGAAACCAAAAGGCCCTTTCATCTCAGTCAACCAGAATCTTAACCTGGGGAACCAAACAAAACCTTCTCCTCTTTTCCACACCTACTTCCATTTAAGGGTGTTTTACAACTCACCTCTCCTGCTGTTAAAACAAAACAGTGTGAATAAGTCCAGTACCCCCACCCTAGGGTGGGTCCAGAAGCTAGATAAAGGAGTTCGTGTTTTGCTACCATGGAGCACAGTCTCTGGCATTAGTTTTCCAATGTTCTAGAAGACCCATTTCCTTGAATCCTTAAAAAAAAAAAATGAACATTTTCAAATTGGGAACATTTATGAATGGAATGCTTGTCTTCCAGGAAAAAACTAGCCTCACTGGGACTGCAAAACTGTACAACTCGACTGACAGAAATGGGAATCCCAGCTACTTCCTTCTGTGACACCATTGACTCCACACTTATTTTTCTGAGTTGTCAGTCTCACTGATCTTTTGAAAGTACTCTATAAAGTCAAACCAAGTCAACTCCATGCATGCACTCGGCTTAAAGTCAAGCATAACAAAATGTCCGACCTGCAGACTCCCTTCAATACTGTCCCTTTAAGCCTCCTAGGTAGTAACAGTATTTGGGAAAGTATGCAGTGCTTGGATTGCACATTTTTCACAACAGCTGCAATTTTCATAAAACGATGTCTTGTTTAGCTCAAGCACTGTCATTCTGCCCTTTATCCCTTAAAGTTCCGCCTCAGTGACTCTTGTTAGGAATCCTCTTTCATGTAGCCTTGTGTACACTGTAAACAAACTTAATAGCTGCATCTCTTTGGGGAGCAGTTCCTAGACTGAGACCTGTTAATGAAAATGAATCCTTCTGTTTTCTCAACCAGCCATGTCTGTTTAGCCTGAGCACACAGACAGTACAGCCATGACAGCAGACCTCAAGAATCTCAGCACTATGTGGATCACAAACTAGGCTACAGAGCAGGGCCTGTGACAAATACCCTATAAGCAACTAGAAGAGTTACAGTACAAAGAAAGGAACCCACAAAGTCTAAGACTAAAATAGCATGCTTCAGTCATTTAGTAACAAGAGACAAGTGTGTCTTCTTTACCTTGAGCTAGGTTTCTGAGACCTGTTGTTCACTATACAAGCACTCTCACTGTTAAACATAGACTTGTGTATTTTTATTATTTCCTTTTTGAGACTATAACATATTTACATCATTACTCCCTTCTCTTTTTCCCTCCAAATTCTCCCATAAAACTCTTGCTTTTTTAAAATTCATAATATATTTTTTCAATAATTGTTGTCATGGCAATATATTTATATTTAGTACATATATATGTATATATATGCATATACATGTGTGCATATACATATATACATATGTACATATATACATATATACATATGTACATATATACATACGTACATATATACATATATTTCTGAATACATAAGTCCAACTTGACCATTCTGTATAATGTTACTTGTGTGTATGTTTTCAGGATTGACCATTTGGTATTGGATAATCCATTGGTGTGTGTTCTTCTGTGGGGAAGACTATTTCTCCTGTTCTACGTATTCCTTAGCTGCCTGTAGTTCTGTGTGCAGGGCTGAGGACTCCTGGGTTTTTCCCCCTCTTGTTCTTACTTCCTTCTAAATGACAGTAAGAAATTTCCCCAATATAAAGTTCACCATACTGTCTTTGGCTCACACATGCCTTTTTGTAAAACTGATCTGACTTCCCACACTTGTGTGCTAACGAAGTACATTCAAGTTTCCCTTGAATGGCACCGTCTATTCACCTCTGCACATATACTGTTCTCAACAGTGCAGACATTATCTTCCATCTCCTTTGGTCAAAAATATATGACAGGTATTCCTAGTCTAAATTCAAGATATTGGTAATCTCTCTGTGGTGAAGGAAGAACCTACCTGCCTCTTGGCTTTTTTTTTTTTTTTTTTCTACCTTCTAGAAACTACTACACCTTTCTTCCATCTTCAGAGGCAGTAATACCGTGTTGAAGCTTCCTCTGTCTGCAGCCAGGGAGAGGCCCTCTACTTCTGAGAATGCATGTGATTAAATTTGGTCCACTTAGCAATAGATTGAGAGAATCATAAAGTTTTTAGCTTTAATTTTACTTCCTAAGTTCATGTTACAGTATAAAGCAACATATTCTCAAGCTCTGGGGATTTGGGATTTACATATCACCTGGGGACCTTTATTCTATTACTATAGTCTTGAAGTCTGATATCTAACTCCTACACTTAGAATTCATTATTTCTGTTTGCTCATCTTTCACCTTAGCCTTCTGAGTTTCTTAGAGAAGTAATCATTTCTTATTTATGTCATTGTATCTAACATGTTAATATTCAATGCATGATTATGTAATTAACATGTAAATGCCAAAGATGTCTCCCAAGAGTTGGAGAGTGAAGAAGCTAGTTCAAAGTTCTGTGTTGTTGGAAAATAAAACACATGATGAGAAGCCATCAGTTAGGGGAAACTTACTTTCCTATTTAAGAATATTTTAAAGACCACAATTTAAAATAAACAATAGGAATATTTTATATATAATTTCATGTGATTCAGAATGAAGAGTGGTTTGCCACAATACCAGGGAAGTAAATGGAACATGATGCCTCCAGCCTGTCACCGCAGCACTTAGGAAACTGAGGCAGAGTCAGGAGGATTATGAGATTAGGTTTCTGGCATTAGAAGCAACATCAAAGAAAGGAAGGAGGAAGGTAGATAGATAGATAGATAGATAGATAGATAGATAGATCAATTGATAGATAGATAGATCAATCGATAGATACATACATAGATAGATCAATTGATAGGTAGATAGATAGATAGATAGATCAATAGATAAAGATAGATAGATAGATAGATAGATAGATAGATAGATAGATAGATAGATAGATAGATATTTTTGTCTCAGGACATCCCAGCACTTGTATGCCCTTCTATGATATTTCAGGACTTGGAGAGCTGCAGGCTTCGTCTGGACCCTGAGTTGGACCGGCATAGATATGAAAGGAAGATCAGTTTTGCAGGAGTTCTGGATGAAAATGAAGACTCAAAAGATTCTCTGCACAGCAGCAGCCACACCATCAAATCAGATGCAGGTGCTGAAGAGAAGAAAGGTAGGGAGACCCAAGGGTCACTTTCTATTTCTGACTTTCTCGCAGGATATATTTGATCTGGTGTCTAAACTACGAAACCTGTATGCCCAAATTCTCTGCTCCACATAGTGCTATGTGGGCTCTTCACAGGCAGTGAGGTAGGAGACACTGCTAATTAGAAGTTGAACTTGTCAGCTAGAATGACTTGGGCTACAGTGCCAGCTCAGCAATTCTCCTTTGACCACCTTGAATGTGAGATGCCATCATCTTTAAGATGACTCACTATTTTTTTAACCAATAAGAAAGGGAAAACCACCCAAATTCAACTATTCTGCAACAATCCCTTATCACTTGCTTGCCTTTTTTTTTTTTAACTGAAAGAGGACTTTGGGACAGTAAAATAAATGTATATAGTCAATGTTATTCTCATATATCCTTCTTGTGCAACAGTATAACTAAAATATACTGTTTAAAGCTCTTTAACTTACAGTTCAAAATTCTTAATTACTTTCCAGTTCAGAGTTGTCAATGTCCATGTTTTTCTATAAAATAATGTCTTCTATTACATCAGAATGTTAATGAATGACATGTCAGTTCAGAAATGGATCAAGGATTAGTACATATATAATATATATATAATGAAAGATAATAAATAAAAAAAACTTGAAGATCAACAACAACAAAGTAGAACTGTTTATGCTAGCGATGAAAACAAGATAAGAACAGTATGAAGCTAGCCTCCCTTGACTCCTCTTCAGGGCTGTCAAGCTTATAACCTGACCCACTTTTCCACCCCTCATTACCATTTGGCCTTGTGCTAGGAGGTACTCTGCATGTATTGCTTCTGTTGCTTACATGGTCACAGACAAAAGCAAGAACAGTCATATTTCATCTGCCACCTGGCACTGGGAATTCTAAATTCAATTTTACATACATCAAACTGTGAAGAAAAAGGGGAAGAGCCTATTGGGTCTCCGATAACTTGCCCCTGGATGACATTGTCTACATGCCTTACCTTTAAAACCACAGTGCTCTTTCTAGTCAGTCAAATGACTAGCTTCTCACTCTGTCATTCGAGCCCTAATTAGGGCAGTGCAAGTGAAGTTTAGAATAAATGTGTAAAGCGAATGGGGGAACATGGTAGGCTACCACTGCCATCCTCATTTTCCTACATTATAAGCAGCTAGATCAGAAATCAACACAGAAAAATCCTAGCTGGAGCTGCAAAACGTCACTTTAAAGTAAGTCATTTAAAGATCCTCTCAAATGTCACCATCAGTATCTTGCTTTTATATTTTTTAAATTTGGTTACCCTTCAATAATTTTTGTAAAGAATTTTAAATTTAAGTCAATCTGTACATCTCTTCAGATAGCTGATTGCATACATGTTTTTGCAGACATGTTTTCCAGTGTCCTATAGACAATGAGTATTTTATTAATCAATTAATAAGTGCCATAGTGCTATATAGAAAAAACACAAAGTATTTCAAGTCTTATAAGAAAGTGGATGCAATGAAAAAGGTTTGAATATTTCAATATCAGAATGTTGTCACCTTTTAACTATAAATATCATTGTATCATCATATCCTGATGAATTTTGATAGATTGAGCCATGTTTAAAAAGAATAAACAGTTGAGCAATTTATAGACACAAAAAAGTATCAAGTCAATGTGATTTTAAATATTTACTATGTCCAATGAAGGTAACTTCCATTTATAAACATATACCACCAATCCTTTAATTTGTAAATCAGTCTTTAGCCACTCAACCTTATTACCATAATTATTATTTATAGGAGTTGAATAAAAATTTTAAATTCTCACCCAGTTAATCTTAAATTAAGTAAGTTCTATATTGTCTTAAATAATAAGGTATTTGCTTAATTTTAAGACTGTGTTAACTTTATTATCATTTGTATAATTGTATTTACTGTTCAAATTCTCACCTACTTAGTGATTTTTGTCATACAATATACTTATGTTAATATACAAATGTTGTCTCATAAATAAATAACAGAAAGCTAAAACTATAAATAAAATGAGAAATAACCATAAAATGTTCTTAATTAGTTGGCAAAGGTCTCCCTAAAGATTTGTAAATATTCTGTAAGCTGTTTGAAAAACATATCAGTTGCTACAGCCAATATGAAAATGTGACAATGAGACACTGCTAACTGTAATTACTATTTTTAATGCCATACCATTGGTTTTTATAGAAGAAATTAAAAATCAGCTCCTGAAATAAACAACTTAAAAACAATTAGGTTGTACCAAAGAAAATGAACATTAACTTATCCTTAAGAACTAAAAATATCTGCCCAAGATCTTTAAGCAGAATCTATGAAATACTTTTTCCTGCCCCAAAGACAAACTAAAACTAGTATTCCAAAGTACAGAAACATCTCCTCGTTCAGCATCTAGATACTAAAGATGCTCTATACCAGGAACTATTGCAAGTTCCCAGAAGGTAGCCATTAACAAGAGCATATTCCCATGTATACTTCCATTCATAAACAGATTTCAACTGGCATCACAGTTAAGAACATGAAATGCCCGGCTTTCAAGATAAGTAATGGAAAGTAAATCCAGTTAAGGCAGTGTCAGTGATCTGGAATGGAAAGATATATGGTCAGGGAAGGTTCTAATAATGGCATTAAATTGAGAGACATTCATTGGGCATTTCAGTAATACAGAAGGCTGAAGACAAGAGAGTTCCAAATAGAGGCAACTCTGAGGCCATAGTTCATAATGTGGTGGAGAGTAAACTTGGAGTATTTGAATGAGAACAAAAGAAGCAGCAGAGTTAGAGAATGAGTTTGGGGGGAGTAGAAGGAGACAGATCAGAAAGGCAAGGAAGGGGCAGGCAGTCTAGTTGATATACGTAGAAATTTAATTCCAGCATTTGATTTTAAATTTGTTAGAGGTTATTGGTCCTTCTATGTGACAAGACATGTAGAAGCTGAAAGGCAGGAACAGTTAGAGGGAGTTGCATGGACCAGAGAAAAGGTAGCAGGACTTTGAACTCTTGTGATGGTTTGAAGCATAGAGGAACAGGACTTGTTCTCTAATCAAATCAAATGGGAGATGTATTATCCAATTCAAAGGAATCTGTTTCATTTTGCTTCTAGTTTTTTATTGTTACAGAGACTAAGGCTCAAATTCAGTAGCATATATAGTCTCAGGTGACATATTTCATAAGCCTGAATTCTTATCGCTGTGTCCCTTTTAACTAATTGATGTCATCATTCTGAACCCGAATTTTTCAGGGCTGCAGGAGGTCTCCAGTTATCTCTTATTTTAGATCAAATTCTCAAAATTAAGTCCCCTTCAGATCTCACTAACTTGAAGTTATTTAGTTCCATTTGCAGCCTGAAAGTATCATAAACTGGCAAAAGGCATTAGTATGTGCCTCTACTTAAAAATCTAAGAATTATCACTGTAATCTACTCTTTATTTCTCAATATCCATGAGATTTCAGTAATGGCCATTAAGAATAATTAACCATGAAGTCTAAATTAAGCCTAGAAATAATATTGAAAAATACAGATTGGTGAATTGTGTGTTATAATTAAACTATAACATAGTGCTTTTTCCATAGCTCTTATAGCATTTATCCAACTGAGCTGGAAAAAAAAATCCTCCCAGATGTGCAGTTCTGTCCAGATGAGTTCAGGAAGTTCCAAGAAGGTTTCACAAAGCAGAACAGTGGTAATTCTAGGTTCTTACCATCACAAAAGTAATCCAGAGACTAAACATTCAATTATTCTCTATGAATGCTTCTGCCCCCCTTATATGGTGTTGAAAGTGTACATTTAACTTGCATTTTAAAGAATTCAAGTTATATTATTGTCTCATGTAGGCATTTTTGTTGCTGGAGAAACCGAACCTAGAATACAAACTTCCCGATTTCAAAACACAGTCATAGCTTGATTGAAATAGTAAATAGAAAATATTGTTCAGATCTTAAGTGTGTAAAGCTAACTCCCCCTTCTTCTAATGGTTTTTGAGCCCTTAAAACTTGCTTTATCCTACTGTCATGATATAGACACTATTAAAACTTGAAAGAAAGGAAAAATGTATATATTACCTGAAAAATTATTGTGCTCTTGATTTTTATAAAGTGAATTTAAAGTTTAAACATGTTTCTTTTACTACATTATTCTCACCCTGGTGATAGTTTCTTCCAGAATACTGAGCATGAATAATACATGCCCTTCCTGTTATGTATAGACTATAAGAAAGCTCAGGGCATGCAACATTCATACTCCTAGATCATTAGCCCTTTGATTGAGAAGCGGATGCTATGAAATCCCTAAATGATTGAAAATAGAAATTGAAAATAGAAGTACACCAAATACACACACACACACACACACAGAGAGAGAGAGACACACACACACACACTGCATTCTCCTAAGTGTAAAAATCCCTTAATATTTTTGCTAAAAAGCAGAGTATACCCCACTGCTGACTGTCAGAGAGAGGTGCACCCACGTGTTTATACATTGATAAGTTACTCCAAAGGAAAGGGTTCTAATGATGGTTTTCAGAACTCTCGCATTTCATTGGAAAAACAAAAACAGCCCTGTATTTGGACCAAATAAAAATACGTTTAACATCTGCTAGCAGACCTTGGTGATGGTGCTGTGTAAAGACACTCATGCTTGTGAACCCTGGGCCAGAATGAGAGCAGATCATTCCCAGCCAAATGTGTACTTTTCCCAAGAAAGATACTGCACCAGCCCTGCCTGGTCACTCTGGTCTCATGCCTGTCCAAACTTGGTGACCGGGGGCTGGCAGCAAGGTCTCCGTCTAGCGATGCTGCTCCATCAAGCTGAGAGTTGGCTGGTCAGAGACTAATTGGGAAGAGTGTGGATCTAAACTGCTGGGGAAAACTAAGCGGGGGAAGCCCTATTTTATTCTTTTAATACAGTTCCCAGCAGGAAGATCAGGATAGGAGGTTCTCGACTGCTCCAGATTAAAGGAACCCGCAGTTTCCAGGTGAAGAAGGGGGGTTCCTTGTCCAGCATTCGCCGAGTCGGCAGCTTAAAGAGCAGCAAGTTATCACGGCAGGACTCAGAGTCTGAGGCTGAGGAGCTGCAGCTGTCCCAGAGCAGGGACACTGTCACTGACCTAGGTAACATAGAAGAGTGGGGTGTGCAGGGACGTGGGGGGTAGGAAGCCAGGACTCAAGTCCTGGAACAGCCAAGTCCATTTCATCCCATGTAACTAGAGCAAGAGCAGAGCCATAGTTTAGAAAATGCATTCTCTACAGAGCCCCACTCTGCTTTTGAGCAGGTACACATGGTGCCTGGAAGTCCTGTCCAAGTGTGAATTCTGATTCAGATGATGTGGGAATCTGAGACTCTTCATTTTAACTAAGCTTCCCTGTGAAGCTGATGCTGCTGCCTCAAGGACCACACTTTGAGCTGTGAGCATAGAAAGTGTTTATTAGGGAACAAAAATATATATTGGCAACAAAGACAGGTTTAGAACTCCAGGTGCTTGGATAGCTGCTCTACCCATTCGGACCTTCAAAGTCAAATGTCAAGGACTTTGATGTTGTAGTCTTCATTTCACAGTAAAAACACCAGGAAGAAGTGATTCTTTAGACCTGATACCTAGGGGGTCTTCAGTATGTCTCCTACTTTCAGGATATGTTCTCATCCACCATCCAGCAAGAATAGTTGTTCATTGTCTGTTCTATAAGGATGCTCTTGTAAAATGTGTTAAGAGTACAAGGATAAATAGAATCAAAGCACTGACACCATAGGTTACAACTGTAGGCAATGAAGAGGCTCCAGATCTTCCATGTGATTGTCCAGTACATGGGCATCTTAAGAGACAAGGAAAAGACTAAGTATGATGAATGTAGAGCTCACAGGCTGCCTGTGCAAGTCTTTAGTACAAGTTCAAGCACATTCTCCCTGCTGTTTATTCTCTGCTTTCAAGGCAGCAGTAAGTCTGGATAAATGATCGATAAAGTCTGTCAAATGGAAGCTGAGTATCTAATCAAGGAAAGTTTAAAATAGAAAATGCTTCTACATCCACCCACCCTCGCCTTTAAAAATAGATAATTTATGCATTAGTTAAGATTCAGCTTATTTTTTAGAAGAGATAATGGGGGCGGGGGTGATTTCTGTTGTTGCAGGACGAACGTTATAACCTTCCCATCAGTGTTCAGAATGAACTGAACTCATCAATATATCCTCACCAGTCAAGTCAAAGTAATCATACTAGAGATACAATTTTTCTCCTTAAACAATCCTTGAAGCTTTTAGATTTGATGGCAAAGCTCTGTGGGTAATAAACTAAATGGCCAGATTTCCTTTATACCTTTCATAGAGAGGACACAAGGCTTGCTCACAATTGGCTGTCATTGATTTCAAATCACTGTAATCCCTCAAAGGCTCCATCACAGAACTGAAAGGGCTCCCAAAGCCAGGCCTGATGTCCACGACAGTGGTACAGGTGCAACCACAACCCAATGGAGGCATTATTTTATCATCCTGCAATGTCAGTACCAGTCCAGTTGTGTCCCTGCTTAGCCACAGCTTGTGACATCCGGGCACTCTGGAATGGATTTGGGCACAATGAACATGTAACTAGCTCCTCTCAATGAATCCACACTTTTTTCTCTGCTCTCATGTCTTAACATGGAAGCTACCTTAGCAGAGATCACCATTGTTTTGGGACTTACTAGTTCAGGTGGTGGTTAAGAGAAAGGCTCTTATTAATATCCTTCCAACAAAGTCCTGTGCCCTGTAACCTGCTGGGCCATAGTAGAGTCTGCCCTTGGATTCAAAAGCATGGACAATGACACCATACTGGCATGTCCTCCGGGGAGACTGAACATTGAACTCTTTCTTGGTGTTCTTTTTTAAAGAAGGGAGTCCTTGGAGCGCAAGTGAACCCAGCATTGAGCCTGAGGGGATGAGCAATGCCGGCACAGAGGAAAATTACCACAGAAACATGTCATGGCTTCACGTAAGTGTCCGACTAAATTTCTAAAAACAAACTCTTTTCAGCACTGGGGAAGATTCCTGGTGAGAGAAACAGACTATCAACATGAGAACACTTCTGACAGAGAGTACAGTATATTTTAGCTGAGTCTCTCTACTCAGAGTGGAAATATTATTCTGCTGGATTGTGTTTAAGAATAACTAAGACTAAGGACTTTCGTTATATAGCCAGTCTGTGGGTCACCATATTTCAGGCAAAACTATGAGAGACTGAGCTAAGTTGATACTCAAAATACCCTGAATGACACAGGCCAGACAACCTGGTCAATTTTAAACATATTACCATGGACTTGAGAACAGTCAGTGTCATTTTTGACTGTGTTAGGAATGAGCTTTGGTGGACAGTTGCTATAAATATGTAGTACCCATATACAAAATTATCAAAAGAATTAACTAAAAAAAATTGTAAATGCGACACAAAGATTCTGGGTGAGAAGATTATGCCTCAGATAGATAGGCAGCGTGCAAAGGCATGAAACCCTCCCTTAGAATTTTTGGGCATATGTTGAAGCAAAACCTTGAAGTAGGCATGAAAAAGGAATGTGCTCTCTCCTCAAATATGTGGACTTTATGGTACTCCTCAAGGTCTTATTCCATAATATACTCCCATATTTTCATGGACAAGGCAGATGAAAAATTACAGGGACACAGTAATAGAGAATGCCATTATGTATGTTGTAGAAACCCATAGGATGGGCCGCACCAGGGGGTGAACTTTACTGATCATATGTCAGTGTGGGCTGATTGTAGTAACTGAATCTCTGTGGTGCAGGGAGTTGAGAGCAGGCAAAGTTGTACATGTATGCACACAGAATGTGCGAGGGAGCTCGCAATACTTTCTGCTCAAGTTGTACCTAAAACTGATATGAGACACATTTTCTTAACTTAGAAACTTTTAGAGGCTTCAGAGGATGCTATTCCCTGGCAAAGATTCACTCTGTCCTCTGGCAGATAACAAAAATTCCAATACTTACTTCCCCGCAGCAGTAAATTTTGTCAGTATCTATTCTTTCTGTCAGCTAGTTTCTTGGTGGCTTCTTTACTATTCAGTCAACAAACGTCTAGAAAGGAGTGGCTTTATAGACATTCAGTGTCTGCCTTCTCTCTGATCCTTCCTTTATTGCACAACTCACCCTTTATTTTTTTTCCAGCAGAAGTATTCATACCATTCAAGAGGGAGCTATGTATATAACAGGGTTGGGATCTCAGTTTCTTCTGTTTGTCTGATATTTGGCTTTACCTCGGCTCTTCTGTTTGTCTGCTGCAACATGGTCCCTTTGGTGGCTTGGTCAATGAGCTTGGGGCATTCACTGTCCATGCATGCAGCAGCCAATAGAGAACGTTGGTTGTGTTCCTTTATCACTCTCTATATTATTCATTTAAAGAAGGGTCTCTCACCCTTAACCTGAAGCTGACTCATTTCAGCTAAGTCCGCCAGCTCTCCGGATCTGTCTGTCTCTGCCCTCCCAGTGCTGGGGTTATACGCACATGCAATCATACCCAGCTCTTCTGTGTATTCTGAGGATTTTAAAGTCATGTCCTCCTGTTGACACATGTACTCTTACACACTGAGCCATCATGTCAAGCCAGAAGCTGCTCTTATTTCCTTACCATGTGAAAGCTTGAATTATAACAAACGGCTTTATTAAAGAGTCAGCTGAGAAGAGAGAAATCACCGTCATATGCAATGTAGTCTGGAGGGGCCATTCTAACACCTTTGTCATATGCTATTGGTGAGAAGCAATCGTAAGTCTAACTCACAATGAGAGGAGCTTTCACAGAGTATGAATCCTAGACTGTATAGATCACTAGGCGTCATCTTAGAAATATACCTAATAAAGGAATGTTAGTGCAGAATTTTAAACTTGTAGATTATAGATGGCTAAACCAGTTGCTGCTGACATCAGAACTTACCTATGAGAATTTTCTGAGGCAAAGTTTAGTGATATGCACTGTGTGTGTGTTTGTGTGTGTATTTGTGTGTGTGTGTGTGTGTGTGTGTGTGTGTGTGTGTGTACACTTGTAAGGCTTTCTTCCTGTTTCTCCTGATCACCAAATTCAGATTTAGAATAACAAAAAAATCTTTAGAGTTCCCATTTATACCTGCTTCATGCTGTAGTATAAAGCAGACTATTCAAAGATGCACAGTGAACCTCAAGATAGGTTGGACATTCTACCAAGACACCATTTAAATTTGCTGAAAACCTTGCAGGCTTAGATATTGTTGACTGAGTTTGATAGGAGTATAGAGATGATTGTTGGTTTCATCTATGCCTCAGAATAAACAAGCCCTGTTGGTCCTAAGGCAGTTCTGCCAGGTCAGTGCAGTTGGTCTCCTCTGTATCTATGTGCATTGTGGTCTCATCCAGAATGGTACACACTCCTTCACTGTTTAATTTCCTGGGTGAAGCCTTCTCTATACATTCTTCCTTACCGGAGGTTACCTTAAAAGTTGTGTACCTGGGTTCAGTTCCTAGAACCCAAACTCGGGACACAACCACCCAGATCTCCAGTTTCAGGAGATTCAACACCCTTTTGTAGCTTCCACAGGCACCCGGCATGCCTGTGGTACATATATAGACATGCAGACAAATACATAAAATTAAATAAAATTTAAAACATTTTTAAGTTGTAAACTTGGGGTCTGGGGGCATGGCTCAGTGATAGAGCACTTGCCTAAGCATGTGTAGTTTCCAGAGTTCTATCTCTAGCACCACCAAACAAGCACAAGCCACAAACCTGGGGTGAAGAGACGGAGCTAAGTGACAGATATGTACGTGCTTTGCATGTGCAAGGCCCTAAATTTGAGCACCAGAATTGCAACTTCGGTTTGCAGATTTCAGTTGCCAATTCTGGGCTCTTCGTTTCTATCTTAAAATAACTGCATCCTTTAAATCAGCCAAGATCACTTCTAGAATCCCAATGGAAAATCTCAGGAGATACAGTTGAGACTTTTTTTTAAAGAGGAAGCTAGAATGGCTTCAGAGTCAGTGTAGCATGTGTGTGGAAGGAGCCAGAGAACCCGTGATTGAGTTGAAATGAGACTTTATGGTGGGGCTCAAGTTCCAGTATAAGACAACCATCCAGAGGGAAGGTGCAGAAGTGTTTCCAAGCACCACATAGTGTTGAGGGTAGTTTGGGGGTGCACCCAGGTATTCAGGGTCAGTTAGAGAACTCTGGAATTAAACTCAGCACTGAATGCTTTTCTGCCTGGCTCCTATTACAGGGTAAGAGATGAGATGAGGTTCTTGAAAGTATTTGGAAGTCATATACCTCACACCCAATGTCTGGGTGTCTCTAAAAGATCCTTTTATCAATTATGCATGGAGGGAGAACAGAAGGCAAGTGAGCAGAGACTAGTATGCACCTATGGAAATTACTGTTGTTTGCTCACTGATTAAGAGTTTATGCTCTGACTCTCTCTGATTTTCCCTCTTCTGTGCTTCTGCTTCCTCGTTGCCTGGTTAAATCTGTGGGTATTTTTTTTTCCAGGTCATGATCTTACTATGCAACCAGCAAAGTTTCATTTGCACACATGTGGACTACTGCCACCCACACTGCTACCTGCACCACAGCCGCTCCTGTGCCCGACTGGTCAGGGCCATTAAATTGCTGTATGGGGACAGTGTGGACTCCCTGCGTGAGAGTAACCACATCAGCAACGTGGCCCTGAGGGGCAAGAAGCAGAAAGAGGTGAGTGAGCAGCCACTGGGTAATGTACCAAGGGCGGGAGAAAAGATGTATTTATAGTGATGTTCTTATCTGCCCTGGAAATAAAATGTCAGGCAAAACCAAATGTAGCAAACAACGGATCTGTGTGGCTCTGAGAAAAGGCAGAAGATATGTGCAAGACGGGCAGATGCTTCGTCTGTGCTTATGAGTAAACACGAAACATTCCCCTGGGCTTTGTCTTATAAATACAAATTCAGAGAGATTGCGATGATGGCTAAGTAACCTTAGAGAGAATATCGTCTCCCTGGGACCTGTGAACACGACACCTTGCATGACAAGTAAGACTTTACATGTGTGGCTACGGGGTTTACAAGACCATGTTCTGGACTGTCCACATCAGCTCAGTGTAGTTATATGTTCCATCATACAGGAAGAAAGGACTTCTGGGAGTCAGGGGCAGAGCAGACGACAACAGCAGACAGCTGGGAGGGGCCATGAGCCCAGAACAAACTAGAAAACTCCAGACTCAAGAGAAAGTCAGGAAACACACTGGGGCCTTCCAGTTCCTTTGAAATGTCTGACCTTCAGAACTGTAAAGCTAACAAACCTGGGACATTTTAAGCCTTGGGTCATTTGTTGGAGCAGCAATAGAGAGCAAATAGAAGTATACGTTATGAAACCATATAAGCAATAAATGGCTCAACCATCTACAGATGAGCCAAACCACACTAAGGAAAATCTTCACTTTAATGCTCAAGATCACATTCCCAAGCACTAAGCTGCTCTTTCAGTTGAGCTGACAGAAGAAGGTGACCATGGCTGCCTTTCTCCTGCCAAGGAAAACTCCAGTTACACACCTGCCCCTGAACAGTGCAGCCAAAATGACCATTCCACTGAATGCCATGGCTTCCTTTCCAGATGGTTTCCTCAAATGATTTCACAAAGCGATTTTTTTCTATAACACCTGCTCGCCTCCACAAGCATTCTTTACGCACCAGCTATTGACAAACTTAGCAGAACAAATAAGCTATTAACTGAAAATAAGCAGGAAGAAAAAATCTTTCTACTATAGAGTTTACAGTCTAGGTTTGGGCTTGGATTGGGCAATAATATATACTATAAGTGGTTTGTGAGTATGACCAATAGAAGCAAAACTGCAGTTCATTTGTGTAGCTGCAATGGAGAGGCACACTACTGAGAGCTGAGGTATAAAGCGGGGGATTTGGCAGGGGACAATGACAACCTTTCTAATAAGGAAATGAGTCACCTTTGAGAAAAGGACTCTTCAATATTCATAGACTTCAGGACTTTCTGCCCAAAAGAAAGATGAGTGTAAGGGGACCATGGCTGCAGCTCTGAGGACTCTGGTCCATGATGAGGTTCCATATGCAGATAGAGATCATACCCGATAGGGCCACGGAGGCTTCAGTGTTTTATTCCATCCTTTGAGTCCCAAAGATCCTCTGCCACTGAATTATAAATCCTGAGATCTAAGAAATCATCCATTTTGTATCCTACATGATGTTCTAACAAACTACTAACTTGTGATAAAGGAATAATAAATATTATTATTCCTTTAAATAAATATTAAATAATTCACTGAATTATCAAGGTTGTGGACCAGGATGGCTTGTGAGTATAACTGCCTGCTGCTCTCCTGTGGGTTTGCAGGAAACTCCAAAACAAAAGCCATGTGACCTTCTGTTGTGGCTTTTTCCTTTGAAGGAGAGCTAATAGATGTGTCTTCAAACTTTATAGATTTTAAATTAGTCATCCAAGTGAATAAATAATATTTGTTAATGGTGTGTGGCAAACATTATATTTCCAAAGTGGAAGCTTTCTGCTCCAGCAACTTTTCCCTCTTCATGATATTTTTGATTTGCCTGTTCTGAGTCTGTCATACGACTAAACAGTGCCCCCACTTCCAGAAACAGAATGAAAACGGAGAAAAGGCAGAAAGTCAGTAAGAAAAGCAGTGGTCTGGTGAGAATCATCTGTGAGCAGCTGACATTTCATCTGTGTTTCCTCTTGAGCTGGTTCTTCAGGCAGAATGTATCTGTAGTGGTCCGCACAATTTATATCCCACCTAACAGATCCGTGTGGAAAGTCTTCACTTTAATGCTCAAGAATTCATCATATATTCTGTTATTTTGTTTCAGCACACTTCAAGCTAGGAGATTTTTTTTCTGTCTATATATTTTCACTCTTCTGTATTCATAATGACTTCACCACAGAATTCTACATTTTTTTCTATACCTGCTAAAAGCTAAGGAAGTCTTGGGTGTTTTGTTCAGCTCTATGTGTTTAGAACCATATTCTAAGTAGAGTTTACATTCACTTAGTGCTTGATATGAAATAAGTAGAGTTGTTTCCCAGCTGTTTGCTTCACAGCAACTGTAGTGATCAGGAGTAAACGAAGCAAGCTTTTCCTGTCAGTCAAACAGAATATTGGGGTCAAAGATGCATTCCCTACTAGAGAGAAAGGACCCAGTGTGGGTAGATACTGTGAAGCCAATGCAATTGGCAAAAGGTTGATTGATTTCCTACAGATTTTTTTTCCAAAGCCACCCCCAACGCTACTCTAATACAAAGAGCAGATTATGTCTCAATCAATAGGCCAGATGGAAACAAAACTACTTAACAACAAACATACATAATTTGCATGGCAACTCTGTGTGAAGCACAAGGGGGTCTAGTTGCCTTTTGGAAAGAATCACATTTCCATTGGTGTGCTGTTCTTTCTTAAACCATAAAGAAACTCATCCCAGGAGAGTCCAGCAGGGCTATTCCTACTTTCCCAACTTTTCAATACATGCTATCTCCATCTTCAATGAGGTTTCATGGCATATTCCTCCTCTTTTGTTTATATTTACCATCCAGTATTCTGTTTGCTTTTGTGATGTCTCCCTAAAGGGGAGGCAAGGGCAGCCATCACCAGGAATGTGCTCTCTGCATAACTACAGATGTTAACTCAGCCCCGGGGTTATGGTTGCACAATAAATACTCGAGTTATTCGGTGAATAAGTAAAAAATTACTTTGAATAGTTAAATATTATTTCTCTGTAATCAATAATAATTTAATACAAAGAACAAAATTCCATTCAAACAAATTTATTGAAGCTAGGGACAGAGAGAAAAACATAGACAATCCCCAAGGAATCTAACACCACAGCTGCCATCTGGCAGTTCCTCATCTCTGCCTCTCTCTGCATTGTCTCTGCTGACTAATCTGTCCTCTGGCCATCTCCTCTTGCTTTGCTCATATTACATTTTAGGTTGAAAATTCTAAGGTGGTAACTCTCTTTTTAGCACCTAACAGACTCACTGTACAAGAATAACTTGTTGGTGCCCAGTCCTCTATTTAAGCCAAATCCCGTAAGTGAAGATTCCTTGGCCAGTCCAGGCTGATTTTGCATTGCAAATATAATTTAGAGCAATCAAGTATGACTGGTTTTTAAAGATACATTAATATACATATCCTGTATGCACAAGACACACACATACACACACACACACACACACACACACACACACACACACACACACACACAGCAGTAGTTGGCCTTCTCCAGTATTCCTGAGAGATTTTATGCCCTGTGGCTGTCTTTTGACTCAGATTCTGTGGTACAACCACATCAGTATTGGATAAGGTCCTTGCTACATAAATTTTCCTGAAAACAACAAAATATCTATTCACTCCATACAGAGAAGGAGCCAGCACACCAAACAAAGGATTCCACCCAAGTCTAGCTTGGTGAACCGATGAGGTATATACTCTTGGCCAGCTATAGCACTAGGAAGACTCCTGGGCAACAAAATTCCCTTTTATATAATCTCTGGGTACTTCATAAGAGTCTTAGAAAACCTCATGAGGGTCTACCCTCTCTCCTGATGGAAATGTCAACAGATCATCTCCTACATGTGATTACAGTTGCTCTGCTGTACAACAGTATGTTCATGTCCATCCTAGAGCAAACAGCTGAACTACAGTCCTCTAGTAGTGATGAGTTCTGTTCTTTGTCTTCATTTATTCAACTGAGATTTCTCTACAGATTCTTACTTGATGTCTAATTCTAACCATGTATGTAGTCCAATGAGATCCAAAACTGCAGAAACCACTTCTAGACGCCCTAGGAAACAACCCGGCATTCTATTTTATGCTTAGATTTGTTTTCTGTCTTGAGTTTCATTTAAAAGACAAAAACTAAAACACAACAAAACCAAAAAATCTTTCACAGTAGTTTTGTCTGAGTCAAGAGTCAGGTTATATAAGTACTTCAGGACTCTCCCACAGTACACCCAGTCTCTCTTACACATATTTCCATCTCTGGTATGTACTGCCTGACTTCAATTAAGTCGTTCAAATACTGTGACCAGCATGTGTCCCTGATGGGAAAACCACACTCTAGGTGTCATGGAACCCACTATGCTTCCTCGCACACCTGCGAGTGTGCACTCTTCCCACGGGAAGCTAGCAGACAAAAGGAAACAACTCTGTGGTTTCCAGCACATTGACTTTAACGTAAGTGCTCGGCATTTCTATCTTGAACTGGATACTGTTGTGTTCTATAATTTAATGGAGAATTATTTATAAGTAATGATGAAAGGATGCGAAGGCTAACCAGAGGACAAAGGGATATACTTGTAAAAGTCT
Organism: Arvicanthis niloticus; assembly: GCF_011762505.2. NCBI lineage: Eukaryota > Metazoa > Chordata > Mammalia > Rodentia > Muridae > Arvicanthis > Arvicanthis niloticus. The sequence goes on along the minus strand of NC_047660.1, from coordinate 116,582,333 downwards.
AAAATCATAACCCACCTCCCCAGAAAATACTTAGCATAAAAATCACAGTGAAATGATTGTTTAAATTTGTGTGCCACACGCAGAAAGCTATCATGGCTCTGCTAAGAGGCATCATGGGAGGAAGACTAAACGGAACCAAATAATTACTGTTATTAAATTGGGAATATGGGCATTTTCTGCTTTTTTCGTAGTTTCTGTCTTTTCCAGATACTCTGATATGCTTGTGTATTGTTTGCTGAATTAAAATAAAAAACACAGCACACGGATAGGATTTTTTAAATACCACAAGCCTTTTCAGAAGACACATTTCTATGTCTCTGTGGGAAGTTATTGCTATAGATGATTTTTAAAGGTTTTCATTATATATATATATATATATATATATATATATATATATATATAAAAATTATACAGCATATTTCCCAAGTGTTTTATGTTCCCAAGCATGTAATTCCACGGTTTTTATTCTTTTTCTTTCAAAAACACAGCTAGAGCTCTGATCTTTTTTTTTTTTTAATGTAGGTTCATTTTAAAGGATGGTCCCATACCAGCCCTAGAACAGGTTCATTTTTTGTCTTGGATTTTTTTTTGTCAAACTTTCAAGAGAGTTTCTTGGGTTATGGGCATGCTTGTAGATTTGCTTTTTCTTTCCAAATATCTCCATCTTACACTGTGAAGCTCTGCCAAAAATTCTTAAGACGTTTAGTTTTTCTTTTGGCATAGAGGAAGAAAGTGTCTCAAGTGTTTCCTTGGCCTGACCCTGGTGAGACAAATGGGCTCTATTCTGTGTGAGCCTGCACGGGCTGGAATGCAGAAAAACAGGAAGGAATCATAAGTCAGGGTTAGTAAATAAGGAAGGATCAGTCCTTCTCCAAACTGTGCCAACCCTTCCAGGCTTTGTCACCTTCAGAGTAAGTGGAGACAAACATTGTCTCATCTTTGTGTAAATAAAACAGTCTGTTCTGGAGCCAGGTTAAAGCCATAGTTTGGTAAGAGAGCTATTCTTTTCTTTTCTTTTTTTTTAACCACTTTACCTGTACAGTTTATGTTGATATAATGGGTACTCCCAACTTAGCCCTCCCCTGCAGCCCTGTTTGCCCCTTTCCATCTTAACACTTGAAATACTTCCTTTCTTCCTGACAACATGCCTCAACATATACCTTAGAATAGAGTATGTTTTATCCACATTAACATTTATTTAAATTTGTTTTCTTTTAACCACTGACACAACATAATCAAACCTGAAATGAAAATCAGAAATCTTTATCTTTCCCATGTTTGATAATTAACTAGCTTTATACCTTGGTCTGTGTCTTTTTTTCCTTAAAGGTAAATAAAAGAGGTACTTCTTAGTAATCATATCTAATCCCCATTTTCTCAACAAAACCAATGCTTTTTAGAACCTTTGGTGCTTTCTTTTAAAAAGAAAAACTTAAAATTATACTTTTAATTAGAGACTAGTACCATAGAGAGATTGGGGGACATAAAGCACTATGGGTTTGTGACAGTACCTTCAATACACACTTCACTTTCTCTTAGTGCTCAGATAAGTCATGCCTGAGGACGCCTTCCCTGAAGAAAAGAGTTTCAGATGTCAACCTGGAAGGGAAAAAGGACTCTGGAATGCTGAAATACATCAGACTTCAGGTATTAGCTTGCGGATCAGAAACATGCATTGTTCACTGACAAGAAAGAGTCCCCGTACACCCTCCCTGCTTATGAGTGTTTGTGATGCAAAATGGAAGCTGGCACTTCGTTGCTATGAATGCCCTCTGCTGTAACTGGTGTGCAAGGGGAGAAAAATCCCTCTTGTTGGGCAGCCAGTTGCCATAGAATGAGGCCTAGAAATTTGGGTGGACTGTACCTAGCCACTCTAATGTCGCCAATGAAGGTAATCTACTAGCATGTAATGGCTATCCTAACTTAGACCATGTAGATTCATAAACACAGTTTGCTTCTCTGTCTCTGAGACTTGGACAAGGACTTTGATTTGCCTTCTTCTTTGTTGTCTCATCTATGGAAAGAGGATTGTAAGAATATACCTAACTCAAAAGATTATTGTATGGATTAAATAAAATAATGCATTGGCCTACTTATCCAGTTATTGGCACACTCTTCTACTGTTCCTGCAAACTAAGCTTGAAATCATTCCTTTCCCTCCTGGAGAAAAGGGGCTTTAATGTTTTTCTAGAATGTTTACAGTGATGACTTATCTGTCACCTTCATATATAACCTAAATTATCATAAATAATGGATTAAGTAGGACTTTGTGGGTGGATCTGGGCCCATAGCCACAATGTATAATCATATTATTTCAAGGAGAAATGTCATCCAAGTGCATGCTGCCTTCAGAAATTAACTGTGTGAATGGAATCCTTTACGAATTACAGACCCCATGTGGTTTTCAGCGGAAATCTGCCAACATAGAGAAAATAAAAGAAAACTTTTAAAATCCATCAGAACTTTGAGGACAAAGCCATCATTGTTGACTATTTTCTTTTCTGTAGAGAATAAAAATTAACCATACTCTATGGTTAATTTTTTGAATAATTGTAAAATTGTTTTTGTGATGAAAATATTACAAGATCAATGTTTCTATCTGACTTGTATCAACTAATAAAGTATAAGGCTTACACGCCATGTCAGCTAAATCCACTCAATTGTAAGAAATATTTTAAGGTCACCCTGGGGAAATCAAATAAGTGATGTGGTTTTTGAGTTTCAAGAAGTAATTATCGTCTTAAAAGATTTTGAAACGTGATTTGCATCTCTCACCCAGGTGATGAGCTTGTCACCGGCTCCCTTGTCTCTGCTCATCAAGGCAGCTCCAATTCTGACAGAGGAGATGTATGGAGACATCCAGCCGGCTGCCTGGGAGCTGCTCCTCAGTATGGATGAGCACATGGCTGGGGCAGCAGGTAAAGAAACTCTACCTGGCACTTGGCTCTTGTGGCCACTAGTGACTACAATGTTGAAACTGAGAAAAAGGCACCTTCAATTTTATGTTAGGTCGATGGAAGTTTCTAGACTTCTCGATAAAGGTGTGCATCTGAGGATGTTTTCAGAGTTTCCTTCAAATTGTACTGTGCCTTTATACAAGATCATCAGATCTCACTCAGGGTATTAGTGTTCTTATAACTATAACAGAATACTTTGGGGTTGGTGTACTTCAGCTGGCAAAACACTTGACTATTATGTACAAATCCCTGGGTAAGGTCCTCAACACCACAGAAATCCAGGCAAGACAGCACATGCTTGTACCACCTCCACCCTGAATGGGAAGGCAAGAGGAATAGAAATTCAAAGTTATCCCTGGCTACATAGTCAGTTCAAGGTTTGCCAGGGCTACATGAGACCCTGACTCCAAAAAAAAAAAAAAAAACCAAGCAAATAAATAAAACACATACATACGTAGCCATCCTAGAAGTAATAATCCAGGCAAGATGACATGGATGTGAAAATACATTTGGTGTGCTTAGAAAGCGTGAAGCTATGAGTTTGACAACTCACAAAGGAACTATACTTAGCTTAAAGAATTAGACAGCTAAGTGAGACTTAGGTTGCTTCTAGACTATGTTATCACAGGTATGAACTTACCAATGAAACTGTAGACAATTGCTCATTAAGTTAACAAGTTAAATAAAACTGTTGTCCAACTTAATATGACATCAATGGTTTTGGGAACTCAAGACTTTTGTGATGATGTATACCTATCATTCCAAAATCCAGGAAGTGGAGGCAGGAGGATTCTGAGTTTGAGGCCAATCTGGAATAGATAATTGTGTTTCACTCTAGCTTGAGATATAGGATGAAACCCTGACAAAAAGAAACCTCAAGGATTAAGGATGGTTTACTGGCCAAGCACTTGCTTAGTGTGTACAAGGTTCTAGATTCATCTCTAGCCTGTTAATAAAGAAATTAAAGTAGTGATGGATTTTTAGTGACAGGAACTGGTGGCATTTATAGTACTCATAAGACACAGGTATGCTGATGCATGTACCAGCTGAAACAGTGGCTGCCAGGGATCTCTTGAGGAGATGTGTCTGTAGAAGGAGTATGGACACAGCTTAGAGACAGCTGAGTAGGACCCAGTCTGATTCTGGACTATGTTACCACAGGTATGGACTAACCAACATAATTGTGGACAATTGTTCGTTAAGTCAACAAACTATATACACTTAATATGACATCAGTTGTTTTTGGAACTCATGACTTTTGTGGTGATGTATACCTGTAGTTCCAATATGCAGGAAGTGGAGGCAGGAGGATACTGAAAAAAAAATAATTGTTATTTGTTTTGTTGGAGGTTTTATCAACTGCTGTTGTTTTGAGACAGGATCTCACTGTGAACTTCAAGCTGACTTTCAACCTCTGCATCACTTTAGGTTTATGGGTGTGTGCCCTTATGCCTACCATAAGTACCTCATACTATAAATGAGCAAACTGAAGAGAGAGTTGAAGCATCTTGTGGAAGTTTGTCCCACTCAGAGCCAGAGAGCCATAAAATCAAACCTAAACCTTAAGGATGCACATGGTAGATAGTCTTGCTTTATATCACTTGGCTAGAGAAAAATAAAATCCACGTCTGAACTGCAGTGCACTTCCCACCTCACAGAGTGCTTTCCAGGCTGGAAAGATGCTCAGGCGGCCCTCAAGAGGCTCAGACTCACAGCCAGACACAGATCGCTTTCCTGGACATCATTTTACCTTACTGGAAGAGCAAATGTGGAGTCAGGAATTATCATGTACTCACCATCATCCTCCCCAGACATTTTCCAGGCAAGAAATGGAAGCTACATGGTTAAGAGGCTTGTCCAAGATCATGCAGTAGTGTAGTGTCAGAGCCAGGACCCAATCTCAGTTCTGTTGGCACAACTGAGCACAGTTTGAGTCTCTACAGAAGGAGAGAATGTAGATTATGTCTTTCTGCCTCCCACTGGCCCTTCTATCTGAGCTATGGGGGTAATTCATTTCTCATTATTCACAAGCCCTATAACTTAACCACCACCCAGATTTCTCTTATTAATATTTAGCTCTTGCCAAAATTTAAGATTTTAAGTCTTCTGATTCATGAAACTTCTTTTGCTTCTCCATCTTTGGGAAGAGCAGATATTCTAAAGAGAACCTACATCATGGACTTTGCTTTTCATATACCTGATTGAGCTGGGGTTGCTTTAATGACTGTCTTTCTGTTCCATTCTCTGATCACTAGTGAAGAGACTAGCCATTTCCTAAACAACACATTTCACTGTGTAACTTTTTTGGTTGCATTCTCTGGCTCTGCTACGAGCCAAAGGAAGGTTTTCTTAGCCCGAGTACTCTGTTGAAATGTCATGCTGTTTCTGCTTTGGCATTAGCTACTAGATGTCATGGTCAAACATCATTTACTGGTTAGTGTCTATTGTCTGGAAGATCATGAGCTTTGGCCACTGCTGGTGACCAACCTCCTTCACTTCCAGAGTGGTTTTATGGAGATAGAAGGTCCCACATTCCCAGAAACAACACAACATCTTAAGATGTCCCACTGACGAATTAATTGTTGGTTGTTTCTAGCCGCCATGTTCCTGTTGTGTGCTGTGAAGGTCCCTGATGCTGTGTCGGACATGTTGATGTCAGAGTTCCATCATGCAGAGACTGTACAGAGACTGAATGCCGTCCTCAAGTTCCACACACTCTGGAGGTTTCGCTATCAGGTCTGGCCCAGGATGGAAGAAGGAGCACAGCAGATTTTTAAGGTGAGAGATGCTATCTACATGGGAATTACACCACCACAATCAACTCAGGGCTTGTTTAAATTCATAAAACACAGCCCCACAGAGTGCAGCCAAAGAATTCTTCTTCCCTCCAATTATATCAGTAAACATCACTCATATATAAGTAAATTATATTTAAATAAACAAATTGAAATATACGAAAATATAGAACAAGAAATCCAGTCAGTAGCAGCCTTAAATATCTCATAGCCATCCTCAGGAGTTACCAGCTAAGTTTGGATTGTAACCATACAAGCATCTGGTTGTCTATACACATATAGGTGTCTAAGGTAGAGTGATCAGCACAACTCAGGATCATTTTGTTAAAACACATCATTTTACTGATGAGTTAACTGAGGCCTTAGAACCCAGCTTTTTCCTCTGATGTTTCTTACTCCTCTAGGGAAGCACTCAGGCCCTGACACCTACTAAGGCAGACTGTCTAATTTCACCTCAGGCTCACTCCAGCTCCTACTCCATCTTACCTCATTCTTCTGTGTCTACTAACAGATCCCACCTCCCAGTATAAACTTCACCCTGCCCTCACCAGTACTTGGAATGCCATCTGTCCCAATGTTTGACCCTCCATGGGTCCCTCAGTGCAGCGGGAGTGTCCAGGACCCCATTAATGAAGACCAGTCTGTGAGTAACAGGCCCTTTTTTCCTATATCTTCACCTTGCATGGGATGTATGAGACCATTTGGCCATTCTTGTCATGGCAATATAATAACACAGAAAGCCACAGTGACCCACCGTCTTGGGAATATTAGAAACTAGCTTCTATCAAGCTACATTTTGCTTTATTGTCAAAACATCAGACAAACAGGCATTTGTTCTCTGGCAAAGGGAACGTTTTCACTACTGTTTGTTGTTATAGTAATTAACCTGCAATGTGTGAGCTTCCCAGCGGTTAAATACATGGGTCCAGCAGGAGTAAGAAATGAAGGAAGCAGCTTCTGCTTCTTACTTATTTTCTCATCTTCTTGTTATCACCACCATCAACATTGCTACCGTTACTCAAGACCTTGGGTGTTACTGTGCTTGTACATATCACTGCTGCATGTAACATAGCTCAGATACTCAGTTTATTTACAGGAAAAATGTGTGCCTTTAGAATTAGATTATTCATCAAAACTACACCTTTATCATCTATTGAATAACTAAACTAAGAATAATGTTTTTTTAACTCAAAAATGAAACAGAAACAGAAAGAGGATACATTTACAGGCAAACCTATCATTATGTCCAAGAACAAATTCCATGGAATTTACATAAACCATGTCTATGTTTAATATGTCTCATACATCTCCTAAAAAGCCTCCAGAAAAGTTATACCTTATACTTAATATAAAAATATGGTTTCTGTTTTTAATACAAAACTCATCTCTTGCTTCAGAGAGTAAGAGATAGCTAATTCTGCACCAAATATTAGTGATATGGCTTAGAAATACATATTTATGCTACCCTGAATGAAACCTTGGGAGAAGTTTCATGAACCTCGATAGTCTCAGAACAAAAGAAAATCATTAATCAATGCATTTCCTAAATATGCTGGTAAGGAGATTAGATAGGAGATTTATAGAAGAGAGATGTGAAGTTCTCTGCTTCAGGGGCTACCATGTACTATCTTTAGCTTTGGGATTGATGGGCCCTAGTGGTTTATCAAGTTAAGACATCCTTGTTACAAAGGGTGTTAGGTCAGTTGCAGTTGTTGGTAGTTAGCAGCTATTAAGAGGACTAAAACAAGCCCAAGATAATTTGGGCTTTCAGTCTACAACATTCCTACTTTCCACAATCAAGAAACTCTAGTCAGTCAATCTGGAAAATCTTTAATAGCAGGATGATTCGGTGGGGAGATGGAAACGGGGACTTCAGTTCACACTAGTTACTTTGGTTGGTAAAATAAATTATTGATATTTTAATTCACACATCATTGAAAAGGTTAGTTGACTATATGCATTTAAGTAGAACATCTCTGAAGGCTGTGCACAGATGGTCTAGGTATTAGTAGTAGCGTTCATTGTTGGGCGGCTTATTTGAGCCTTTTTCTCCTCCCAATGTTATTTACTTACACCTCTCCATAGGTGGAATATCCAGGCCTGATGGCCCAGTGGTAACAAGGAAGGTACGCCTGTTCCTTCCATCACATGCGTAGCTGCTCAAGCATCTGGTCCACCAGTATAAATGTCTTTCGCTCTTCTCCCATATAGTGAAGGGACTCCTTAAATCCAAATAACTCTTTCCCAGTAATGGATAAGAAACCATTTCTGGATTTTATATGCAGCATTCATTCTTTCTTTTCTAATTCCTACATTATGTCTTATAACAGGACAGCTTAGCTACCTGGCTCTCATAACTCACTATGTGATCCCTCAACTACTGTTGTGCCTTCCTTAATAGTAACCTGATAGTCTCCTGTTAATATCCTATATAATGGGGCTTCTGTGGATGAAGCCAAGATCTCCAGATGTCTTTAGAATCATATGTGACTATAAGGCAACAGAGAGATGTAACACTGATGTTATGCTTCAAATTGGTGAGGAGAGACACTAGTGTTCACTAACCTTGCTCTGACCACTGACTCTGGCCCTACATCTCTCAGCAGCAGCAGCATGATTAAGAAAGGCATAAATGCTGTAGCCACTGCATGGGATCAAACAGAATCTTCTGTTCTTTATCTTTATCTTCTGACTGTGGAGAGTAGATTGGTTTTAATATTTTTCATTTCATATTCTACATTCAACCTGGGTAGTACTTTCTAATGTCCTACTTTCCATCCAATAGTATTCCCCTATAAAGTATTGCCAGTGTGATGATGTACTTATTGATAAATCCTCTTTACCTTGTGCTAAGTAGTTGATTGATAAAATGAGGTAAATCGGATAACTTATTTGAGAGTAATATCTCTTTCTTTTGTCCTTGCATGTTTTGTCATCCTATTTTATTAACATTAAATAATATACTTCATTTAGAGCCTGTTTAACAAAAGTTGTTCTTCATGTTGAAACAGTGAGCCGATATCACCCATACATGTAAAATAGCATTGTTTCCAGAAGTTGCAGACATTCTTGAAGACTTACATTAATGAGTATTGGGGGGGAGTTACCGACTGTAGAAATTTAATAGAAAATTTAATATGTACATTCTCATGAATTAGGTCATGCGTGGCCTATTTCATGAGGGCAACCTCCCACATTTAAGTGACATTTGGTTCACTCTTTTTGCCTATGATCCTGCAAGAAGCTTGGCCATGCCCTTGCTTTTTTTGTCTCCACAGAAATCCTTCTCTGCCCGGGCAGTGTCCCGGTCCCATCAGAGGGCAGAGCACATCTTAAAGAACTTGCAACAGGAGGAAGAGAAGAAACGCCTTGGTCGTGAGGCGAGCCTCATCACCGCCATCCCCATCACCCAGGAGGCTTGCTATGAGCCCACCTGCACACCCAACTCAGAGCCTGAGGAGGAAGGTGCCTTCATAGCTGGCATAGACTTTGTGGGGGACTATGCCACAGGGAAAGGACTTACTCTCAGATAAACAAGGATGAAACCATGTGACATGCTCTCCCCATCTCTCCCTTATAAGGAGAAGAGATGCTGGTTTCTAAAGTTTAGACTTGTCCTGTATCTAGAGAGTGGTAGTAACCTTGAAAAAATCCATCTGGTAACAAAGCAAGCATTTATTGTGGTTCAGGAAAGCTGAATCCACAATGCACAAGACAGCAAGTGCACTAACTCTTACTTAAGATGAGATAGTCCAGTCAGTGCTTTTAACTTTCACAACTGTAGATAGCTTTCTGCTGATTACCAAAACTTGATTCATGAGCCATTATAAATTCCTTAATTCTCTGTTCTGGTTTTGTGGGGAGTTTTAGAAAGAATTTTTGGTTTCCCTAGAAGGTCTTGTTCTGGTTTCTAAGTGTGCAGTAAGTTGCTTAAGCATTTATGGTCTGCAAGTAGCAGTACTGGAGAGTAAGCACAGGTTTACTTTGTGGTGATGATAAAGTCGGGTTATAAAACCAAAATTTACATTCCCTGTTCTGTTTGCCAGTAGAAGAAGTCGCCAATCTGACATCCCGACGGCTGTCTGTGAGTCCATCCTGCACCTCCAGCACCTCCCACAGGAATTATTCCTTCCGCAGAGGGTCAGTCTGGTCCGTGCGTTCAGCAGTCAGTGCTGAAGGTGTGTCCCACTGCCAACGTGCTGTTCTTGATGACTAATTTATTCTGAAGCATATTCTAAAATCAGGAATGATTTATAAGCTTAAAGCTTATATTTAGTTATGTGAACAATTTTTGAGTTCAAGGATTTCGGTATGGTCTTAGCATCTAGCTTTACTCTTTTGCTCAAACGTGTCTAGATGTCCATTTATTAATTACTAATTACACGCACCCTTAAATTTTCTTGTCACTATTTTCAAAACTCATTCAACTGTGAGTGAAATGGTCTATCTGTGTTCTCATGATTTTATCACACTGATCTGTATTGGTTTCTATGCTGATCCTAATCCCAGCTGTCTTGGCTTTAGTTTTCTAGCTAATTTTTATGTTGGAAAGTGCGGGTCCTCTCTCACTTTGCCCTTCTCTTTTAATATCCTTTTAGCTATTCCTGATCTCCTGGCTTTCCTGTGTGAATTTTACAGTGGTTTCATCAATATTCAAAAAAGGCAGATGATGTATCTTAGTCAGTGTGGGCCATATTAAGGTTTCTTATCCATGAACATGGGGTTCTCTGTCCACTCATACTATTGTGGTGTGTGATTTTTTCAGCCTACAAAGCTTACACTTCCTTTGTTGAGTTTATTCCCATTATATTTTTTGTTGTTGCCAGTTTCTAAGAACTTGTTCTAATTTCACTTACAAGAATTTTATTACTAATATGTAGAAATAAATCTTGATTTTTTTTTTCTGTAAAAGTTTTATAACCTGAAAATTTGATGAGATGGTTTTGTTATTTCTAGTGATATTATGTGTATGTTCCATAGTATATTCTAGCTATAAAGTCATGTCATTTGCAAACACAGACTGTTCAGTTCTTTTTTATTCTAATGCAGTTTCCTTACATTTCTTGTTATTGACTAATTAGCCCTGCTTAGTTTCAAGGACAATGTTACTACAAACAGTGACAAGATACTGTTTTTCTATCAGTCCTAAGTGGGAAGCATTTAGTCTTTCACCATCAATTATGATATTAGCTATAAATATTTAGTAAATGGTCTTTATCATGTCAAAAGAGAACTTCTGATTCTTAGGGTTTTAGTATTTTAGTCACGAAATTGTCTGCTGTTTGTCAAATGGTCTTTATACATCAATTAAAATTCTCAAATGCTTTTTATTCTTCACTTAATTGGCATGGTATGTTATATTACTTTTTTCATATGTTATGCCATGCTTACATTGAATTCCAAAGACAAGCATCTTCTTCATAGTGTACAGTCTCTCTTTCACATAGTTATAGATCCCATTTGACAGTACTCTGTTGAGGATTTTCACTTCTTTATGCAGAAGGGATATGGGTCCACAGTTCTCATATCTTGTGATGCCATCATCTAGTTTCAGAATCAGAGAATACACACCAGTATAAATTGCCATTTCAACACTGTTCTTGCAAAAAATAGATATATGTCATTTTCATTTTTATATATATCAAAGTCCTTTTAATGTCCTTTGTGAATTATTATTCAATTGACTGGTTATTTAGAATCAACGTAATTACCACATACTTGTGAATTCTCCAAATTTCCTACTGTTACCGACATCTGATTTCTTCACAGAAGAATGAGAAAGCACATCTTGTGTGAGTTAGATTTTTAAACTTACAGTGGCCTCTTTACTGCTTACACTCTGCTCTATGCTGGGTGGCAGTGCTTCTACTGACATTTTGGGTCTGTCTGTTTTGCAATGACATTTAAATCTTTGGTTTCCTTGTGAACTTTGTCCAGCTGCTCTCTTATGAAAAATTATATAGTTTCCAGTGATTACTATCAAATTGTTTCTTTCTCCGCCTACCTGTTATAAGAGTTTTTCTCTTAACATATACGTTATCCAGTATGAACTTCATCAATCCAACTTTCTTTTCAATTCTGTTCACATGGTTTATTTTTGTATTTTAAAACAATGTTAAGATTCCTTTCTTCCTTTTTAAAAATTTGTATTTATTTATTTGCATCCCAAACTTTAACCCCCTTCAGGTCCCTCACAGAGATCCTCCTCTCACTTCCCCTAACCTTCTCCTCTGAGAGGATGGCCTTCTCTGGGTATCCCCCAACTCTGGAGCATCCGGGCTTAGATCTCCCACTGGGGCCAAACAAGGCAGTCCTGCTGAGGAGTTAATGCCACAGGCAGGCTACAACCTTCAGGAGAGCCTCTGCTTCAGTTGTTGGGGAGCCCATATGGAGAATGAGCTGCATGTCTGCTACATATGTCCTGGGGGCCTCTTTCCAGCCCTGGGTGTTCTTTGGTAGGTGGTTCAGTCTCAGAGAGCTCCCAGAGGTCTGGGTTAGTTGACACTGTTGGTCTTCCTGGGGAGTTTCGACCTCCTTCAGAGCCTTCAAATCCTTAAGAGTCCCCAGTCTCCATCCAATGTTTGGCTGTGGGCATCTGCAACAGTTATCATCAGCTGCTGAATAGAGTCTTTCAGAGGACAACAGTTAGACTAGGCTCCTGTCTGCAAGCTTAACAGTATCAATAGTGTCAGGGTTTGGTGCTTGCCCATGGGATGGGCCTCAAGTCCGGCTGGTTACTGGTTGGCCACTCCTTCTGTCTCTCCTCCATCTTTGTCCCTAAATTTGTTTTAGAAAGGACAAATTTTAAGTCGAAGGTTTTTTGGATAGGTTGGTGTCCTTAATCCCTCACTGAGGGATCCTGCCTGGTTACAGGAGGTGGCCTCTTCAGGTTCCATGTCCCCACTCTTAGGCATCTTGGCTAAGGTCACCCACATTGACTCCTGGGAGCCACCCCCATCTTGGGCAATGTTATGATTCTTATACATAGATTGTGTTTGAATAAAGTTTGTATATTCATCTTTTTATTCATTTCATTAATTCTGCCCTTTGTTTGGAAATTTCAAAAAAAAATTCACTTAATGCAATTTAAATAAACTAAGATCTGTGTCTGCCATATCAAATGACAAAAAAGTCATATGAGACAGTTTGTAATGTTTATTTTTCTATTATAATCACTTTTACATTTATAAGAAATGTATGAAGTGCAGTGTATTCTTAAAGGCTTCTTTAAAACCATTGCCTAATATGCACCATAACTCTAAGCATCCCAGGGAGAGTTGCTACTGATTGTCTTTGTTCCTGAATATGAACAGTATTTTCTTGTTCTTTTAAGCACCTCATACATTTTTATCGAAAGTGAATAAAGGTATCTATCATCTGTCTACCTACCCATCTATTATTTTCAATATCCCACATGCATTTGACAAGAACTGAATAAAGCCTTTACCTTCCAGCCCTTCACAGGACCCATCGAAAATCTCAAATAGTCACAGATGTTAGGATAGGAGACGCAAAAGATCCGGCATTCTTAATATTTTATTTTTAAAAATGTTCATTTTGTATCAATAATAAAAGTGAGTTTATTTTCATATTAATATACTGTTAGATAACTTTAGTGTCATTTTTGACTTTTATTACATGTACTGCCCTTTATTCTAATTGAAGAGATTTTCAATTTTAGTGTTTATTGTATTTATCAGACAGGGACAATAATATGACTGAGTTGCACCATTTTTACCCTAAATTCACATGCTTTCTGCTACTCAGTGTTCATGCTTATAAATCTCTCACACATGGTTGTGACTTGTGGAATCTATGAGAAACTCCTTAGGCCTTGCTTAGAATTTTATTTTCTCTGATTTCATATTAAGAACTTATTTCCTATCTTAATATGTCTGTATATCTCTTTCACTACAACATAAGGCTAATGACAGTGCTTGGGAAAATGGTTGATTTCATTGTTTTATAATGGGAAAACACTCTCTGTAAAGTCACCTTTATTTTTACTTTAGCACTATTATAAACTGTATTGCCAAATAGGATTTGAACTACAAATCGTTATTGCATTAGAATTTGTCTTTCCTTCCAGATGAGGAACACGCCACTGAGCACACACCAAACCACCATGTGCCTCAGCCTCCTCAAGCAGTATTCCCAGCATGCATCTGTGCCGCAGTTCTTCCCATTGTTCATTTAATGGAGGATGGTGAGGTGCGGGAAGATGGCGTGGCAGGTATCATCTGGCCAGTCAAACTGTTCTGTTCTTACTCTGATTGTCTGATGGAAACCAGAGTTTTCTCTTGAACACACATTCCGCTAACTGTATGCTGGATTGTCCTATGTATGTTATAATTATAGATTTTTAACATTACATACTAATGCTATCAATTTCTCTGTCTCCTCCTCTTTTATTACCTTTACCAAGAAATTTCATTAATATCAGTAGCTAGGTCCACATTTTTTTATTACCAGAAAAAAATAACTGTACTTATTTGACTATCTAGAAGTCAAGAGTGATACCCAACTCAGAAATCTTAACTGTTAATTCACTAGCACTAAAACCTTGAGTCCTACTTAATTACCTTCCCAGATATACCAATAAAGTAAAGTTTGAAAGGAGAAATGATAAAGTAAGAATAAAATGCTATATTTACAAAGGACAAAAGATTAATACACTTTTTGTGTTTCTCTCTTCTTTCCTTCCTACCTTTTTTCCTTCCTTTCTTTGTTTTTTTTTTTTCTTCCTTTTCTATGCTTGACTAGAGACTGGACCCAAGTTTTGCACATAATAACCAAGAGTTCATCCACTGAGATCTATCCCCAATCCTCTCCTGAAGTTTTTTTAGATCAAATCTCATGAAGCTGCCCAGGCTTGCTTTAAACTTATTTATAGCTAAGGCTTGTCTTGAACTTGCAATCCTCCAGTCTCAGCACCCCCTCCACATGTAGCTGGGATTACAGGCCTGTATGACCAAAATCAGCTAAGGTTAACATTCTTTCAATTGTTAGTATGTATGCTGCCAGAGAAAGCACAAGAGTTTTAATAATAAAACTCAATATTTTTAACTCCACCCCCCCAAATGAGCAAAATATCTAAGCAATCTCTGGGCTGACAACAGTCATGAATAACACTGTTACACAAAACAATACTGTCTTACATTTTATTTGCAAAACTTATTTCAAATTAAACTAGCCATGGTTAGTGAAGAAATGAGAAGAATGTCATGCTAACACCTCACTGACCAAGCATGAATTTTGGACAAGCGTTGGAGTGTTGTTTCACAATATGAATAGAAAGACTGAAAACTGTAAATCCCTTTGGCATGGAGTTGTTTTGTTAGCATAAATATTTATAAATGGCATTGTACATCTGATAATGAATATTTGAAAATAATTTGGATGCCCAAGCACAGGCAATCAATTAATCTTGTTACCCCTATATGACAGCATTCTCAACGCTTTGGAAATAATAGTTGAGAAAATTAACTTAGTGCTCTACATAATGCTACACAGAGTTAAAAACATTAGTTCATATATGCTACTTTGAAATTTGTATGTGTGTGTGTATGTATGTGTGTGTATGTATGTGTGTGTATGTGTGTGTGTATGTGTGTGTGTATGTGTGTGTTATTTGTATAAATATGAAAAACAGACCCCAAACAGAGCATGCGTTGTTGACCTCCACTCCTCTGCTTCCTACCCCAAGGGATCCAAGGAAGCTTAGCCTGACCTGTGTCATAATGTAGGAGCACTTTCTGAATAGGATTATATATTTATTCCCAGAAACCTAATTACTGCCAACTCAACTACTTTATCTTGTTGAGATGGATACTATTTAAAGTATCTGGATTATAAAAGTTCACTTCTAATTCACTTGAATTTTAAACCAAAGCATATTTTAAAACCTAAATAATTGCTTAAGAAGTTATAATGAGTTTGGAGAGACAGCTCAGCAGTTAAGAGCACTGGTTTGATTCTCAGCACTAACGTGGTGGATCACAATATCTATAACTAGTTCCGAGGAATCCAACACCCTCTTCTGATATAATTTTTACAACACCCTCTTCTGATATAATTTTTACAGGCACCAGGCACATATGTGGTACACACACATGCATGCAGGCAAAACACTCATGTAGATATAATAAAATAAATAAGTCTGAAAATTGTTTAAACAAAATAAAAAGTAAATTTTAAAGCAGAATTTATACCAAACACAATGAATTTTCGCTTTAATTTTTAAAAATTACCAGTGTTAAGTTGGTCTTCAAGACAAGGACAACCGTATGCCTTTGCAAAGGTGTTGCTTGCAGAGTAATGCCAACACCTAAAGACCGACTCACTCCTGTTTTCTTTTGCTTACATAGGAAAATATTCAATGAAAAAAAAAAACAGCAACTTTTTACTTTGCAATACAAAAAGTGTTCAGAAGACATTTTTGTTCTTCTAACATAAGCAAGTGAGCTTTATTGCATTTTACTCGTTAAAGAACAATACTGTTACTAATTCTTTGAAATTCTCATACGTGTACACAATTTTAATTGTATGTACCCTTCTCTCTACCTCCCTCAAGCTCACTCTGGGGCCCATGAACCCTTCCCCTTCCACGACTTGATGCTTTCCTCCTTTCTTTGTTTTCTGTTAGTTTTTACTTTATTTTTCATGTGTATGGTGTTCTATTTGTCTGTGTACCACATTGTGCCTGGTGCCTGCAGAGACCAAAAAAAGGGCATAAGATGTCTCAGAACCAGTGTTACAGTTGTGACCTGCCCTGTGAGTGCTGGGAATTGAACTGAAGTTCTCTTGAACAGAACCAGTCCTCTTAACTGCTGAGCCATCCCCCTAGCCCCAATGTTTTCTCTTTTTATTGTTATCATTACTAATAACCCTTTTTATCTACTTATTCCTGACCATGTGCAAATAGTCTGGGGCTGTCCTCTAAGACTGAGGCAACTTACTAAAAGCCACATGCCCAGAGAAAACTAACTACCCGCCCTCACCCTCAGCAGCCATCAAATGTCAATAGCTCCTGAGCTAAGAGTGTGGACTCAGGAGTTCCTCTCCCAACCATAGTGGAGTTTTGATGCCTTAGTCTTGTGCAGACAATAGCATCTGCTGTGATCTGATCCTGCACCTGCTGTATCCTATTCAGAAGAAACCATTTTATAGTAATTCTCTCTATCTGCTGTCTCCTAATTTTTTTTCTACCCACTCTTTCACAATGTTTCCTGAGGCTTAGATGGGAGGCAGTTCATACAGAACACCCACTGAATGACTGAATCCTTGAAACCACTTATTCTTGGTACTTGAAGCAATCATGAGACTCTGTTTTAAGCAATTCTCCTGGCAAAAGAAGCTTCTCTGACCAAGGGTTCAGAGCAGCACAAGTCTGTGGTTATAAACATAAATATTGAGAAGGTAATTTGACAACATGACCATTTAGTACAACACCAGTAAGTTCCCAGCAGAGCTTATGTTCTCCTAGCCATGGGCTGTTGACCAAAGTACAATACCAGTGGTGAAATCCATCCTGTGCTGTGGTCTTGATCAGAAAGTGGTCAGTTTCCCAGATAACCCTTGTGCTTTTATTGGACCATTGGGTACCATTTATCTGGCAGGTCAGTGGTTTGATCCTCAAGACTCACATTATAGAAGAACTTCAACTTCAGAAAACCTTTGAAAGCAGAAAGAAAGAACTCATCAAAGCTTAGTAAAATTGTTTGAAAACTTTTTCTGGTTAAGGGACTTATGGCCATTTCTTGTCTCTTCTAAAGTCAGTGCTGTGGCCCAGCAAGTCTTGTGGAACTGTCTAATTGAAGATCCATCAACAGTTCTTCGACATTTTCTGGAAAAACTGACAATCAGCAATAGACAAGTGAGTTCCTAATCCTTTTCAGTAGGTATAAGCGTGCGCTCCCTTGAAAGCAAGCAAAGAACTTTACAGAGCTGCCTGTGCTGTCAGTGTCCTCTGAGATGCAGCCAATAGATGCCTTTTAAGTAATGACAAACAATATTAAATTTTGCTATTTCAGTTCAGATGTCTCCAGTAATTGATTTTTCCAAGTATGCATGATTCATTGCTTGATAACTCAGACTTTCAATATTTTCATTATTTTACAGAAAGACTAAATGCAATTTTATATTTTTAGGGATACATTTATTGAATTCTAATTGTTTGGTAGCCTGAAGTGTTAGTGGGGTTATTCCAATATGTTAGTGGTCTCCATCACCCAAAGCTGATTTACCAGACCATCTGTAAGGTGTCAAATTAAAGTAGTTTCCTGGACTTTAAGAAAACAAACAGATGATTAATATAATTTTACTCTGGTCTCTATGGTGATTATCTTCACTAGAAGATTCAGTTTGGTTTCTGGGAAGCAAGGTTAACTGCAGACATTTCAATTTATCTTCCTTCACTTCCTTTTACCTCATTGATTTGAAACCTAGGTAAGTAAATTTGGAAAGTCAATTAACCTAGTGTGTGTATTAGCTTCTCAGATTAGGTCCCCACATTCCAGTAATACCTGGCAGTCATCATAAATACAACCAAGTACACAACTCTCACAGGATTTACCTATGGACACTGTGGCAAGTTTTATTTTAAAATAAAATCAGCTGCTGCTTGGCGATATTTATGTATTATCCTTAATGGAAAGGTATTCCAGCTCATTTAAATAGAAAAATCACATGTACCATCAGTTTCTACTGGTAATTAATTTCTCCTTTACCATGCTAAAGTGGTGAACATAGTTGAAATTAACAAATGGGCAAAAGTAAGGAAAATTAGCCTCTAGGTTCAAGCAGTCGGGTTCTGACAGCTTGGCTGCTGACTGTCTCTGTTCTTCTCCCAGGATGAGCTAATGTACATGCTGCGCAAACTTCTCTTAAATATTGGAGACTTTCCAGCTCAAACGTCACACATCCTGTTCAACTACCTGGTGAGTTTCAGCAGCTAATAGAATTTTCTGGTAGGAATCAGAAACGGGGAGAAAGTGATTTGGAAATTCCCTTCCAATAAGTTCCCAATAATTGTATAATTGAAAGATGGTCAGCAGAGATTTCCACTTTTGCTGTGGGGAAAGCCCTGCCTGACATAATCTTTGGCGTGTGGTGGAGCCTCAGTAAATGTCTTGGTCCTCCTTTTAGCGTTAGGCTAAATGTTACTTTTCAGCCTCCTTATTCCCTTTTCCCACTTTGCTGTTTAAAGCACCCATGCATGCCCTCTAGAAAGACATTGTAAGCATAGGTTTCCATAGCAGCTCTTTGTGCTTTATCTTGCTCGGACAGCTTCTCTCCAAACCCTCCAAGATTTTTGTGTTTCTTCACATCCTTCTTCACAAACTCCAAATGAATATGCATGCGGTTTGGGGGCTGGAACATGTTAATTACTCAGAAATTGTCCCTCAAGCCAGCCAGATAACAAACAAATGTCTTTGTTGATGTTTTCTCCCTTTCTGTTATGAGAGAAATATCCATATGCGTATGTATCTATAGCAGCCTGCTAAACTTAGCTCATACTACACATCTAGATGTATAAGAAATGTTTGTGATCCCTTTATCTTGTTTGTGGCTAATTTGGTCTTCTTTCTCCGTGTCCATTTGTTGGCTAGCCAAAGAAAAGCTGGCTCCACATGAGAGCCAGCTTGGTCAAGTTTTTCTGTTGTGTATTCTCCTGATTAGTGTCATTAGAAGCACTTGATCACAGACTATGAATGCAAGGATGATTTCACCTCAAAACAAAGCCAAGGCAATGGGAACAAGCGTGTAGGAAGAATGTGACTCTGTGGTTGTTTCACTTCAGGTGGGACTCATCATGTACTTTGTGAGGACCCCATGCGAATGGGGGATGGACGCCATCTCCGCCACGCTGACCTTCCTGTGGGAGGTAGTCGGGTATGTGGAGGGCCTCTTCTTCAAGGATCTCAAGCAGACAATGAAGAAGGAGCAATGTGAAGTGAAGCTGCTGGTTACTGCTTCCATGCCAGGTAAATCCATATGTATATTTATACATGTATATGTTTATTCTCCTTCAAAAAGCATGGAACTTTTTTGCTCACAAAAAAAAAAAAAAAAAAAAAAAATAGAGTTCCAACCCCTAGCAATGAATGCATTCAAGAATTTTTGTTTACTAGAGTCAGAAGAAATATAATAGCCCCTTCAAAAGTCAGAGCTTATGAGATGAAACGGCAGACATCTGAGTCTATGAATCAGGCCTTGAAGAGTAGCCAAGGTTAAAGATTTATTCAAGTGTGTTACAGAGGGCCCATTAAACTGAAAGTCATTGTGAGTGAATTTTTGGCACTGCCATTTGAATGACATTGTTTGTGTGGCAAAGATCCTGGGCCTTTGTAAACCCAATGAGACAAGGCTTTATGAAAAGCTGGAAGAGGGGGAAAACAGGAAAAGGGAAAATTAGAAAAGAATACAATGTGCAGTGTAAACTCTAGATACAGTTAGTTCCTCTTCACACAGCACAGCGGGCTTGTCCCCAAGATGAAGATTTTACTAATGCTTTATTCCCATATGGGGGCAGGGTATGAAAACGGAAGATGAAATGTAGATGGAAATAAAGAGACTATGAGCAGAGGTGAGAACACAGATTCTGGCAGCACAGAAGCCTGTGTTAAAATGAGCAACTGCCCTTCGTTAGACTTATAACTTGAATTAGCTGTGGGAAAAATAAAACCATTTTTCATGCTTTCTTTCCATGTAGCTGATATATAAATCCAATTACTAACTCACAATTATGATGAAAGCATTAGTTTCTGCATGTTAAACGCTTACTTGCAAGGCCTGGTTTGGTGACATGGATTGTTGTGCATTTATGTGCTCTGTAGAATATACATAAGAATAGAATTTTTTTAAATATCAAAAAGTCATATTCTTAAACTCACATTCTTAAGAGCTTGGCAGCATAGCTAGTTTTATGTCAGCCTGAGAGCTAAATAAGACCCTATTTCCTATTTAAAAGAATGTTGATAATAACAGCAAGGGAAATCAGCTTATTGATACTACATTAATTTTTATGTTTTATGCCTTAAATGCAAGCTCACATGAAAGACTATGTTCATGGCTATATGTATTTTAAATAGGCACTAAAACCTTGGTAGTTCATGGGCAGAATGAATGTGATATCCCAACACAGCTGCCGGTCCATGAAGACACTCAGTTTGAAGCCCTGCTGAAGGTAGGAAAGTTTTGTTTTGTTTTTAAAAGAAATGATTTTTATGCATACCCATGCCCTCACAGTGAACATGTTTTGGAATTAAAATAAGTGACATTTTCTGTATTCAAATGAACACACCCAGTTCTTCACTCTCCAGCGCCTCCTCTACGATTGTACACTTCTGTAAGTCCCCCCACTGCTAACTGATGCTTTAACTCTGCATTGAAGCAGTCAAAATTGGGCAAATTCTGTCTCAAACAACAGTGTTGCCTGGGGTGTTATTTCCAACTTCCCCTGAAAGCTGTAGAATCTGGTTTAGGAATATTTGGTGCTACTGTTTCAGTTTTTTACTGTGCCATGGTTTTGCTCACAAAGTAAATTCAGCCTGTCAGTGGCTATAATAACAAGTATAATCTATATACAGGAAATATATACCTTAGGGAAAAAAATCAGGTAGGCAAGGAAAGAATTTTTTTCTTTTTTTTTTTCTTGAAAATAGAATTTTTTCTTTAAAATTGAAAACAGAACTTTTAATTTGAAATTGAAGATAAAATTTTTTTCACATAATATATTCTAATCATGGTTCCTCTCTTGCAACTCCTCCTAGATCCTCCTCACCTCAGCCACCCAAACCCATAGCCTTTCTTTCTCTGTCTTATTACAAAGCAAACAAGTACCTAAAACAAACCAGACTAGGACAAAACAAATGAAAAGAAGAATTAAAGAAAAGCCACAAGAGACACATAACATTTGCACACACAGACATTTTCTAAGACGCACAAACATTTTCTAAGAGTTATGATAACAATCCTCCTCAGAAGAATTACGGTTGATCACTACTCGTGCATACAAGGCTTGTAATGTAAAGTAATAAGTAATAATCTCCACTAATCTGGAGACCAAATCTTCAGTAATCTTACCTTACTAGATAAGACTGGAACCCAGTTCTGAATCCTAATAGAAATAGAAAAATGTAGCAGGTACCATGACTTCTGTTTTAGACTTCTTTGAGGTCTCCAGTAAATATGTGAGGTCTTTGGAAGCTAGTAAACTCTTAACACCACCCATTTGCAAACTTGTGTTGAATGGTAGATATCAAGGTTCAGACAGTGTTCCCTCCATGGCCTCAGTACAGCCAGTGTAATGTAAGTCATAGGACCTCCTGGCCAGTTTCTTTTATCAGTAGTAGCATAGCAGTTGGATTATACAAGTTTTCTACATGGAAAGCTCTGGAGAGAGTTCACAATAATCAGTGGGTACATTGTAGTTTGGAATATCCTCGATGCTGTTACAAAGTATGCCTTCCCTAATCCCATGCCCAGTAGGTGCCACTGTCCCTTCACAGATTAGCACTTGGTCAAATTTAAAACCATGCCACTTTGGACAATGTAAGAGTAGATGATTTACATTACCAGTCTTGACTATCTTACTTTTAGGTAAATTTAGCACTATAGGTTCTCTTGCACCTATAAGAGTTACCTTGTGTCTTTCTAGCAGACTATCCAACTACCAAGTAAAACACTCGATAAACATTTATAAAATTTGTTGCTATTGTTCTAGGAGTGCCTGGAGTTTTTCAACATCCCAGAATCCCAGTCAACACATTATTTCCTCATGGATAAACGCTGGAACCTCATCCACTACAACAAGGTAAGTCTGAGGTCACGGTGTCCATGCTGAGTTGTGTCAGGGCTCACCAAACCCTTCCTAAAAACAGCTTACTATTGGTAAAAAGCATCACTGATTCGGGTTATAAGCACGGTCACTTGGGCTTCTTTGGCTTCTGAACAATTGATTAACTTTTCTACCCCTTAGTGTCCTTATTTGTAAAGGGAAAGTGATAATAGTATGTGCGCTAGGGTAATTGTAATCACTGAAGGAGATACGCCAGCTTAAGCAGTTAGCTGCTCATCACATACTGTTGATATAGGTGGAAACTTCATATTTTTGTATTGTATTGGCAGCTTTTTGCATTGCTGTGACCAAATACCACACAGAAAGGAACTTAAGAGAGGGAAGTTTATTTTGGCACACAGTTAAGAGAATACAGTCCACCAGAAATGCATGGTGACAGAACTAGCGGAGGCCCGTCAGCTACATGGCATCAGGAAGCAGACCAGGAGTGTCTGTGCTCAACTTGCTTTGTCCTTTTTATTCAGTTCTGGTCCCCAGCCCATGAGGCTAATTGACAGTGAAGACTGACCGTCACATGCATACAGTAATGGCAACTGCCTGCCCGTTTGGAATTTTAGCTCTATCTTGACTTTCTTCCTCTTCGTTTAACCATGATGATGGCAATATGATCTAATGAAGAAAAGAACATGTTGGACACCTCAGGTGGTCCCCAGCATCACTTTAGATTACCCCTTTAACAGAGCAGTGTATCTCCCGACCATGCACCCAGTGCCTACAGTGGGTAGCCCGACTGGGAGGAGTGAAGGTTTCCTGAGAAGGGGGCTTTGCCTTTTTTAGGGTTCTATGGAAATGAGGAGTGTAAGGTAGCAAGAATCAAAACCATTAGAAAATAAATGAGTATTTTATCTACATGAGTTTTCGATGAAGAAGAAATGAAAATAAAAATAGAAAGTTTTGAACTGATTTTTCTCTTTCTGTATCACCTACCACAGACCTATGTTCGAGATATTTATCCCTTCCGGAGGTCCGTCTCTCCACAGCTGAACCTTGTACATATGCATCCAGAAAAGGGGCAGGAGCTCATCCAGAAGCAGGTGTCTAACCATGCCTTTTTATTCTGGGTCATGTTTAGGGGAGGGTAATCTGTAAACATGCTATCAGCCTTGAGAGTTTGCAATTCTATTACGATCCTCTCTTCAGTCAATGAATGATGAATAACCTTGCTCAAAAGATTGTGCCCTCAAAAGTGCAAGCTTTACACATTGGATCATGGTGTGTAATGTATTCAGAGAAACTCCCCTGGGATGATATGAAGCATATAATAGAAATACTCTAACTTATTAACTGGCTAGTTTCTAGGTATAAGTATAGTTTTATAAAGTAGATTTGAAAAATATACATAAGTGACTTACAAGAGTGTATGAGTGGGAGGTGGAGGCAGATCTGGAGTTCAAGCTCATCCTCAGCTACATATGAATTCCAAGGCTAGCCCAGACTCCATGAGACCTCTCAAATAAAACAAAAATTCGGGGCTGGGATGATGGCTCAGTGGGTAAAGTGCTTGCTGTGTAAGCATAAGGACATGGGTTCTAATCCCCAACACATGTAAAAAGCTAATGAGTGGTAGTGGGTATCTGTAACCCTGGTGCTGGGGGAAAGGAGAAGGGAAGAGATCCACAGGGCTCTCCAACCAACTACCCTAAACGAAACTGTGAGCTCTAAGCTCAGTGACAGCTGATCTCAAAAATAAGATGGAGAGTGATAAAGGAAGACCCACAAAACTGACTTCGGGTAAAAGCACATGCACATAACGTGTAAATAGTCTAGTTTATACACTCCTGACACAGTGACTAACCCAGATGAAAATAAGTAAAAACATGTTACATCAAAATAGCACTGAACCAAGAGCCAAACATCTAGATTCCATCCTTATTGGGCAGCTAAGAATCTGATATTTTTTAAATCAGGAAAAGACACAGCTCAGCAGCCGTACTTACATCTACTATTGAGAAGCAGAATAGCATTCACAGGCTTGATCATCGCAAATCAGACTCTGATCTCAGGAAACTCAGCAATCTACATGCAAAATACGACTTTATATACCATTCCAAAACTGATCGTTTTCGTAGTATGATTTTAATGTGCACGTATTTTATTGACTTTTATTTTTAAGTAAAGTATATAAAGAAGAATTTGAAGAGAATGATCGATTCAATTTTTCTGCACACATCAAAGATGCTAATTTCACATTAAAATATCATTCGTGAGATAAATGAGGACAGCCAAGTTTTGGAACACAAAAATAAATTTTTAAGATGGCTACTGTTAACTGCCTAAACTGCCTTTTAGAGAAAGATGATGCTGTGTTACGGTGAGGTAAAAGGTGCTGGGTTCAAACTGAAAGGTCTTCGCTGTGGACAGAGTCAAAGACCACCTCACCACAGTGACCTCAGCCTTCAATTTTGACAGCAAGATAGTCAAAAGCATAGTCAAAAAAACGCTACTTCACAGGCACTGTTTGTGATTATCGTGTTTAAAATCACATTTCAAAGACTGCCATAAACAGGGCACTTGTACTCTCTACTCCAGGCTGGAATTTTGAGATATCTAAGTTCCCCAGGGAGATAAAGACATGGAAGCTTATGGTCTAGCCTTACCATAATTTTCTGCAACAACTGTTTTTTACTCAAGAACTTTCTAATCCTAGCCCTTGATTATCAAGAGAAAAAGAAAGAAGAGACCAAGAGCCCAGAAACAAGCCTTCCAAACTCTGGAACAATTGGGTTACCTAGGGGCCATCAGCTTTCATATGAATAATGTATTCCTAGATTCCACTTTGTCTTTTGTTAAAAAGACAAACCCAGAACCACCAGGGAACAGCTTAAGGCGTCTGTGGAGAAGCAGCAGCAATTGTAACAGGCTGCCAGCTCCCGGTTCTGTTAGAGAAAGGTTTCTATGTGATGACGCCCACACAAATAGGGCTTGTGTAGTTCCGACTCTCTTGACAATCCTTCCCTTGTGCTTCTCGAGGCACAGCATCCCTGAGCTCAGACAGCTCAGGGACAGAGAGTCCATTAAACACCGTCTATTCTTCCTACGTGGTAAAAACACGACTTCCTCTTTCCACCCTTACCCATTTCATTTTACCATCCAGGCTTGTCACTGAAGATCTTCAATGTCTTCCACTCTTTGCAGGTTCCTAACCCTGCTCTTTGTCTGCTCCTCCAGGTGTTCACCCGGAAGCTGGAGGAAGTAGGGCGTGTTTTGTTCCTCATCTCCCTAACCCAGAAGATCCCCACAGCCCACAAGCAGTCACATGTCTCCATGCTCCAGGAGGACCTTCTTCGGCTGCCCTCCTTCCCTCGGAGTGCAATAGATGCTGAGTTTTCTCTCTTCAGTGACCCGCAAGGTAATACAGCAAGATAGTCAAAAGCATGGTCATTCCTCTTGGTTTGATCTGACCACTGGACTCCGGTGGTTCTCAAACCTGAGTATTCATCTGAATCTGCTGGAGGTTGTG
Organism: Arvicanthis niloticus; assembly: GCF_011762505.2. NCBI lineage: Eukaryota > Metazoa > Chordata > Mammalia > Rodentia > Muridae > Arvicanthis > Arvicanthis niloticus. Next base: position 116,556,260 of record NC_047660.1, on the reverse strand, counting down.
CTAAAACTCAGACTGAGTGCATAAGAAGATTAAAGGGAGGCAAGCTAATTCTGCAAAACACAAGTCAGAACAGTAGTTGCCTCTGGGTTGGGAAAGAGTTGGCAAAGGCATGAGAGAACTTTAGGAAAAGACAAAAATTAGCTACACAGTCCTTGGATTTTGTATACCTGAGTACACACTGCCAAGGACCAGCCTCGCCTTGGAGGGAGTTCTGAGAGAAGGGATGTCTGGGAACCGTGAAAACAGATGACTCAAAGTCAAATTGTGGGTCCAAGCTGGCGGCCTAGGACCTGCTTAGATGGCTTTCCAGGCTGCCTCCCTGTCTGCCTGCCTGTTTCTCTCTCTCTCTCTCTCTCTCTCTCTCTCTCTCTCTCTCTCTCTCTCTCTCCCTTCCTCTCTCCCTCCCTCCCTCCTTCCTTCCCTCTTTCCCTCCTTCCCTCCCTCTCTTTCTCCCTCCCTCCCTCCCTCTCTCCCTCCCTTTTTCTCTCTCCCCCTAGCCCCCCCGTGTGTGAATGTGTCTGTGTGTGTCTATGTGTGTGTCTGTGTTCTTCCTCTCTCTCTCGCCCTCCTCCTCTCCCTCTTCCCCTCCCCTTCCTCCCCTCTGTATGTGTCTGTGTGTGAGTGTGTCTGTGTGTGTGTGTTCTGCTCTACGCTAAACAACTTTTTCTTGCTATTCTAAAAACTCTCTGATTGAGACAGTAAAACTTGTGAAAACTGAAGACCCCCATACTCGGGAGACCCTTCCTCAAGTCTCAGGAAATCACGACCACCCAAAGATCACAAGAAACCATACCTGGATGCAATCAGCAGAGGCTTTATTAGGGAAGAAACCTGACAGCCATCGGTCTCACACACACTCGCCCAGGAGTGGAGTTCGACTCCAACATCCAGTCCGTGGAGGGTTTTAAAGGGAAAAACCACAAACCAGGGGAGTGGGAAGGGGGGTGAGAGGTTGTCAAGGATACATAACATAAGAATAGCGAAACATTCCAGAGAAACCCACCCTGAAAGGTTAATAGCCATGGAAATTACTCAGTACAATCATTTTTCTCAAAAATGTAGTCTTACCAAGTCACTGTCCCCTATACTGTCATTACAAAATATCTCTCACTTCCTCCAGTCACAGCCCCACCTAGATCGCTTGTATTTTTTATGGTCAGGAATGTTGACCTGTTCCTGCTTTGGGGGCCCCCCACACCCACAGGTGGGCCTGCTGCCTGAGGCTTGAGGAATGTAATCCAGCAAGTGTCCTCTGATTCAGGGGCAATGTCCTTCACCCGGAATGTGTCCTGGGGTAGTGAAAATCTTACATTCAGTTCCACTTTCTGGAACTTGCATTTTTCTGCCCAGGTCTAAGGGCAAAGAAATCTACACATATTTCATAAAATGGCCTTTATAATTTTTCACTCTACAAAAACTATCTCGCTGGATAACTCATGGTTTTTTGTTTGTTTTTTGTTTGTTTGTTTTGACTAATGTCAGAAAAGTTTGTTTTGACTAATGTTATAAAAAAAAAAAAAAAGTTTTTGGATTTTTCTGACCAAATCAGAAATCCTGTTAGAAAAAAATTCCTGGAGATCTGTTTTCGCTCTCCAGACAGCGAAGCTCTCTCTAGAGAAATTCTAAAGAACTGATTCGTGTTCTGTGAGCTCATCTCAGGCAGACCAAAAGCCCAGGTTTTTATTTACATATCACTTCAGTCATTTACTTCACTCACTGCTAGTACTGGTTCCGGAAAATGGTACATTATTCCACTTTTGATTATCCTATGAATCAGCATTCCATGACTCCAGCCCCCTAATTCTTAGGAAACAGCAAACACACATTTTCTCTTAACATTGAAAAAGAGTGCAGAGATCTGCCTGCCTCTGTTAAGCACAGACAATAAGCTAGCTGGGTGGGACCCTGCCCTGAAATTACCATTTCTATCACACCTGGGCCTGGACTTGCTGTGTCCCAGGCTGACCCTGAGCTCAGGAATCTGCCTGCCTTTGAATCTCTCTGATGAGCTGACTGATAATGTAGCTGCCTTGTTCCATTAGGTTCATGAAGCCCCCCATAATTCATATTGCATCCTTATATTTTTGCATAATTGAGAAATTTTATCTTTAAACTCGTGGTTTTAGAGTTCTTTTCCACATCCCTGAAGATCCCAGCGATTACTATTTTGCTGAGACATAGCCACACCTTCAACTCCTGGACTCTTGCGGTTCCTGATTACCATAGAGTCCATGAGGATAACAGAGAGGACATTCCTGGGAAGGAAAGAGTCCTCCACTGTACTGGTCCCAGAAAATAGGTACATTATTACACAAACAAGCCTTACACCTACAGCAGCCAACCACATGCAAGAAGGCTCACCTGGGGCCTTGTCCCAGGGGCAGGAGCCATGCCACTCTGTCCCCACTAAGGCCACACAGGACTCAGCAACGTACTATTGCAAAACTCACTGGATACACCCATTTAAGTTCTCTGCATTTTAGTGTAACTCATACCTGAAGTGTGATGGAGTCAGAGAAATAGCAAGAGACCCAGCTGAGAGCCTCACATCACTGATGTGGGACAGGCAACTTCAGTTAGCATCTCTGTACTTCAGAGTTCCTCACAGAAAGAGTTCTGGTCCCCTAACAAGTTGAACAGAAGGTGTCTCAAGCTATGATCCCTACCATTGGATCCCCTTCCCCACTACTTGGACTGCCTGGTTGGGCCTCAGTAGGAGAGAATGTGCCTACACCTGCTGGAACTAGATGCTCCATGGTGGGGTGGTACCCAAGGGGGCTTCTCCCCTTCTCTAAAGAGAAGTGGTAGGGTCACTGAGGGGAAGCATTTATAAGGGTGAGACTGGGAAGAGAGGAGGGAGGGGCTGTGATTGGATGTAAAATAAATAAAAAATTAAACAAGAGAGAGAAAGAGAGAGAGCATGTGTTCTGGTCTATACAGTGATAAGGAAAGCCAGGCACTGATCCCAGCCCTACCCATTGTCCAACTACAATAATATCTCTTTCAGTAATGCAGTTTATTTAACATCACAACACTGCAAATACCTGTCCTGGCTTGCCTAGAGTGCAATCAGAGAAGTGTGCACAGACTTTAGAGATGCAAGAAGTGCTGTGCTGGGCAACCTATTGGCTGTACAGATTCTGGAATGGGAACAAATAAGTGGGAAATACTTGTGCCTTGGCTTTTGATCCTGGGCTTATGCTGCCAGAGGCTGGCGTGGGGCTAATTCCACCTCTACTGTTTTGTGTTCTCACAGCTGGGAAGGAACTGTTTGGCCTCGACACCCTGCAGAAAAGCTTGTGGATCCAACTCCTGGAGGAGATGTTCCTGGGCATGCCAAGCGAGTTTCCCTGGGGAGACGAAATCATGCTTTTTCTCAATGTGTTCAATGGAGCTCTCATTCTCCACCCAGAAGACAGTGCCCTGCTCAGGCAGTACGCTGCCACTGTCATCAACACAGCTGTCCACTTCAATCACCTATTCTCTCTCAGTGGCTACCAGTGGATTCTCCCTACCATGCTGCAGGTGCCTGGAGTCTCCTATCCCAGCTACAAAAGTAACCCAGCCCTGCTCAGAACCAAGCAATCCAACAATATCTTTAAAGAAGCGTTTCCCTGACAAAGTTATCTCCTTTGTTACCACAGAAGGCACCCAGGGAAATCCCCACATAGATTTTTCAAGAACTCACTATTCAGTGCTGTCCTGAGATACTGCCCCAGAGTTAGTAAGTGGGATAGTCTTTCCATGTCGAATATCATGGTAACTCCAAAAAAAAAATGTGGCATCAGGATCAGCAGCCTCTGTATCCCGCAAGGACAATTCACTCTGCTGGGCCCCATTTCAGACCTCCCAAATAAGAAACTCTGTGTGAGGGTCCAGCAGTGTGTTTTTACAATGTCTTGTAGTAGTGCAGGTACTGTAGACAGTGAGGGACACTCTGTGCTGCCCTTTAACCAGCTGGATGGCAGATTGCCATCTGTTGTGACCTAAGTTTGAACAGGGATTTCTAGTGCCAGAAATGTAGGTTCAAGGAATGGGAGGATTTGACTTTTTCTGTTTCACATGTCCAGTGTGAACCTGGCTCTACTTGGGAGTAGAGTACTAAAGATAAGTCAGAGAGGACCTGGGACTAATTCGAGCTGCCTATTTGGGAGAAGCTTTTAATGAACATTATGAAAGTCGTGTAGTTTTGTAAAAAAAAATACAATCTGCTTCATCCAATGATGGCAAGAAACCTTTTTTTTTTTTAACTACAAGACTGTTTGCCTTATTTTTAAATAATTGCATTTCCTCTTTTACCCAACGTAATTATACTCACTGTAAAATTGAGACAATGCAATTTAAGCAAAACATGCAGGTCACCTGCAACTCTTCTTACCAGAAAACACTTCTGTTCCCTGAATATCTACATGCAGGCATAAAAATAAAACTACATTATACTATATATTCAAATGGATATCCTTTTTCAAGTAACAAAGACGATCCTGTGAATTTCGTACGGCTATTGAGCTTTAGAGCATCAACAACTACACTTACACGTCATTTTGAGATTTTGTTTTACCCCAGTCAGAATGGACAAAGACCTCAAACAAATAGATAAACACCAAGAACAAGTGAGGACAATGCCGGTGAGGATGTGGGGAGGGACAACACTTATCCAGAGCTCTGAAAGGCACAAGCTGTGGTACCTCTGGAAATCAGAGTAACAGTGCCTAAGAAGCTAAACACAGGTTTACCACACAATCCACCTGTACTCCTCACAGCCATGCACCCAAAGCCTACTACAGAGATACCTGCCTGTCCATGTTCTGTGTTGGTCTATTCACAGCAGCCAGGAAATGAAAACAGCCTGGGTGCCCATCAACTGATGGGTAGATAATGAAAGTGTGGTATATTTGCACAAGTACCATAATTCATTTAAGAAGCTACCACTTATGATTAACTTATTTCAAGTTTGTTACTATTACAACTAGTCAGAAGCAGATATTTTTAGGTAAACATCTGCTAAACCATAAACACATTTTTTTAAAATTTTTTCCCAGGTAGCTTATGACTAGACATTTATTTCAATGAAAGAAGTAGACACAAAAAGTAGAGACACTTTGTGCTCCAGCTGTTTGCTAGTGTGGCCCCTCTCCTGGAGTTCCCAGTGAGTAAGATCTGAGTGATAAGTGAAAACCAACAGGAGCTGAAGGGGATTGCAACCCCATAGAAAGAACTACAGTATCAACCAACCAGACCCCTCACCCCCGAGTTCCCAGGGACTAAACCAGATGATGGTCCTTGTGTCTATTTCTTTCATTGAAATAAATGTCTAGTCATAAGCTACCTGGGAAAAATTTTTGTTAAAAATGTGTTTATGGTTTATAGGAATTTTATGTCTATCACCAAGTTATCTCAAGAAAGCTGATGCTATATTACACTCCATACTACCAATGGAGAACATTAGCCTCTTTCTGTGTTTGCTATGACTATGGGAAGTTTTATAAGAAAACACCACTTTGGCAAACTGTGAAGACATTTTCTAAGTATGGGGTTCTTTCTCTGTAGGTATACTCAGACTATGAAAGCAACCCCCAGCTGCGTCGAGCTATTGAATTTGCCTGCCACCAGTTCTACATTCTACACCGGAAGCCCTTTGTGCTCCAGCTGTTTGCTAGTGTGGCCCCTCTCCTGGAGTTCCCAGTGAGTAAGATCTGAGTGATAAGTGAAAGCCAACAGGAGCTGAAGGGGATTGCAACCCCATAGAAAGAACAACAGTATCAACCAACCAGACTCCCCAGAGTTCCCAGGGACTAAACCACCAACCAAAGAATACATATGGAGGGACCCATGGGGGAAACACCCTCGTAGAAGCTGGGTGAGGGGGATTGAATAGAGGTTTTCCCCCTGGGGGTGAGAGGGCAGGTACCAGGAAAGGGGATAACATTTGAAATGTAAATAAAGAAAATATCCAATAAAAAAAAAAAAAAAAGAAAGAAAGAAAGAAAGAAAAGAAAAGAAACCAACCAAAGGGAGCTTTTAAAGGTGACAGCAGAGAGTGTTTGGGTAGAGTACAGAGTACAGAGGTAGGCTAGGATGCTGCAAAACTCCAGAGTGGACAGAAAAAAAACTTAAAACGTGTGTGACTTACTGCTGGCATTTAGTAGAGCCCTCAAATTCTTCAACAGAATGTCAGCTACAGAGTTATATAAGTTGCATTGCACATAGATATTACGAGATATAGATATGATATATATCATCATATGTATATGTATTTGCACTTAGAAATTTCGAATTTCCAGTTGGCAATATTAGTACTAACATGACAATCAATAAACTGAAAGTGGTTTCTTTTGTTTTGTTTTTATGTAGGATGCTGCCAATACAGGGTCCAGCAAAGGCGTGTCTGCTCAGTGTCTGTTTGACTTGCTACAGTCTCTGGAGGGAGAAACCACTGATATATTGGACATTCTAGAGCTAGTTAAAGCTGAGAAGCCCCTTAAGTCACTAGGTAAATGGAACACCCCCCCCCAGCATTCTTTTTCCTATTGCAATTATTCTAATAAATATATGTACTTCTATAATCAATTATGACTAACTATGCATAACTAAAATTATTATATAGTATATACAACTAAATCAAAATAGAACAATGTTATACTTTGAGTGAGTAAATTTTTTGTAATTTTCTTGTCTTAAATTTCTTGAGACTCTACAGAATAAGGAATCCTCTGCCATAAAATTCATAGTGAAGCATTTCTCAGTTGACCCCTACTCGAACTGTTTAATTTCACCAGTTCTAAGCAAATAGACTTCTCTAATGGTCTTTTGTGTTAATATAATGTATAGAATTAGATATAATTCAAAGATAAAGCTTTCTGTCCTACCTCGGGCAATTAAAATGCCTGAGTAGCTTCTAGAAGGTAAGATTGTTAAAACCTCCCTTATTTGTGACCCGGTTGTTTGAATGTAGGAAGCAGAGTTTTGTTCCCTTCAGATAGGAAATGAATAGTTTGCAGAATTCAGAAATGAAAATCTAAGAGATAAAAGGCCAAATGCAGCATGAAAGGCCAAGACCTTAGTGGCAATACTGGCTGCTTCCTCTGGAGTCACACCCAGTGCATCTTTGCAGATTTCTGCTATGGAAACGAAGACCTGACGTTCTCCATCAGTGAAGCTATCAAGCTCTGTGTCACTGTGGTGGCTTATGCTCCTGAGTCATTCCGAAGGTGAGGTAACTGCAGCCTGTCTTTCTGTCCCTTGCGATGAGTAGGTGTAAGAAAGAAATGAAACTGAATGAGGAGGCTTACGTTTGGCACAGCTTTCTGTAACATTCTGATGAACAATCTCCTAAAAACCAATTTTGAAAAATGTTTTTAATAGCAGAAGTCCTGTAAAAATACTGAAAAATCTTCCTGAATTTGAAATCCCCAAATTTGGAATTCTATACAGAGGCAAAGATGTTTACTCTTGTTAAAATATAAAAAAAAATATTTTTCCACTTACGTAATTTCCAAGCTGTTAGCAGACAAAATTTCATAACAGACATTTAAACCATCTGTGAAAGCCCCCTCTGAGGACACAAAAGACAGTGATATGAATCTCCTGTTCTATTTTGACATGAACACGGAAGCGAATGATTCACATAGGAAGTGAGTCACCCCAGTTCCAGGAAGTTGGTTCTGGTTGGATACATAAGTTTCACCTCCTTTTAACAGCCTGCTCTGTTGGCGTACACTCCAGGGAGAGAGGAGCCAAGCTCGTTTTGCTCACTGTCTTCGTATATTTGCTCTTTAGATGGGCATCTCCTCTGCCCTGCAACTGAATGAATAAAGGACAGAAGGTTACCAGGATTTACAGCTTTTTTTTTTTCTCGAAAGAAATAACAGGGATAAATAAAACTGTAACCAGTAAGCGCCAAGTTTTTGTCATCTTTAATGAGAAATAGCCATTAAGCAAAAGGTAGACAGGTGTCTGACTGTGGCCTTTAAGGGAAGAAAATCTGCAGTCCACAAGCATAGTCTTGCTCCCAGTTCCCTGTCCCTCCTGCAATATCCAGCTCCAGGAAGCACTCCAGAATAAACACAAACATTCTGTTCTAGTTTGTTTGTATTCTACGCATCCTCGGTTAGATGCCTCAGATTCTCACTGACATTAAGACCTTGGTAGCTACAGCAAAATCCTTTACCTTTTCAGGAAACACACTGATTTCTTGCCTCCTTTTTCTAGGCCATCTTAGACATACTAGGACTTAAAAATCTGTCGTAGCTTTAACTTGTCACATTCTTACAGTAGAGCTTTGAGTCTATGTAGATAGCCCTTCAGAAAGCAGGTCCTGGTGCTGAAAAACACATGGCAGAAATGCCTGGTGTTTTGATTCCATTCTCTCTTTAAATTGAGATGTCTGACAGCAATTTTCTACACCAAGTGTGCACCCTATCCAGTGAGTCGTGTCCTCTCACATATTGCTAAATCCCATCAAAAAAAAAAAAAAAAAAAAAAACCCCAGCATCTACCAACTCTTGCTGTAAAATGGCTTAGGTTTCTGAAGGCAGCTTCTTAGAAAAAGATCTAATGGTGTCTCAAAATTACTTCAGCTGAAAAACTGCCCTCAACACATTCCCAAACAGAGGCTTTGCTGGGAAACGAAGCCTGTTACTTCAACGGTCTGTAGCACCCTGCCAATATTTTGCTCTTCTTTTGGCCACTTGTACAAATGTCTAATTCTTCTTACTTAGCTCATATGTTTCATTAAGAGAGGCTTCCTCACCTGTTGCTGGGTGCTGAATTCATTAACGACAGTCAACACATCCAACAGCTTTCATTGGTTGTTCTTCGTGTGGCACAGGAAAGGGAATAGAATTCCTCTGGTGGTGTTTTCATGCTCCTGGATGTCACACAGTCCAACGCGATGTGACCTGGCTCTCTTTCTGGTGCTTACAGCCTTCAGATGCTGATGGTCTTGGAGGCTTTAGTTCCATGCTACCTACAGAAGATGAAGAGGCAGACATCACAGGTAGAGACTGTGCCTGCTGCTCGGGAGGAGATTGCTGCCACAGCTGCTCTGGCCACATCGCTACAAGCTCTTTTGTACAGTGTGGAGGTTCTCACCAGGTAATCTCAAAGGCAGATATCCATAGCCTAAAACAATATGTATCCATTGAAAAGATGAGGAAACCAGTTATGACTAAATATCTCTAAAACCTGACCTTTGTTTATGGCTTACAGACAACTCTCTTTGTAGAGACAGGCCCTTATGGCTTCTAACTATAAATACTACCTAAATTATCTGGATATTTAGTGCTAAGTACTCTGAATAATGGCAGTAGCAGCAATGATGACTTTCCTATGTGATTACTAAACATACAATTATGTGGGGACCTGGTCCTGCAGATGTCCCACGGCGGTCTCCCGGCTGGTGGCAGGGCGTGAGTGGAGAGGGGGGGATTGCCTGCCCCGGCTGCTGGCGTCCTCCGGCCGTCGTCGCTGGCTAGTCTTGTCCAGGTGTTGCCCTGCTACTCTGTGCTAAACTGGTCCAGGCTCGGGCCAGGACGATAAGGAGCCAGTCTAGCTGACGGAAAGGCAGCCGGGCGCTCCAGGCAGGCTCCAGGGAGAGCCGGCAGTTACAAGCGGTACAGCTCTTTGTTTAGCTGGGGAATGCGGCTAGACAGCAGAAGAGCCTAGCAGGCTCTGAAGCATTACAGCTCTTAAGCCGGAGGTGCCGGCTGGGTAGGAGCCCAGCGGGCTCTAAAGGGTTACAGCTCTCAAGCCGGGAAGTGCCGGCCAGGTGCCAGGTAGCAGAGAAGGGCTGCAGCGGCGGGTCAACGACAACGAAAGGAAGTTCACGGACACCTGGATGGGTCTTGTGTGTGTTTTACTTGTCAATTAGGCTCAATATATACAGTTTGGGGTGGGTGAAGGTTTTAGCAACAGGTAACCTCATTGGCTTGGTCTAGGTTTTGGGGATGCCTCATATGCATGTGAGGAGAGCCTGGGGCACCATTCCTACGTGACCCGATGGTCGTAGACCTCTCAACCTCTCTGAGGGAGGGGCTGTCAATCGGTAAAGGGCAGAAGCTGAGAGCACCAGGGGGCCAGGAACAGAGCCAAACAGTCTACCATCCCTCAAAAGGGTCTCCGGGGTTTGAAACTCGTTCAACCAGACACCTGGTTGTCTCTCAGCTCAGTGCCCTACACAATTACATATAACTTGATGAGTTCCTATGGAGATTTTTAGCTCACTGGTAAACAAATCCCTTTAGCAAAGAGATATGTTAGTGAATATGAAGATGCAATCCACATTTTAATTAGATGTTTGATTAGGTTTTAGGTTTTGCATTTACAGAAAAAGACAAGGGGGTGGAGACAAGAGAAAGAATGAGTATGAATGCACACACAATTGAGATGACACGTATGAGGATCAGTTCTCCCCTTCTTTCATGTGGGTCCCAGAAACTGAATTCCCTTTGTCAGACTTGGGGCCAAGCAGCTTCACTGAGCCATCTTGCTCACACTAGTCAGTTATTTTGAGATGTGTATTTGCAACTGTAACTAAGCATTCTTTTCTCATTTTACTATTCATAAAGAGTTGGATTTTTATAGTGTAATTTTAGAAACTACAAAGCAAATATAAACTTCAGAATGTTACTCTATTCTGGAAGGAATAGATTTATCATGGAACAGGATCAAATAATGCCATGAGATGAGAGAGAGAGAGAGAGAGAGAGAGAGAGAGAGAGATCTAGGGAAGAAGTCACATGGGCACCAGAGTTTAGCCCTAAACAAAGTTCAAGAAGCTGTCCTGTAACAAGATCCTTGGGTGAAAATGAAAGTTGAGCTATCACAACAGGAAGGGCAAGATAGGAGCTTTAGGTTGGCAGAGCGCAGAAAAGGCAAGAACAGGGTAGAAGGCATGTGGCTGGCTTTCTTTGCATTCTCTCTAAATTAACTAAAGCTATAGATATCCTTCCTAGAGGTGCTGAGGGGACCATCCTGGGTTTGTGTATTTGCTTCTTCATTCCATTCTGTTGTTCTGTGTGTGTCCACATGCCAACCTAAAATCTTGCCTATGATTTCACCAGGGATCAATTCTGTCCATCTATCATGTCGGTCCCAGGAATCAAATTCAGGTTGTCAGCCTCAGAGGCAGGCATCTTCAACCACTGAGGCATCTTGCTGACCCTGTTTAATTATTTTGAGATGTAATATGTGAATGACAGTGACTGGGATTGTTTGTCACGAGTGCTGATGTATGGTCAGTTTCCAGTGGTGAACTGTACTGCCAACATAGGCAAGCAGAGTGGATCCCCAAAGTCTTAGGTAGCATAGAAAGAAGAAAAGAATTGCAGTCATATCATGTGAAGAGAAATGACTACAGTAGTATTTGGAAAAGATTACTGTTCTTGCCTCTGTTGTAGGGAGACTGGGGAGACAAGTGTAAAAGGAAGAGGCTGAATTGCTCATCTGCACCTAAAATGGATAAGCAGAAAAGGTGGAACAGAGACCCAGGACAAACTGGACAAACTTAAGTCCCAGTGAGAAGTATTGAAGCTTTGTTGATGGCTTCAGGAAAGCCTTGGAGAAGATGCTTCCAAAGAGAGGGATGCAATTAATTTTGCCTATTCCTTCTACACCTGTCTCCCAAATCTCCCTACAACAGAGGCAAGAACAGTAACCAACCTTTTCCTAAAGCTACTGTAGTTATTTCTTTTTACATAATACAACCGCAATTCTTTTCTCCCTTCTATTACTTTTATAATGACAAATGAATTAAACACATCCAAAATCCAAATTTTACTTACCCAAAATTCCATGAAGAGTTCTGGATAAAGCTTTGGGGATTTAAAATCCTGTAGCTTGGTTGATGAGGGGCTCGTCATGAGAGCCAGGTAACTTAAGGTGGATCCTTGGGCTGGAGTCCACACAGCTGTCCTCTATTTTCCCACCTGTGCCACACATGTGCATCATCACTCCCATGGTCATAAAATAAAGTCTATGCCTTTAAATACTCCCCTGTATTTAAGACTCCTTTTCTAGAGAAGAGAGCCTTTTGGTTACCAGTAACCACAACATAATTGGTTTTATGGGTTTTTTTTAATTAATTAAATTTGTTTTGAGATAATTCCCACTGTATCCCGACCACTCCGCCCCCACATCCCTACACCATCCTGTCTTTCTCCTGCAAAACCTCTCTCCCAGGTTCTTGTCCGTTTGTCTAGTTTGCTATTTTTAAAAGAAGAGTCCCCTTTCATATTCATATGTTAATTTTCTTATCTTATAAAAAGAGATATTTAACAGTTAAATTATGTAAGTATATTATCTATGTATTGAGTTTCTATTCTATCACTCTATCAGAAAGTTAGAGAATTAAAACAAAACTTCTTTGTATCTCATCATTCTATGAACAGCATTCAAGAAGAACCAGCTATTCTTAGGGGCTCAATGAAAGGAAATGTAGGCACCATTCAGCCTGAGTGCTTATCTGAATGCTCAGGAGAGAACCCACTCCCTTGCTTGTTCCAGTTTTGCAGAACTCGGCTATGTGTGGCTTTGGTCTGAGCAGTTTCTTTGCTGTCTGCCTACCATGAGTAACTCTGCATTTAGATGGCATCTCAATCTTTTCCCTTAATCCTCTAATCTGGCAATAGGACATTGAATCTTCATGCTTCAAATTTCTGTCCCCAGACAGACAGGAAATAAAGGACTGTTTTAAGAGTAAAACTAGGCACAAAGGCCTTGAGGCCATTTTCAAGTTCTGCCTACCAAACCAAGGCATGGGAAGAAATGGCCTTCTGCCGTTCTCGAAAGCTTACTTGCCATACTCAGCATTCAGAGCTGGAGCAGGCTATAGAGATTTCATCCAGGTAAATGCTCCAAAAACCTATGCCATCTTTTCTGTGCCTCAGATACCAATATATAGGCAGAATTTTTCTAAAGCCAAAGAAAAAGCCCCAGACATTCAATGAAATCATTTGAATCTTACTAAACATGTGACTTAAAATAGAAATTTACTCCACTTCTTAGGAAAGATTGGGTATAATTTTCACAAAAAGAGTGATTACATTAGGTGACAATTTCTCAGCAAAACAGTAATTCTGGTGCATATTTAAGTGCATTTTATTGTTATCTCAATTGCTGGACTGCCTGCCACCTAAAGAACTGCTGAGTGATCTTTTTACTGACAGCTGGCACTTACAGTTTGAGCACAAGTCTTATTTGAAAAGTCATGCTTTACTACCGAGAACCAAGACTTAGAAGTTAAACTGTGATATGTGTATAGAACTAGGAAGAATCCTTGTCTTTTAATGGCCTCTCAGGACTGAAGAGACCAAAGCTGGACTACCTATCCTTTTAAGATTTGCAGATGTACTTAGGTGGGCTTCCTAGCTTGAGAATTTCATAAATGTCTCTTCCTCTGTCGCTTTGTTCTGGAAACCACTGTTACTGTTGCAGGCCAATGACAGCCCCACAGATGAGTAGGAGCGATCAAGGTCACAAGGGAACCACCACAGCCAACCACACCATGTCATCTGGAGTGAACACCAGGTAACTCACTGTGCCCTCTGCTTCTGTGGCCTCTCAGATGCAGTCCAGTGGCTGGTGGTGAGAGGAATCCTGAAAACAAAAACAAACAAACAAAAACTCCACAGCATTAAGTGTGGAAATCTATAAGGAAAACAGTCCAAGATAAGAAAAGAGGGTGAGAGTTTAGAAGTACAAGAAAATACCAGAGCTGCTTAGAAAATCGTCACAAACTCATGCAGCCTTCATGAGGTAGCACTTGTGCTAGACTCCAAGATGGCCAGAGACTTTACCAGGCCTTGGAGTAAAGAGGCTATCTCCTCCCCATTGTATTTAAAAATAAGGCCCAGATTTCAAAGTTGTTGTTTTGTTGTTGTTGTTGTTGTTGTTTTGGTTTTAAATTTTCTCCTTTGGTGATATCCCATGAGTTTACATGAATCCTTATATTTCTGTTTATGCTCCTCATATAACAATGAAACAAGTTTTATAGGAATTATAATTGCTGTATGTATATCTGGTGACCCAATGAAAGAAGACAGTACCTTCGAAGGTTAATATGTGTATGTGCATTTATCAAAATGTGTACCTCCAAGGGCTTTGATATGAGCAGTCTCTCAGATTGCTCTGAAGCTTACACCGGTTGCTGTTCTGATTCACAGGTACCCGGAGCAAGGAGCCAAGCTGCACTTTATCAGGTACAGAAAGACTTGCTCTTACTTCACACGCCTTCTGACACACTGAGATAATTTCTTTAGACCTGGGTACCGATTCCATTTAACTCCTACAGTGGATGCATGATGTAACTGTTTCCATGTAAATCCAGGGGAAATGGCACTGGGAAAGCCACTGCAGTGTGGACTTCTAGGATGATAAATTTTCTTTATCCCCCAAAGGAGCATCTGTGGAGCCTTGCCTACCAATTCCTTACCTCTTCGGGAAGCACATTTCTCTGCAGTGTAACACCTGGCCCTCACAGTAACCAAGTACCCATGTTTTTTGAGTCCTGCTTAATCTTTCACAACTCCACAGGGAAAACCTCCATTTACTAGAGGAAGGGCAAGGCCTTCCCAGAGAAGAACTAGATGAACGAATTTCTAGAGAAGAATTCAGAAGACCCCGGGAATCTCTGCTGAACATTTGCACAGAATTCTACAAACATTGTGGGCCAAGGCTGAAGATCCTGCAAAATCTGGCTGGGGAACCACGGGTCACTGCCCTGGAGCTGCTGGATGTGAAGTCCCACATGAGGTACCTACACAAGTACCCCACCTCTGCCTGGGAGTGTGATGCTCAGAGCTTAAGCCATGTGCCTGTGTCTGTGTGCTGGGCTGAGCTCTGTGTGTATGTGTGTGTGTGTGTGTGTGTGTGTGTGTGTGTGTGTTGGGGTACAGGGGTGTGTCTGGGAGTGGGAAGGCTTCCTCCAGGAAAAGGAATGAGATACTTAGAATAATTTGTTTCCTGTGACTTGGGTTCATACCATTTAGATCCTTCTGGTAAAGTAAACATTTTTATCTATTAAAGGGATCTCAGAAATAGGAAATGTTTTTTAAATGGGAATTCAGTCTATAATTTATTTGTTTGACAGATTTTTAAATGTGATCCCAGAAGACCTAGTAGCTTAGTTCTAGCAGTTTTTAAAGGATCATAAGAATTCCTTCAAAGAAAACGTTCATAGTTAACAAAAGACTTACTTTGAATGCTTAATATAAAACTAAATGTACAGTTCTCACCAACCCCTCCAGAAACCACATTGTAATTTGCCAAAACACACCAAATTTCTGAACAGTAACTGCTTTTTTTTTTCTTAAAATCATCTTATGAAAGGAATTTAATAAGTGCTAGGTGAAGTTACAGAGGAGGGCAGAAGCATGACCTGAACACAAACTCGTTTCCTGTCAGCCTCTTGCTTTTGCTGAGATACGGGCACACACCCAGCCATGCTAGAGAACCCCAGCCCTCCATACTGTGCAATGGTGGGGAAGAGCTTGTTTCACACTGAGGAGTACAGCTCCTATACAGAAGGCTGCAGTGTTTCAAGAAACTGTTGTTGCCTTGGCAACTGAGGGCTCTATTTATCTCTAATTCACCTGAGTAATTCTGTGAATAGACAAACATTGCATTCTAAGATAGGCATTTTGTGAGAGTGTATCTGTCTGTGTCTGTCTGTGTGTCTATCTGTGTGTATGTCTGTGTGTCTATGTGTCTGTCTCTGTGTGTGTGACTGTGTGTGTGTGTCTGTCTGTCTGTCCCTGAGTGTGTCTGTGTGTATCTGTATGTGTGTTTGTGTCTCTATGTGTATGTGTATGTGTCTGTGTCTGTTTCTATGTGTGTGTCTGTATCAGTATGCATGTGCATATGTGTCTATGTAGTATTCATGCCTCTGTGTATCTCTATGTATTTGTATCTCTATATGTGTCAGTGTTTGTGTTTGTGTCTGTATCTGCATGTATGTGTCAGTATATGTGTCTGTGTGTATCTATGTATGTATTTACATATTTGTCCATTTCTGTGTGTATGTCTGAATATATCTATATGTATCTGTGTCTGTGTATGAGTGTATTTGTGTGGTTGTCTATGTGTCTATATGTATGGGGTTCTAGGACTATTCTATGGAAATGTCTTCTTTGGACATTTAAGAGAAGGAAAAATAGGGACTGGAGCACCCTCTAGAGGCTAACACTAAAGCTTAACAAGTCCTAAGGGACTACTTGGTACATGGTGTAGATTTAAGGTACAATAGACATTAACACTAATGAAAATAATCTATAGTATATCAGACATCAGTGCTGCAAAATAAAGCCTTAATTTTCAAGGTTATCATAGTCCATTTCAAAAGACAAAAGAAATAACACATTTGCAAGTACTAAAATCACTTCTATAATTAACTGTTTATTATTTTCAGGCAACATATAAACTATATGACACAAAGAGATAGAATACACTAAGTATAGATTATGAAAAGGTAGAGCCACATGTAAATATTTATGTTTGTGATGAGATTGGCACAAAAATTAATATGAAATCATATTAAATTTATTTGTGAACCATAAATTTGATATTGACCTTCTGGCATCTTAAAGTAATTAGCAAAATATGATCTCCTATAAAATCATAATGTCCCTTTCTTTATGCTGGGGCATACTCCTAGCAGGTCTGTTCCTGTGAAGACACCATATCCTGACCCATCCGAGAGGAACCACTGTACTCAGAGCAGCAGAGGATCCACTGCACTCAGAGCAGTTGAGGAAGCTGGACTCCCAGAGACTCTAACATGCCCAGAATGATAGGGTTTCAGGATTCCAGAGGCATCCTGAGTCCCAGGAGCTCTTTCAACCAGGATCTCAGGATCACATGATCACAGAGACAGCTGGACTCTGAGAAGTTCTGACACAACAAAGATAACAGGAGATACAAGCTTCAGTCAGAGACAGTGAGTGAACATAGCACTAGAGATAACCAGATGGCAAAAGGCAAGCACAACAGAAACCAAAGTTACCTGGCATCATCAGAACCCAGTTTTCCCACCATAGCAAGTCCTGAATACCCCATCACACGGAAAAGCAAGATTCAGATTTAAAATCACTTTTCATGATGATGATAGAGGACTTTAAGAAGAACATAAATAACTCTCTTGGAGAAATACAGGAGAACACAGGTAAACAGGTAGAAGCCCTTAAAGAGGAAACACAAAAATCCTTTAGAGAATTGTAAGACAACATAAGCAAACAGGTGAAGGAATTAAACAAAACCATCCAAGACATAAAAATGGAAGTAGAAACAATTTTAAAAATCACAAAGGAAGACTACCCTGGAGATAGAAAACCTAGGAAGAAGGTCAGGAGTCATAGATGCAAGCAGTACCAACAGAATACAAGAGATAGAAGAGAGAATCTCATATGCAGAAGATACCATGGAAAACATTGACACAACTGTTAAAGAAAATGCAAAAAGCTCCTAACCCAAAACATCCAGGAAATCCAGGACACAATGAGAAGGCCAAACCTGAGGATAACAGGTATAGTTGAGAGTGAAGATTCCCAACTTAAAGGGCCAATAAATATCTTCAATAAAATTATAGAAGAAAACTTTTCTAACCTAAAGAAAGAGATGTCCATGAACATCAAAGAAGCCTACAGAACTCCAAATAGAATAGACCAGAAAAGAAATTCCTCCCGTCCCATAATAATCAAAATATAAAATACACAAAACAAAGAAAGAGTATTAAAAGCAATAAGGGGAAAGAGTCAAGTAATATATAAAGGCAGACCTATAAGACTTAAACCAGACTTCTCACCAGAAACTATAAAAGCCAGAAGATCCTAGACTGATATCATACAGACCCCAAAAGAACACAAATGCCAGCCCAGACTTCTATACCTAGCAAAACTCTCAATTACTATAGATGTAGAAATCAAGATATTCCATGGCAAAACCAAATTTATACAATATCTTTCCAGTAATCTAGCCCTACAAAGGATAATAGATGAAAAATCCAACACAAGGAGGGAAACTAAAACCTAGGAAAAGCAAAAAAGTGATCTTTCAACAAACCCAAAAGAAGACAGCTACACAAACATAATTCCAACTCTAACAATAAAAATAACAGGAAGCAACAACCTCTTTTCCTTAATATCTCTTAACACCAATGGTCCCAATTCCCCAATAAAAAGACATAGACTATCAGACTGGATGCATAAACATAAACCAGCATTTTTCTGCATACAGAAAACGCACCTCAGTGACAAAGACAGATACTACCTCAGAGTAAAAGACTAAAAAACAATTTTCCAAGCAAATGGTCCCAAGAAACAAGCTGGAGTACCCATTCTATTAACAAATAAAACCAACTTTCAACCAGATGTTATCAAGAAAGATACTGGACACTTCATATTCATCAAAGGAAGAATCAACCAAGATGAAATCTCAATTCTGAACATCTATGCACCAAATGCAAGGGCACTCACATTCATAAAAGAAACTGTAATAAAGCTCAAAGCACATATTGCACCTCACACAATGATAGTGGGGGACTTCAACACTCCACTCTCAGAAATGGACAGATCATGAAAACAGAAACTAAACAGAAACACAGTGAAACTAAAAGAAGTTATGAGCCAAAAGGATTTAACAGATATCTATAGAACATTTGATCCTAAGACAAAAGAAGATATCTTTTTCTCGGTACCTCATGGTACCTTCTCCAAAATTGACCCTATAATTCGTCACAAAACAGGCCTCAACAGATATAAAAAGATTCAAATAATCCCTATCAGATCACCACGGAATAAGGCTGGTCTTCAATAATATAAAAACAATGGAAAGCCTACATACAAGTGGAAAGTGAACAACACTCTACTCAATGATAACTTGGTCAAGAAGAAATAAAGAAAAAAATTAAAGGCGTTTTATAATTTAATGAAAATCAAGACACATCATAACCAAAACTTATGAGACACAATGAAAGCAGTGCTAAGAGGAAAACTCATAGCTCTAAGTGCCCACAAAAAGAAACTGGAGAGAGCATACACTAGCAGTTTGGCAACACACCTTAGAGCTCTAGAACAAAAAGAAGCAAATACACCCAAGAGGAGTAGAAAGCAAGAAACAATCAAACTCAGGGCTGAAATAAACCAAGTAGAAACAAAAAGAACTTTACAAAGAATCAACAAAACCAGGAGCTGGTTCTTTGAGAAAATAAACAAGATACATAAACCCTCAGCCAGAGTAACCAGAGGGCATAGAGACAGTATCCATATTAATAAAATCAGAACTGAAAAAAGGATACATAACATCAGAAACTGAGGAAATTCAAAACATCATCAGACCCTACTACAAAAGTCTATACTCATCAAAACTGGAAAATCTGGAAGAACTAGACAATTTTCTAGACAGATACCAGGTACCAAAGTTAAATCGGGAGCAGATAAACCATCTAAACAGTCCCATAACCCCTAAAGAAATAGAAGCAGTCATTAAAAGTCTCCCCACCAAAAAAGCTCAGGACCAGATGGTTTTAGTAGAGAATTCTATCAGATTTTCAAGGAAGAACTAATACCAATTCTCTTCAAACTGCTCCACAAAATAGAAACAGAAGGAACACTACCCAATTTGTTCTATGAAGCCACAATTACACTCATACCTGAACCACACAAAGACACAACAAAGAAAGAGAATTTCAGACCAATCTCCCTTATGAATATCGATGCAAAAATACTCAATAAAATTCTTGCAAACCCAATCCAAGAACACATCAAAACAATCATCCATCATGATCAAGTAGGTTTTATCCCAGGAATGCAGGGATGGTTCAAAATATAGAAATCCATCAACATAATCCACTATATAAACAAACTCAAATAAAAAAAAAAAACATGATCATCTCACTAGATGCTGAGAAAACATTTGACAAAATTCAACACCCCTAAAAGTCTTGGAAAGATCAGGAATTCAAGGCCCATACCTAAACATAGTAAAAGCAACATAGAGCAAGCCAGTAGCCAACATCAAACTAAATGGAGAGAAACGTGAAGCAGTCCCACTAAGATCAGGGACTAGACAAGGCTGCCCACTCTCTCCCTATCTAATCAAGATAATACTGGAAGTCCTAGCCAGAGCAATTAGACAACAAAAGGAAGTCAAAGGGATACAAATTACAACTAGGAAAGGAAGAAGTCAAAATATCATTATTTGCAGATGATATGACAGTACACTAAAGTGACCCCAAAACTTGCACCAGAGAACTTCTAAACCTGATAAACAACTTGTGGCTGGATACAAAATTAATTCAAACAAATCAGTAGCCTTCTTCTATTTAAAAGATAAACAGACTGAGAAAAAATTAGAGAAATGACACCCTTCACAGTAGTCACAAATATTATAAAATACCTTGGTGTGAATTTAACTAAGCAAGTGAAAGATCTGTATAACAAGAACTTCAAGACTCTGAAGAAAGAAACTGAAGAAGATATCAAAAGATGGAAAGATCTCCCATGCTCATGGATTGGCAGAATTAATATAGTAAAAATGGCCATCTTGCCAACAGCAATCTACAGATTCAATGCAATCCCCATCAAAATTCCAAATCAATTCTTCATAGAGATAGAAAGAGAAATTGGCAAAATCATTTGGAATAACAAAAAACCCAGGATAGCGAGAACCATTCTCAACAATAAAAGAACTTCTAGGGGGAATCACCATCCCTAACCTCAAGCTGTACTACAGAGCAATAGTGATAAAAACTGCATGGTACTGGTACAGAGACAGGGAGGAAGATCAGTGGAATAGAATTGAAGACCCAGAAATGAACCCACACACCTATGGTTACTTGATCTTTGACAAAGGAGCTAAAAAAAAAAAAAAAAAAAATGGTCCAGTGGAAAAAGGACAGCATTTTCAACAAATGCTGCTGGTTCCACTGGAGGTCAGCATGTAAAAGAATGCAAATCAATCCATTCTTATCTCCTTGTACAAAACTCAAGTCCAAGTGGATCAAGGACTTCCACAAAAAACTAGATGCACTGGAACTAATAGGAGAGAAAGTGGAGAAGAGCTTCGAAAACTTGGGCACAGGGGGAAAGTTCCTGAACAGAACACCAACAGCTTATGCTCTAAGATCAAGAAGTGACAAATGGGACCTCATAAAATTGAAAAGCTTCTGTAAAGCAAAGGACACTGTGAATAGGACAAAATGGCAACCAACAGATTGGGAAAAGGTCTTTATCAATCCTACATCTGATAGAGGGCTAATATCCAATATATCCAAAAACTCAAGAAACTATATGCCAGACAATCAAATAACCATATTACAAAATGGGGGACAGAGCTAAACAAAGAATTCTCAACTAAGGAAACTTGAATGGCCGAGAAGCACCTAAAGAAATGATCAACATCCTTAGTCCTCAGAGAAATGCAAATCAAAACAACCCTGAGATCCACCTCACACCAGACAGAATGGCTAAGGTCAAAAACTCAAGTGATAGCATAGGCTGGCGAGGATGTGGAGAAAGAGGAACACTCCTCCATTGTTGGTGGGATTGCAAGCTGGTACAACCATCTGGAAATCAGTCTGGCGGTTCCTCAGAAAATTGGACATAGTATTACCTGAGGACCCAGCTATACCACTCCTGGGCATATACCCAGAAGATGCTCCAACATATAACAAGGACATATACTTCACTATGTTCATAGCAGCCTTATTTATAATAGCCAGAAGCTGGAAAGAACCCAGATGTCCTTCAACAGAGGAATGGATACAGAAAATGTGGTACATTTACACAATGGAGTATTACTCAGCTATTAAAAACAATGAATTCCTGAAATGCTTAGGCAAATGGATGGAACTAGAAAATATCAATGAAGTAACCCAGTCACAAAAGAACACACATGGTATGCACTTATTGATAACTGGATATTAGCCCAAAAGCTTTCAGTACCCAAGATACAACTCACAGACCACATGAAACTCATGAAGAAAGAAGACCAAAGTATGGGTGCTTTGGTTCCTCTTAGAAGGAGTAACAAAATACTCAAGGGAACAAATATGGAGACAAAGTGTGGAACAGAAACTGAAGGAGGGGCTGTCCAGAGACTGCCCCACCTGGGTATTCATCCCATGTGCAGTCACCAAAGGCAGACACTGTTGTAGATGCCAGGAAGTACATGCTGACAAGAGCCTATATAGCTGTCTCCTTAGAGGCTCTGCCAGAGCCAGACACACACAGAGGTGGATGCTCACAGATGCCCATTGAACTGATTGAGGCGTTCCCAGTGGAGGAGTTAGAGAGAAGACTGAAGGAGCTGAAAGTTTTGGTGGCCTCATGGGAAAAGCAACAATACCAACCAACCAGAGCTCCCAGAGTCTAAATCCCCAGCCTGGGAGCACACAGGAAGGACCCATGGCTCCAGGTGTATGTGTTAGGGAGGATGGCCTTGTTGGGCATAGGTGGGAGAGGAGGTCCTTGGTCCAGTGAAGGCTGGATGCCCCAGTGTGGGGGAATAGGAGGGGGGGGCACACCATCATAGAAGTAGGAGGAGGGGAGATGAGATAGGGGGCTTCTAGGGGGTATGGGGAAAGGGGATAACATCTGAATTGTAAATAAATAAAATAGCCAACAAAAACAAACAAAAAACCTAAAACCATAATCTCAATAAAATAAAAATGTAATTGCTTGGTGAGATAATACTTAATAAAAGTAATTAAAAATAATGCTGTCCATGGTGTTAACCCCAGTAATCAGTGAGCTAAGAAACAGAAGGATCTAAAGTTCAAGACCAGTTTAGTCTTCTCAGTTCTGGGGTAATCTTGGCTGCACAAGGAGACCCTAATCTCACTACAAACAAACAAGCAAATAAATAGAACAAAGGACAAGCAAAGTCTCCTAGTTGCTATTTGTTGAAAAAGAAAGAGACTGATTCAAAGAACAGTGTCCTCCACAACTGCCTTCTAATAAATAAGGGGCCAGCTCTGCCTGGCCATGTAGATAGTTGACATAATGTCATGCGATTTGTCATAAGCAAGCTTTCCAGATCCAGGATAGTGTGAGAGGACAGCTACTTTATGGACTGGATTACTCAGAGATTATTTAAACCAAATGTACCCTATTAATGTACTATTGAACAACAAGCTTTTGATGAAACACAAGTATACACTTCTTTGATTAAATACACATGTTCTGTGTTACACTGTGAAGGGGGCAGACCCAAATACATTGACACAGTACCTACATATATCAATGTTTCTTATAATTTTGGTGTGTGTGTGTGTGTGTGTGTGTGTGTGTGTGTGTGTGTAAGTCAAACTAATCATAAATTTTGGAGTGTGAGTCATATTTAAAAGTTTAAGAATGGATATTACCCAACCAGAAAAATTTTAATTGTAAAAGGGAAAAATGGGGTTTATATTTTCCAAATTCCATAGAAGATGTTTGCTCAAATAGTTTGGATCAGACTAAAGAGATGAGAAACAGTGTTGAGGGAACCTTTACTCTGCATTTGCACAATATCTGATTCATTTCAAGACTCTTGGTGAAAATATTCGTGATTAGATAGACTCTCTGGCCAAAAGGAATTTCCTGCCTTATTACCCACTCTTGAGTTCCCAAAGCAGTAGCATCCATGACGCCCTTTCCTTCCTCTCTTTCCCTCCCACCTCAGTCATCCTCACCTTCTTGCCCCTGCTCTACTTTTTGTCCCACACTATTTGTCTTCCCCATCCTTCTCAATAAGAACTCTTGAGTTCCCATGGGAAAAGATCCAGAGTAATGATTTTCTTCTTAAAACAAGAATTAGTGTGCAAATATATGCTATCATGGAGGTGGGGTTGAAAAAAACTGTATGGAAGGGAAACTTTCTTGTAGGCTCATCACTAATCCATTTTTCATGACCAAAGGTTAAAGAATTTTACATTAATCTCTAAAGTTTTTTTCTCATTTCTGACTCTAAGTATTGTTCTCAAGCTTACAGTAAATAGATCATTTTTCAAACATGTCCCAAAGCTATCTTTAAAACACATCTTTTTAGAGAACTAAATTCTGGCACTTATTCAACCACACAAGGAATTGCATTCAGTCATATTAATTCGCTTTCTTCAATAAAACATGGCTTACAAGGGCCCAAATTGGTTATTGTTACAGTGGAATGTCTGAGAATGTACAGGGATAAGGTGGCAGTATCTAGAAGAGTCCGTGTGAAATAAAACTGCCCTTATATGGATACAAGCCATCTAAGAAAGAATCATCTTTGTATGGCATGCTTATAGAAAGACAGAAATAATGCAATGTGCTGACTATTTGAGTCATTTCTTTTTGCCACCCACGCTCACACACAGTTTTCAGGACAATGGCCCAATTAGGAATGAAGCCGGTGGGTATGAAAGGATGGTAACTATTTCTTGGCCTGGGAGGATTGCCATGAAGACAATGAATTGAACTTGTGCAGTCATAATTAAGCCTAACGGAAAGATATTAGAAAGGATTGAGAGACCTAACACGACAGCAGCTTCTAACAGTGCAGACCTCTGAAGGTGTAATGAACTCCTTTGATGGTTATGAGTTCTTCCATGTGGGAAGCTTGTCAAACGGATTACATGTTAGGGCATCTAAGCATCAGAGAGGTAGGCAATGGCTTAGCTGTTAGTCCTAACATGGAGTGCCTAGAGGTCATCCTGTAGATCCCTTTAGGCATTTATTTTACTTCCCCTGGGCTATCAATTTTTCTCTTTATTGAAATACTATAGTTAATATATGAGAAAAGGAAAAGTATAATATTCCCATTGTACCACTTCTAATTAATAGATCTCCTCACATTAGTGCACTTGTGTGGCGAGTGTGTGTATGTGTGTGTGTGTGTGTGTGTGGTGTAGAATTACCTTCTCTGACAATTGAGGATGTAGGAAATTGGCAGGGTTCCTATTTAGCATACACAAAATCCTGGGTTTTATCCCCAGCATCATGAATAACCAGCATGATAGCAGACATCTGTAATTCCAGCACTTGGGCAGATGAGGCAAAAGAATATGAAATTCAAGATCATTTTCTGCTACATAGCAAGTTCAAGGCTAATCTGGGTAGCATAAAGCCTGTCACACACAAAAACAGGTGGCATTCTCTAGATACATTTGACCTGTCCTTAATCTTTCTAAGTTACTTTCATGTTTACACTCTGAAATATCCCATGATTCTCCATAACTATGCATGTGGACATATGATTGTATTAATATATGTGAGAAGAGCAGAGGGATTAGAGGATGCTGGGGAGAATTATTTTTAGTTAGAAGTTGATATGTTGATTAGCATGAGGTGATCAGCATGACACTGTATAGGGATAGCCCCACTGTGGTATATTTTTTGATTATTTCTAAAATGATTTTAGGCTGGCAGAAATTGCACACTCCCTTCTGAAGCTGGCTCCATATGACACCCAAACAATGGAGAGCCGAGGCCTTCGACGTTACATCATGGAGATGCTCCCCATTACAGATTGGTCAGCGGAGGCTGTGAGGCCAGCTCTTATCCTCATTCTAAAGAGACTGGATAGAATGTTCAACAAAATCCATAAGATGCCCACCTTAAGGTGAGAAGGCTTCCAGCCCGGATATTACAGAACACAGGGTTAGAAATTTGCTATTTTGAACACAGTAGGTCAATCTGTGGTTAATTCAATGAGTCAAAAGTTTTCAAGTAATATTTGTTCATAGATAATTGAGAATATACATTCCCCAAGAACCATATTTGTTTTGCAGAAATCACATTTCTTTTGGGATGTATGTGTTCATCTTGAGGAAGTGTCTTTCTCAGAAAATTCTTCATCTGATGCAGTGAAGAAACTCAATTAGAACTCACAACCTTAACCCCTTTTGAAGTAAGACAGGGAATGCCTTCCAAATCGCCAGCACAACAGAAAAGGGAAACACTAATTTGATGCTAAAAGTACTACATTTACTATAGTTATCAAATTTGGGTTCATGGAAATTTAGAAAAAAATCAGGTTATTATAGTTATCAGCCAAACTTTAAAACTTTAAAAGGTCTGATAACAAACCCAAACATTCACCTTATTCAGTGGAGTTCTAAATGAACAGAATTACAGCCTGGAGATTTTCTGGAGGCCTAAGAAATATCCATCCATCCCCTTCAATTGTGCTGATGCCTCTTCACCAGCCTACCTGGTGATATGAACCAAGTTTGGAAGCTACAGTCATAGTGAGGAGATGCTACAATTCACAGCCCCACTCAGTGGAAATCTCAAATTTGGATGAATGAGCGAGCTTCAGCCACCTTTTAAAACTAAACTCAAAATCAATGCAACTTTTTTGCAGACTGTGGGAATTAAGGTTCAGTTTTTACAGACATTAGCTAGCACTCTGAACATTTACGCCACCATGAGTCACAAACAAAACAAAACAAAACAAAAACCAGAATTGAACAATATCAGGCTACTGCCTAAGAGCTGGTTCTTACATCATTTTGTACCACGGTGATGGATGTCGAGACACTATTTCAAGGTCACTTGTTTCAGTGGCATAGAGATGCCTGGGTGTTTTTTGTTTTGTTTTGGATTTTTTTTTAGATTTATTTATTTATCTTATTTATATGAGTACACTGTAGCTGTCTTCAGACACACCAGAAGAGGGCATCAGATTTCATTACAAATGGTTGTGAGCCACCATGTGATTGCTGGGAATTGAACTCAGGACCTCTGGAAGAGCACTCAGTGCTCTTAACCGCTGAGCCATCTCATCAGCCCGAGATGCCTGTTCTTAAGCACATTTTTTTTTAATAGTCCCTTTAGAACATTTGCGTCTACTGGTCAACAGCTGATCAAAAATTTCTAAATGTCTTATGAGTGTGTGTCAAAATAAATTCTTTCTCTTAAGTACTTTGACATCTAAAGATGTTAAAAAGTCTTCACAAAATGGCTCATCTGTTACATAGTTGAGCCAGTTATAAATGACATATGTCCCTAACGTAACTTTTTGGTTCATGTTCACTTTCAGTCAGCTATGGAAACTTTTCCTAGGAGTCAGGATGTAATGTATAGCTTTGTCTTTAACCTCTTTATGTGACGTCATTTCAACACACAAAGCATTGACTGAAGCTGACCTGTGGGTTCCCTTGGTGCTTCTGGCATCCAGGATGTCAGTGTCTCCTCATGTGGGATACATCTCCACTCTTTCATTGTACAGGCTGCAGTTTCATAGCAAGTGCAGGCTTAAAAATAATTTTCAAATCAGCAGAACCCAGCCTGCTTAATTTGGAGTCCTGGAAACTGAGATGGTCACAGGATAGATTCATTTTTAAGACTGAAAAATCCTGTGGTAATCTGGTTGGCTGTGTGCTCTACCATCTGTACTACCATAGAAAATAATCTGAGATCCTTTCCTGGGAGGCAACGAGACATTTTCCTCAAATTTCATCTTCTGACAGGACTTACGCCATACAAATCCCACTGATTGAGTGGTACAAAAGTTGACTGTACCAAGAATAGTCTGATAGGTAGATCTTGGAACTGCAGTTGGGAGCAGATTTATTCTGTTAGATTTCTCACATCTCCTGAGACGATAGTATAGGAACCCTCTCAAAAATGACGTCAGGGACGTTAAAATATGACCCATTCATCATCTCTGTTTTTTCTTCAATAGATTTTGTCTCATTAGTCGGTGGGGCAGGACTGTGCCTCTGCTGCGTTTTCAGTACCTTCTTCCCCTCCCAGTGTGCTCTGTACTTTTGGAACAACATGGGTAAACGTCATCCCGTGGGAAGCAGTCTGTTGTCTCAGACACACGTTCTGTCTTAATTGATGTCTGGATCACTGTCTCGTTCACTTGTTTCAGACTGTCTCCAGAAGGGAGCCAGGCCGCTAATGGCTCCTATATTGTATTCCAGGCGACAGGTTGAATGGGAGCCTGCCAGCAGTTTGATTGAAGGGGTTTGTTTGACACTTCAGAGGCAGCCAATCATATCCTTCCTGCCTCACCTTAGGTCACTGATCAATGTCTGTGTCAATCTGGTGAGTAGCCAAGTGGCAATCTTATGAAACTTTGCACAGTTTAACTCTGCTATTGATTTCTCTGAACTGAAGATTTACAGGTCGACCACTTTGTGCCCCTTACCTACCTATGAACACTGACGGCTCAGGTGACATTCAAAATCCTGAGGTA
Source organism: Arvicanthis niloticus (assembly GCF_011762505.2). Classification (NCBI taxonomy): domain Eukaryota; kingdom Metazoa; phylum Chordata; class Mammalia; order Rodentia; family Muridae; genus Arvicanthis; species Arvicanthis niloticus. The sequence continues at coordinate 116,528,102 of NC_047660.1, read as the reverse complement.
CATTTCAAGGTGGTACATGGGAGATACAGGGGCCCATCCCTGCCCAGGCGGGATGTTGGGGTGCTGCTTCCCATGCACTACTTTGACAATCACCTCAAAGTTGCGTTGAGAGTTGAGGGCTGCCAGTTGGAGAGTGGGGTGGTGGAGTCTGCACAATTGGCTAGGGGTTGAGATAGTTTGGGGAGGAGAAACACAAAAGAAGGCTTTTCTTTTCTTTCTTTCTTTTTCTTTTTCTTTTTTTAAGGGCCAAATAACACCATGAGTTGGCCAGTCTAGGATTTGTGCAAAGAAAAATTATCTTCACTGTTTACGTAATATCTAGAGTCTGGTCCTGACAAGGTTTTGTACAATGTGTGACAACCACGGTAGAGCGTATCATCCAGTCGGATCAGCTGCTTTAACTAGTTTGGCAACAAATGTGTAGTTGGAATGCCTAGTTTAGTGCACATAGAGCTGTGACCATCCTCATTGTTATCAGTATTTGCTCCACCAAGGATTGTTGACGGCACTGCCTTGAACCCACCAGTAAGTGTTCCGTCCCCCAATGATCCATCTCTCATTACCTACATAGTTAGCTATAAACATTCTACAAAACCTTGGCTGAATCCAGTATAAAGACCGACCTGACTCCAGACATTACATGCCTCAGAGGGCACCGAGAAAGAGACTGAGAATGACATGCCCGACCTTCGATTTGTTACTCTTATTATTAGTGAATGAGACTCCTTTACTACAGCTGCATGAAATTGCAATGGTCAAGGCTAGTCATGTGCTCTGTTTGTATTTCAGGTGATGGGAGTGGTAGGACCTTCCAGTGTTGCTGATGGATTACCCCTTCTTCATCTCAGCCCTTATCTCTCACCACCTCTGCCCTTCAGCACAGCTGTTGTCCGGCTTGTAGCATTGCAGATACAGGTGTGACTGCCTTACCTGTTTGTCACGCTCATTAAGTTGCTGGTGGAGGCACCACATCATCGTGGTGCTCTCTCTCTCTCTGTCTTTCTGCAAAGGCTGGGCAAAATCTGTGAAACCGAAGTGGGAATACCTCCAAACATTGATAGGTTTGGAGCTTCAGCCCTGAGCATGGCCCTAAGTTGTGCTTCTGTAATTCTTCTTGAGATCTCAAAAATAGCAGAGTCATCTAGTCCTGGCACAACCACAGAAACCACTGTGGTCGTGGAAGCTGTGTGCAAACTAATGGTGTATGGGTAATCAGCTCACAATTGTTAATCAAAAGAGCCAATAGTATTCAAAGTCTGGCTTAAGATTCTTTTCAGAAAGAATTACAGTATGAAATTCTTTCACATGTTCCTACCAGACTTTGAATATCTTTATTTTCTTTAATGATTGTGGGTTGAATATTATTTCAAGCACATGTGCGCGTACACACACACACACACACACACCACTCTCCTTCTTTAACAACTAAGGTACAAATTCCCAACTCCCTTGACTGTTTCTCTGTGTCACCCAGTTTCAAAGCTCTGTGATCAATGGAAAAAGTACACTGGCTATAAATGGGTAATTTATAATGGTAACTATAATTACCATTATAATTATAGTGATCTGGCAATCATGGCTTCTTACCATCCAGAAAATGGGTAGGTGTTCAAAGAATGTGAAGAACGGTGGCTACTGTGCAAAAGGGAAAATATGACATCCTAACTTTTTCCTTAATAACCTGTTTCCAAAGATCACTTATTTCTTCCTTTTATTGCTTCCTAGCTTGAAGAAGGTCTAGGCAAGGGGCTGAGAACTTTTAAGTAACCCCCAAGTGGAGAAAATGCCAAGTTGTCATTTTTCTCCATTTTCCTTGGTAAACACATAGAGAAAAATTAGTGGGAGGAATGAGGTGAGTCTAGTATCAAACTTCTACACTTACTGTTGAAGCTGTTCCTGTCTTTTTAGGAATGTAGCTCTATTACGTGAAGCCAATGGTAAAGAGTCAGTGAGGGTCAGACTCCATGTGGCACAAAGATGACAAGTGACCTCATAGTTTACAGGTGCAGTCAGCGGGGAGGCACCTTTGCCAACACTCTGTAGAAACAAATGCACACATGGGCACAGTGGTCAATTAATCTTTTCTTTTTTCTATTATTGCTGCACAGGCTTTAAAAGAAGATTTTCCTTTAAGCCATGTGATCTCCCCATTCACCAATCAAGAGCGAAGGGAGGGGATGCTTTTAAATCTGCTCATCCCTTTTGTGCTCACAGTAGGATCTGGAAGCAAAGGTCTGATTAACTTAACTAAAGGAAACCTATCATTGTTGTTGTGTTTTCTCACTACCAGCGTGTTGTTTCTGTTCTTCCTTTTCCCCCAGGAAAGTCATCAGCTGAACTGGATCTAAGTGGTTTAAGTGGGCGTTGATTTGGGAAATAGTTTTATTTGGTTCAGCTGACCCAGGACAAGAATTTCTCTTAGAAAAAAAATGTATACTATTTAAAATGGTTTTAATACAGTAGAGAGCAGAAGGACAGTGTTTTGCTTCTGTTAAGAAAATTTCATTAGTTCAAGTACTATACACTGAGAATTGACAGTGTCTGGGCTTTAAATACAGCCACTGTTGTTACCAGAGATCCTGCAGCTGCCAGCTGTGAATACGTTCTCTTTACTTTTCCTTCTTAAGGGGGTCTTTCTTTTAGGAAAAATGTATCTCAAATGTAAGCGCAGTATACTCTAAGTGTTTGCCAATAGAAAAGAGAATGAACTGGTAAGCAGAGGATCTGGTTAGCAATACAAGTGCTTGGACTGGTGACCCTCAGGTGCCGATAATGCTGTGCTGTGTGTGGAAGAAAGCTTACAGTACATGGGGGGGGGGGGGAATACCCACACTCCTAGGTGTTCTGGTTTGGAGCTGGAAGAAGTTGCATTGGTCAGTGTGTTACATGGAAAGTCTGCCTTGTGATTGTTACTTTTTCCCCTTCCTCTTCCAAAATGCACTTCAGACAGCCCTTGGCTGGAGCAGCCCGAGGTCCAGCTACTGCTGCAGACTGTCATTAACGTGCTCCTGCCCCCTCGAATCATCAGTACATCCAGGAGCAAGAACTTCATGCTGGAGAGCTCCCCAGCCCACTGTTCCACCCCAGGGGATGCGGGCAAAGACTTGCGCAAGGAAGGGCTGGCTGAATCCACCAGCCAGGCAGCATATTTAGGTAGGTCTTTCTCCCCTGCCTCCTCTTTTTCTTTCTCTCCATCGATGCATCTTGGCTCAGAAGGTATGTAAAGAAGCCATGTGAACAAGAAACACTCTCGCATGGCAGGTTTACTTCAGTAAATATATGTCAAAAGGCAAAGAGTATTTTCTTTTGTAATTATTTTTTGAATTTGAATTTTTTTTTACATCCCAACTGCAGACCACAGTTTCTCCTCCTCTCCTTCCAGCCCCTCTCCCACACCTCCCATTTTCCTCTCCTCCATCTACTGCTGCTCTGTTTCTCTTCAAAAAAGGACCAGACTCAATGGGTATCAACTGGCCACGGCATGTCAAGTTTCAGGAAGACTAGGGACCTCATCTTCTATTAAGGCTAGACAAAGCAACCCAGTAGGAGAAAGGGTCCCAAAGGCAAGCAACAGAGTCAAAGGCATCTCCTGCTCCCACTGTTGGAAGTCCCACATGAAGATCAAACTACACACTGTAATATTATATGCCAAGGGTCTACATCAATCCCATGTAGACTCCTGGTTGGAGGTTCAGTCTCTGTGGGCCCCTATGGGATCAGGTTGGTTGATACCATGGGTTTTCTTATGGTGTCCTTGACCCCTCTGGCTCCTAAAATCCTTCCTCCCCATCTTCAGCAAGATTCCCTGAGCTTTGCCCGATATTTGGCTGTGGGTCTCTGCATCTGTTTCCATCGGTTGCTGGATGAAGCCTCTCTGATGACAGTTGGGCTAGACACCAATCATTTAGTATTGCAGAATATCATTAGGAATCATTACATTGACCTTTGTTTTGTTTTGCCAGTCATTTTTGGGTCTATCCTAGGTGTCTGGGCTATCCAGCTTCTGGCTTCTGGCCATCCAGGTAGTCGGAATAGGCTCCCACTCATGACATAAATCTCAAGCTGGGCCAGTGCTTGGTTGGCCACTCTCACAATTTCTGTGCCACCTTTACCCCAGCAAATCTTGTAGGCAGAACAAATTATAAGTCAAAGATTTTGTAGCTGGGTTAGTGTCCCAATCCCTCCCCTGGAAGTCTTGCCTGGTTACAGGAGATGGGTGGTTCAGAATCACTCTGAAATTTAGCAACTTCTATGAGGTTGTATATACTGTGATTCTCATTGATCTGTCAACTATGGAAACAAAGCCCTTAGAGTTGACAGTCAACATCCTGAGAGGTAGGACATGGTGACCTTTCAGGATGGCATTTCCTTAGCCAGCTTTCTTTCTCTTCCCTGACAGTGTCTTTACATTTCTGTCTTGATTTTTTAATTATGTGAGAACAGTCCTCTCTTCCTACAAGCTTCCAATTCCTCTCCCACTTCTATTGCTACTTACACATGGCCCCACTCCTGCCTTTAAGGGTTGCCCTCCCATGGAGTAATAGAGAGCAACTCATTGCCCCTGAAAGTAGAGCATGGGGGAAAGACCACGCTTGGACTGGCACCAAGCATAAGGAGCACTGACAAGTGGAAACCACAAAAGAGGTCCATCTCACCCAGCACCCTTTCTGCTCACCACAGTGAATGTCAGTGGAAGAGTATAAGGCAAGCACAGACTCCCTCATCAAACAGGTCCTTGGAGTTTGGAGTGTGGAAAAGTGGGATGTTTAAGTTGTAAGAAGAGACAACTGTGGAAAGAAAGAAGGAAAGAAAGAGAGAAAGAGAGTGAAGGAAGGAGAGAGAGAGAGAGAGAGAGAAAGAGAGAGAGAGAGAGAGAGAATGAATACACAGGACCTGCCCAGAAGGGTGCTCAGTTGCCCCAAAGTCCGGCATAAACAAAGGCTTAAGAAGTCAGGCTCATACAAAATTCAGGCCAGGAGAGAAACACATGAGATGTTAGAGAACACAGAAGAGCATGGGAAAACGGAGCTTATTATGGGAAACCAGGAATAAAAAACTTGAAGAAGAATTTCTCATTCCATTCCACTTCCCACCTTTTTAATGAAGGTATTATTATTATTTTTCTTCCTTGGTCAAGCCAGTGTGCCTTTTTTTTTTTTTCAATTGTGTTTTAGCTGGGGTTGTAGGCAATACACAGACAATTTCATTAAGCTGCTGAGACAAAGCCTATGGGCCATAGAGGAGTGGCTGTGGGCAGGGTTCTGAGGCACAGGCCCTCAGGCTCCTCCTCTCTCTTCCCGCTATGAAGCTCTCAAGGTTATTCTCGTCTGCTTCGAGAGGCAGCTGGGAAGCCAGTGGTACTGGCTGAGCCTGCAGGTGAAGGAGATGGCTCTGCGGAAGGTGGGCGGCTTGGCCCTGTGGGATTTCCTCGACTTCATCGTGCGTACCCGGATACCCATCTTCGTTCTCTTGCGCCCTTTCATCCAATGCAAGGTGTGCAGCGCTGCTCCTGCAAGAACATGCAGTTTTCCATTAAGGCAGGAGTGCTGGCTGGGGGTGGGTGCTTAGGTGCGTGGGTGCGTGGGTGGGTGCGTGGAATACACAGGACACGTACATGCTGCTGCGGTCAGTTAGCAGGGAGTGTTAACCCTGTTTGGTGAGGAAACAGCCCCAAGCAAGCCTCCAGAGAGCATTTCACATCCAAAGTACCTTCTCACCTAGTGAAGTCTGCCAAACGTATTTCCATCCCATTCATCATCCCTGTCCGTTTCAAAAAAGGAGAAAAAAAAAAATGACCCCATGGAATGTTCTGGAGAACGTATTCCCATGGCAGTAGCATTATTTGAAATCTACTAGTAAAGAAACATGGGGGGAAATGGGAAAGTTAAGGCTTCTTTTTTTCCTTCCATTATTTATCTACCCTTGTATTTTTCTCATGCCCCTATTTCTTAGGGTAGAGTCACTAAGCAATGGCATTGCGTGGGCAATGCCCCTTCTTATGCATTACTTTCTGTTCTTCCCGTATCTATGAAGTCAGTAGGCATCATACATGGAGAAACAGGGCCCTGAGCATGCAATACCTTCCTTTTAGCTACTGGCCCAACCAGCAGAGAACCATGAAGAGCTTTCTGCCCGACAACACATCGCCGACCAGCTGGAGCGGCGTTTCATCCCCCGGCCTTTATGCAAGAGCTCCCTGATTGCGGAGTTCAATAGTGAGCTGAAAATTCTGAAAGAGGCAGTCCACAGTGGATCAGGTAGGTATGCATGGTGTCCTTTGACCTTGACAGATGGGATTCACAGCTTACAAAGAATCCTCTGCCTAGCTCACTGCTCTTTGCAGGAGTCATGTATGTCTGAAGTATGTTAATATAGCAGGAGATTTGATCATGCTGTTGAGTCTAACAATAAACCATATATCAAATGGCTGTCTTGGGAATTTAGCTACATTCTTTTTCTGAATATTTTTAAATATTTTTTTTAGTGGTTAAGCTCATAAATATTTAACAAGAGAAAAATGTGTTTAGATTCTTTCCTTCCCTTTCTGATAGAGGAATTCAACTTATCAAACATCTGTTATAAGTTCACAGGTGTTATTGCCTTTAATCCACACAAACGTCTGCAATATGTGTCATTCAAAGCACAATTTCAAAGGGAGGAACGTGACACTCAGAGGGTTAAATAGCTTATATCCAGAGAAAGTGAAGCTGATGGGTGACTTTACACTAGATTAGTGTTCTGGATTCTAGACTCCCTTAACGTTTCTCAAATCAGAATGGCTCCCCTAAGTGGAGTTTACAGGTGGAAAGTGTTTCAAACTATTTGAAAGTCCCCCCACCCCACCCCCACCCCCGCCTTGGGTCTGTATTGCTTACTCTGCAGTTCCTTGAACAATGGGAAATTAAATCACTGTTTACCATTAGAGGGCAGTCGTCGCCCAGATGTAAAAGTATGAGACATTTGCTTTCTAGGATGTTGACTGTTGTTTGAATATGTTCAAAACACAGAGGTGCAATATTGGTGATATTCACACACTGCCATTCAGATATTCCACAAACTCTGGTGAGGTCATCAGCCACAAAGCTGGGGAGTTTCTAATGCTCTCATCTACAGAAAAGGAGACTGAGAACGGCTTGACTGTGTGCCCCGATTTTGCTATTAGGTTCATAGCAATACACCAATTTCCTTATTGTCCCAATATACTCACATGCGGAGTGCACATGCCACAGTACAACCAAGGTTTGGAAATCAGCAATTCAAGTCAAAAGCGGCTGGTATCCTGTTAGCTTAAGCAAATGGAAAATAAACACACAAAGAAAGGAAACTGCAAAAGCCTTTTCCTTTCTTTGCTAAGGATTTCAGGCCTTCATAAAAAAGCTATTCACATAGAGTGCACCAGTGGCCAATTCTGACTTTTTGTTTCCTGCCTGAATTTTTTTTGTGCAACATTATCTTAATACTCCTTAGTATCGGATACACTAGTAATTTTTTTTTTTTTAAAGTCAAAGAGAACTTTGAAGCAAACATTTGTTTTTCATGACTTTAACCCATAATTCCTTTGGTCTCTCAATCTTCAGCCTACCAAGGAAAGACATCCATCAGCACTGTAGGAACATCCACCTCTGCCTACCGCCTGAGCCTGGCCACCATGTCTCGCTCCAACACAGGCACGGGCACAGTCTGGGAGCAGGACAGCGAACCATCCCAACAGGCTTCACAAGACACTCTTAGTCGGACCGACGAGGAGGATGAGGAAAGTAGGTCATAGCACAGAACCTAAGCAAGCAACGTGGCCTGCCTGGCCATGCTAGCAAGGGCCTAGGAAAGATGTCTGCCCTTCCTGCCATTTCAGGGACTGCCCCCCATGGCATTCTTTTTAAAAGAGGCTTCAAAATGAAGTTGGTATCTGTGGACATCAGGGGAATAGTATGTATCTGACCTTTCCTTAGAAATTTCATTTAAATCTCCTGGGCATTCTGGCTAGAGGAATGGCCAGCTCTCACAAGGTCCTATCTGTCAAAGAAAAGTGGTGAGTGTATGCATGTGGTATTCAGCAAACACCAGCTGTCTATAGCAGCCAGGGTGAAATTAAAAGGATGCCTGAAGGGAAACAACTTAAATATGAATTTAGAGGCTTTCCTGTAATGCATTTATCCCAGGAGTTTCTAATGTGTGTGCAAAGATTTACTGTTGCAAAAAAAAAAAAATAGTAATAACAGCTCTATAAAGGCTGCACATATATGCTTAAGCAAGGTAGGGTTTAAAAGCAAAAGACTGGTGAGTTTCCGTTAAATGTCTCCATCATATCAGGGGCTTCTTAAACTGCATTTACTATTTTCCACTTGTGTTTTTAGATGTTCTTACCTAATGCTTATTGAACAGTTGTACCTTTAAAATTAAGAGTAATATCCAAGAGCTCCTCCATACCAAACAGAACCCACAAAAGGCCTCTCTCTGTACTAACGTAGGGGAATGGAAGTTAAGCTTAGAATTTTAATTAACAAAAATGGATAAGAATATTTTAATGCCTCCCTACAGCAAGGTATATAAGATGGAGAAAGAAATGCATGCTTTGTCAAAATACTTTTTACTAATATTTACAGATTTAGTTTGAAGATTAGTTATTTAAGGTACCAATCATATTTTAAATACCTTATAAATAGTCACCTGATGACTACTCATGGATGTACATCCAGAGTTGTACAGTATAAGAGACCAAGATGAGAAGTTTACTTTTTAAATTCTTTTCATATTTTCACTTGAGACAAAAGTATCATGAGACCCAAGCTGGCCTTCCATCCCTATATTGCTGATAACCTTGACTATCTGATCCTCCTGTCTCCACTGCTGACTGCTGAGATTGCAGTCATGATCATGCATGAACCAGCACACTGGGTGTCTGCCATTCTAATTCAGAAAAGTCTATCTTGTTTTATTTGCTAGTGCTTAGGATTGGTAGTGCTGGGGACTGGACTCAGGATTTCGTCTCTATAAAGCACTGGCAAGTACTCTACCACTGAAAATAATCTAATAGCTAAAATGAGCAGTTTAAGCAGTAAGTTCTGATACCCATATGAAACTTAAAGCAAATTCTACTTTTCTTTAATACATGAAATAGTATCTACCAAGATCTTTTTAATGATGGGTAATGAGGGCACCTATGATTCCTAAGATTAAGTCTATGTTAGGTAACTTTGAGAATAAGTAGGACAGTAGGAAGAAGTTATGGAAGAAAAGTAGAGATGATTTAAACAGAGATATTCTTGGGTGAGACTCAATATTCATATAGTGGTGGTAGTGGGGTCAGAAGGCATGTAGACTTTTGCTAATCCTCTCTCGGAGATCACAGTTTTCTCAGTGAAATTAAGATCACTGATAAATGATGCATACAGTTGTGATGTGGGTATTAGTTTATATGGAGAATTCATGAAAGCAAGATTAACTGTTTTAATTGAAACTTGTTTTCCGACCATAGACGCATGTATTAAGACCTATCTGGTGTAGAACAAGAAACCATGAGAAAGATGTTCTCTGTCTTCTATGATATTAGAAGGAATCTTGTAAAGAAGGCGATGTTTACAAACAACTCTTAAAAGAATTAACAAAGGAAAGAAAACCTATGCTTAATGAGCAAACAAATGATAAAGAGATGTTAAAAGATACAAATTCAAATGACAATGAGAATATAGAAAAGGCTTTTGTAAAAATAGTTCAATGCATTCTATCATATTTTCCATCTTTTTTAAAATTTCTTTGTGCACACACTACAACGGGAGTATGTCAAGACTCAACTCAAGACATTGTATAAAATTAAAATTTATAGCAATTTTCATATTTATAACTTTATTTGAAAAGTATATGAGAAATATAATTTAGAGTATTCTAAATAATATTAAATGACCTTACATGGTAACATACATTTGCAAAACCACAAAATTTGTTTATTGAAGTTTATGTAGTTTAATAAAAAAAAATGCTAGATCATTTGGCATAAGGTCAACTTGACACAAATACTGTGCCAAAGCTAACTTTCATATGGATTTGGGCATATTAATTTCTGCTTCTATGAGAAAATTGCCTCTTTAAATTTTAAAATTTAGTTTAAAATAAGCACTTATTTCAGGATGTTATAGTTTTCAAACATTTCTCCTAAAATATCTGAAATATTCCTTCCCACAACAGGCTAGAAATTGTTGAATGGACTGAACAGTTTTTGAATGTCAAAGAAATGTAATTAACTCATTCAAAATTAACTCCCAATTAAACTATTCCTACAGTAGTCTTTGAAGGTACATGTTGATTTATTTTGATAAAAGTAAGAAGCTTACATATGTTTTGTGAAGGCTGGTCTAGTATGAGAGGGTAGAAAATGTGTAGACATGAAGTTATCATTGCTTTACCTGGGATGTAAGTTTTTATATGTACAAAGATGGCTATGATTGTTTAGCCTTACAGACAGCCCTGAGGTTGTACCCAAGGCAGGGAAGGAATCCACGTATAGTGGGCTGGAGTTATCTGATAGGTGTCATGGTGTTGTAACACTTGATCTCTCCCCCACTTTCAGATGACTCTGTAAGCATGCCCAGTGTGGTAAGTGAACAGGAAGCTTGTCTCCTGAGCACCATTGGAAGGAGGCGGTTCTCCAGCCACGTCTCCAGCATGTCTGCACCTCAGGCTGAGGTGGGCATGTTACCCAGCCAAAGGTAAAGGGCTATGACTTTCTTATAGTCTACACTTGGAGGGCAAATACACTCACATTATTATGCTATAAAGCCATAAGGAGAAGGAAGCATGGGTTATATTTCTAGAGAAACTGTAAGTAGGTTCCTATGGGTAATAGTAGTAGATTTCTAAGCCAGGCTTCGAAATAGGACCATACCTTCAGGTCCAAGTATTGGCTTTCACTGATATGCATAAATATGATCCTTTTATTCTGGTCAATGGCATCCTTATATGTCAGGTTTATCATCAGGCAAGATGAGTATTTGGCAAGAGTAGAGCAGTTTACTAGATACTCTAGGCATTTAGCCGTTTGCAGTATCCTTCATGTTCAATGCTTCACCAAGCAGAAAATATACCTCTGACACTGTGTAGACCATGGGAAGGCCTCTTAAATTCAGCTCACAGTTTCCCCAGCTATGAGCTGAGGTAGGCTAAAATGATGTGAAGGGAAATTCTTGTATCAATAACTCTAAGATTCAATGATGAAACCACTTAGAGCATTTTCTTTTAGTGTTATCTACTATATAAGAATATAATTTTTTAAAAAATCCACTCAGGGGCTCTTAGTCATTTAAACCTTTTATACTTGAGGAAAATAATAATACATGAATCAAAACTTAAATTTATATTTAAATAGACATTCATTTTTGAATTTTACATATTTTAAATAAAATTACAATAAAAAATATCAACCTAAAAATTTATCTATTTTTTAACAACTAATATTTTCATTTCAGATAATTGGTGATGACTGAGTCTGAGAATGTTATTTTATATTTTGTAATGTTGGAATTCAACACATACTTTCCCATGCTAGGCAACTGAGGTATATCACCAACCACTGTTACTTATTTTTAGCACCCATAGACTCATTGTAGCACAATTCACACATAGACTATAATATTCATAGGGATATGTGATTGTGTTCAAATTAAGCTGATTTATATACCAAAGTAATTATATCATATCCAAACCACTCAATAAATAGTTCACATAATCTAGCATTTGATAATTTCCCTTTAAGCCGAAATGATTTTATACATGAAATGTATAACCAAAGAGCTAAACAACATGTCCAAAAAAGGTAACATAAACAGTTAATGTTGGTAACATTAATTTATTCTTAGTTGTTAATTATCTACATGTTAGTATTGAGAATAAAACTAGAATAGGAATTTTAATCAGAGAGGTTTTGAGCTAGTGAAAATAAGTCAAATGACTAGTTCTTTTTGTGTGCATAATAAGAGATCAATTTATTTTCAGGAAGAATTTTTATCTAGTATAAACATATACCAGAAGTTAAAACAAACAACAAACAAGCAAACAAACAAACAAAAAGCAAAGATGCCATAGCAGATCATTTTGTTATTGAATTACATTTTGGAAAACTGGAGAAGGGAACACTGTCTTTGTCCATTACAAAATAGTGATCTTCCTCCTGGGGCACAGACTAGTTTTACAGTCAGTTCTTTAGGAATAATCCCCTTAGTTTTGTAGATGCTTAACTCTATGCACCTTAATACATATATATTAAATGCATTATGTTTGCTTAGATCAGTGCTAGGCCTGAGAAGAAAGTAGATAAAATAGAGCAGAGCTTGCATCCACAAACATCAGTTCAACTGCATCCAAATATGTGGATAAGCTATTATTTGCTCATCAAATGACAGGCTTCTGTTACAGTTATAATTCAGTCACTAGAGAACATAGAATAGACAAATAAATGTGAGTCCCTTGTAACTTGTTGAAGATACCTTCAGTTTGTTTACTGACATTTTCATTGCAAAATTAGCAGGGGAAGTTGGGCTCTTTCTTTGCTTTCCTTAATGGCATTAGTTTTCAGACTTTGGTTGTGAACATTCCTGGTAAGTGGTTTCTGTGTGGTAATGTTAGGGAGTATGAGAAAATGTGGAGTCTGGTCATTGAAATACTGTGTCTGTAAGATAAGTTAAAAATAATAACCACCTAGCCAAATGGCTATCAAAAAAATCATAGATACATCTACAGATCTACTCTGCCATGCATTTTCGAGCTCATGCGTCTATTTGGAGCTCATTTTAACTCTTGACCAATAAACAGACCACTCCTCTGAGAGTCTTACCCATCCGAAGTCTTTCCTTCCCCCATTGCCTTGAGTCCTATGTCTTGACAAACCCAGCACAAGGTGAAATGGTTGACTGTCTCCTTTTCCTTCCTTGTTCTGTTAAACTTATTTTCAGTTCTTGGAAACAGAAAATTGCATGCCCCCTCTTTTCCTGTTTTTTTCTCTTTCTATTTTTTTCTTTTTGCATTTTCTTTCCCTAAATGCTTCATCTCCCTACCCCTCCTGCAGTGAACCTAATGTCCTCGATGACTCCCAGGGCCTGGCCGCCGAGGGCAGCCTCTCTAGGTACAGTGTCAAAGCTACCTGTCTATTGGTGTCTGTGCTGGGAAACTAGCTGTTCCCTGTCGCCTCCGTCTCTCTGTCTCCTCCGTCTTCTATTGCCCGTCTTGGTATCTCTTTCCATCCCTCGCCCTTTGTTGTTCATGAACTCACAGGCCTGGAAGTCAAAGGTGTAGCAAACCCTCCTTCTTTACAGGTTCAGAGATCACAAATAGTCTGAAAACCTCAATTAAAACAACAACAGAATTCTCTATGAGGCATGCCGAATGGATGTCTAAATTGTTTGCTATCCCAAGGGCTAGGGGTGTACTTCAGTGGTAAAGCACATGTTTAACATGTGCTAGACTCTGGGTCCGATAACCAGCACCTCCTCCAAAGTTTGTTAGACCAAACATTAAATTGCTCCCACCTAGTCATTCCTGTCCACACTGACGTTCATTGACCTCAGTCAATGAGGTAAATGGGGAGCCTTTTTAGAACAACTCCCTCTCAGGGGGCCCCTGTACGCAACCAAGTCAGATTTACTAGCCAATACCACAGATGGTAAGAAAGCAACAATGCTGTGAGGATAGCAGTGTCACTGCAGTTTGTGTGGTTGCTGCTCTTTGCTGCACACTGCTTGGCATGTCTCTGTGGTAGCCTGCTGAAGCACACACAAAGAATATTGCTTCTAGCACAAAGATGATGATTCAAAAACTTGCCACAAAAAAAAATGTAAACTTTTCTTTATAAGTAGTAAGAGAAGCAGTACAATGGACACATTATTCCTAGACTATTTGCTTAAGCCTTCAGAAATGGGTACTGCACCTTTAACACTCAGATGAACCACGTCAAACATTCCTAATCTTGTGCTGTTGATTGACACCTCTCAACTAATCCTCATTAGGGGCAATGCTTCTTGTCCATCACTAGAGTGTCTCTGTCCCATGTCAAGCGAAAGCAGTCCCAGGTCTGCGTTCTAGAGCAAGTACAATACCCTTGTGTTTATTGCTTTATCACAAAGATGAGGAAATGTTGAGAGGCCGTTCCTGTGAAAGGTCTTTTGTTTTCTTTGCATCTTGTTTGGATTTCACATTTTCTCCTGCAACTGAAAATGGGAAATTTAGTCCATTATCAGGTCTATTTTTTTTAAACTGGATCCATAACTCACGACATTCATTTGTGTTTGCGAGCCCTTGATTGGACAGATTAGTCTCTTATTGATAAATGTGCAAGCGCTGAACAGTCCAACCTTAATTCCTTAATTAGCAGTAGTTGTAAGACAAAGCAGTTTCAGAAACAAGGTCCTGGAGAAGGTTTTCCTTAACTGTTTGTAGTGTCTGCAGAGCTTTCAACAAGTCTAGGAGGGGCAGCAATGCTTTTAAAGATGTAACTGTTCAATGCTTAAAATTGCATATGGGAAACCTTAATTTCAGAAGGCAGGGTCAGGGGCTAATTAAGGGTAGAAAATATTACTCAGGCTTTGATTTCGATAGCTTTGTGCTGAGAGCTTTCTAATTAGTCCAGATTCTGCTTCTGCTATCGTAAGTCACCATCCAGTGTGTGCAAGAGGAGACAGGAACAAAGTTTGTTTTTATTAATTCACCAAAGGACTTGGGCTTCTCTAGCGAGCTCAGGATTCAGATGGATGACTGGAGCTATTGAGCTAATTCAGTCTGTGTTGCATCCAGTGTACAGGGAGGAAGCTCAATATCTGTGCTAGGTTTGAGGACAAGTTGAGAGCCAGACTTAGAGAGCTCCTTGTTGGAGGAATTAATCATGTCAGCATTTTGATGAGAATCTTAAACCAGCTGTTATTGGTCTGCTGTTGTTGTTCTTGCTGTTTCCCTCTGGTCCTTGGTGTTAGTCACCAAACCCAGCTGTAGTCAGTAAGAAATGTGAACAAATTGCTGTGGATTCTGAAATAGTTCCATTAATGAGGCAGCATCCCACCAGTCAGTAACATATCCACTTCTGCTATATGCTGCAAGGCATTGTGTCAGCAAGCTCTCTTTGGAGAGGAAGTCTGGGCATTTACTTAAAAGGGGATTTTATGACATGGCACGTTTTTATATATTTCATTGGCAGGCTTTCTTATTTTCCACACAAGAATTCTCTAGGCACATGATTAAAATCCAAAAATAGAGAGGCAGTAACCATGTGAATTGCATTTAACACACACTCAGGTATTTAGGTTCTGAGGTACAGTCACAGTTATCCTGAAGAAAGCCTAACCCAAGATAATTGAGAAGCAAAGCAGGAGTGCAGTAAACCCTGCCATGCCCACCCCCTTATTTTGTGGCTTAACTCTTTTAGGACTTTGCTTCTCTGACAGGCCACTTGTTTTAGACAAAAGGGGCAAATTGGATTAAGTGGTCTGAGTGAGAAAGGGACCAAGATAACCAGATAAGTAAATGGGAACTCAAAAAAAAAAAAAAAATTTACACACCAATTGGAAACTTCTAAGTTTTTTTTTTTTTTTTTTTTTTTTTTTTTACTAAATTGCACAAATACATTCCCTTTAAAGACCCAGCTACCCAAATGCCTATCAGAAACATTGTTTTCTGTTGTCTGGTTCTATTTCTTAAAATTTCCATTAAGAATGAATAATCTAAGTCAAAATTCCATGGAAGATTTTTCTGCCCTGATGAACCCTGCTCTACAAGATATAAAACTTCATTGTGGAGGTTCCTCAAACACATATGGGCGTGTTTTACCTCTTGAACAATAGAGATCTAGAGAAGTCCTTGGGGCTGGATGTTTAGAGTTGAGAACCAGATTTTCTTTAGACGTACTAGGGTAGTTTAAAAACAGGAGTTGATGGCGAACTCTTAATTTAAAATGAAAGTATCATGCGATTGTATTCTCATAAAAGTTAATCACAGTGAAAAGTAAGACTGCAGTCCAAGTTTGAACAAGACTGTAGTGTAGATGAGATAACAACCTATGTAGGATACCTACCTCATGCTCATATATAGCCATAAAGGCATGAAACCTTGCCAGATCCTCTTCAAGTACAAGGATGATTCCACCTGCAACGTAGCTGAAAAGGCAGGGTCAAGACATGCACTGTCTCCCAAGAGGTCTAAAGTCTAATTATTCCATACAATCTGATATAAGCCTCTAGTCTGTTAGTCTGTAGCACTTAAAATTTATTTTCTTGGGTGCTGTGAAGGCTACATAAACTTTGAACAATGGTTTTGCAAAGGGGAGGAGTAAGCTTTGGTCTTCTGTTCGCTTCCTGCTGTCTGCCTGTCACTCCTTTAGCATGACTTGATGAGTTCCCACGGCAAGGCAGTCACTCAGGATAGATGGTTGTGCCACGTGTCTTATGTCCCACTTCTAGAGTTCTAGAACCAAATTAAAGCTGAAGTCAAATGTACAGAAAGAAGCAATAAGCATACTAATCTAATATCTTGGTAGTGTTATCATCCTTTGCTTCTGCTTAACTTTTTATTTATGTGATATGCTGCAATACATAATTTATTTTTTATAATTTAATTATTCTTGCATTACTTAATGGCTCCTTGTTTATATAAGTCTTTTTTTAGAGAAATACTATCAGTCATGTTAGGAAACACACACATGTATACACGTCAATCCAGGCCCTCATGCTAGAACCGTAAAGAGGTCATCTTTGTCAGGATCATTTTCCTAACATTACCTAAATTTCCCAACTTTATAAATTATTTCCTTGTATTATAAATGACAACTAGTTTTTGAAGACCATTTAAATCATGACTATACTGTGCCCTGTTTGAATTTTCTTTTCTAAAATCTGGATCTTACTATCATTTACCAAAGTGATATTTACAGCAACTCAGAAACACAGGGAGAAGGAAAAGCATGCCAACATGGGCCTACCATGGAATCCTAGCCCTTGAGAGGCTGCAGTAGGTGGATGGCACATTCCAGGTGCCAGCTAGAGGAACAGACAGAGATCATGCCCCTCTACAACAAAAGACTGCTTACTTAATGAGTTGCAAGATGTTAGTTTAAATCTGGAAAGTACTGGCATCAGTACTTCCCTTTAATCAAGCACTCCAGAGCCAGAGGGATCTCTGAGTTTGAGGCCAGACTGGTCTACTAGGCTAATTCCACAACAGCCAGAGCTACACACACACACACACACACACACACACACACACACAGAGAGAGAGAGAGAGAGAGAGAGAGAGAGAGAGAGAGAGAGAGAGAGAAAGAGAGTCTCTCTGTCTCTCACACACACATATACACACTCACACACACACACACACACACACCTGTTTATAAATACATTTAGAAACTTTTATTAGCTTTGATACTTATTGTTCCACCCTATTTGGTTAAGACAATACCAACTGCCATTCTTACAATTAAAGCTTTCAAAAATTCAGTATTCTGTATAGGATAAAGCTTTTGGCATTTGAGTCACTGCTCTGACAAACTGTGACTTCATCTTGACTTCTCCATTATTTTTCATAACTATCATATATTAAATGGATATATCAGTTATTCAAAAGGAGTCAGTTGCCTACTGAATTATTTGTAAAAACTTTTGAGAGCACCCAATAAAATTGAGTAGCTCCCTGATAAGGAAACTATTTTTGATTATTCTATTTCTGGCAGACTCTGGATGGGACTACCTCAAAATTTAAAATAGAAAATAGAACATAATACAGAAAGATTCTTAGCACAAAGAGCTTGGCTTTCTCCTGGTGCCAACAAATAACTGAAATATTATATTATATGAAGAACAGAATCTAAATCAAAGCTTATTTTTATATATAGTTCCAGTTCAAAATAAACTCCAAAAAATGAAATTTTTCATACATTACATTTGTTGTTAGCTTTTTAGCTGTTTGTTATTTATATGTCTTAATTCATTGACATGGCAAATACAGTTGTCAGCATCATATTTCTAAGGCAAGTATAATGTATTGCCTGATATGTATCCCAGAAACATGTTCTGTAATTTCATCTTTGCTGTATACATTACTATATTATTTACTTAGATCAGCTGATTTCTAGAGAAACTTGAAAGATTTCTCAGCTGTAAGCCTCTCTAGCCATAGAGAAATGTCGATGCTCATGACCTTCCTCATGGAATAACCATCATGAAATTACTGTTATGTTGTGACATTTAACTCTCCAAGTAATATTTTTTTTCTTTCTTTTCTTGCACCATCTTTTTCTCACAATCTCAGATTACTAAATAAAGATGAGACAAGAGGACTGCCTCCTAGTCATTTTCTCTGTTCAACTATTTTCAAAATGTATTGCCTAGTTCCTTTTAGTATCCTAGAAGCAATAAACTCATTACAAACAGCAAATGTAAAACAAGAAAGCATGCTATATATGTCACTCTTCATATACAAACCATTTCCCATCAACTAACTTCTTTTCTCTACCTTAATGGGAGGGAGTTGGTAAGTATCAACCTCCCTTTACGGCCAAGGGAACTGAGGTAACATCTAGATGTCAATGAAGAATCCATTCCAATGGTAGTTTTGCTTGGTATTGGAAGAAATGTGTTCCTACTTGTGTGCATATATATGCTTTCCAACTTAACAAACACATGTTAAAATGGATAATTAATAAGGAGATGTCATTTCAGACATGCCAGCAACATAGTCTGAACTGATTATCAGAATGTTCTGCACTGTTTCTTTAGCACAGATGTCCTTCATACAAACTACAAAGTCATAAAGATAATGTACATTTTTGTACATTGAGCTTGATCTTTGGGGAACAAAGAAATTTTAAGCACCTCTTTTTTGGTACCCTTTGCAGAATTTTGTGTTGCATACATCAATCAGATGCTGTAATCATATCCCTATTTTAGAGAAAGTTTGGTAGATCTTGTTGAGAATCATTGCTTTTTCTTCTAGGGAAAACATGAGTTGGACTTTAAATAAATGGTAGCTTTGACTCCACCAACTGTGATTACTAGCCATTTGTCAGTACATGAGAAGCATCTGAATGCCCATCTTGCTGCTAATTTCTTTTAATAAAAGTGCAACGATGTATTTATATAGCACATGGTAAAAAAAAATAGGAAGATGTAGATATAATCATTTTCTTTTTTTTCTGGACAGTTGCTGACTGGGTTCCTCTGTGGGATGTTTTACCCTAGCAATATCTGTAGATGACTCTCCTTTTGCAAAGGCAAAGACGTGATTCAACCATAAATCAATTAATCACATTGACATCAACCACAGAATCAAAACATCATGTGGGCACAGTGTTATCTCTTTTTTCATTCTCTCTTCCATTGTAGATAACTATAATACATGCATGGAGAATGAAAAAGGATCATGGCCCATCTCAGAATGTTCAGATTCACCCAACAGGAAAGTAGCAGACCCTGCCAGAAGTCATTTTTTTTTGCTTATAAGAGACACATATACACAGTAAATTTGGGGGGAGTAGACTACTTCTTTTATTAACTGCACACTTCACTGGAGTGCAGCTAATTGAGTTATCCTGACAGTTTACTTTGCCAGCCTTTTAAACCTAAAATAATTTTCAAATGTATTTAAATTCTCTACCCATGTGACTATTGATTTGCTAAGCTGTCGCAGAGACTTCAGGCTGCAAACATGTGTTGAATGTGTCCCTTCACCCAAATGGATTCTGTGTCTGATGTGTTCAATATTTGTCCATCCTATTTTCATTTAAATTGGAAGTTTTAAAACAGGTGTTCCCATCCGTGTGACCGAGTTGTTTGTGTGTATTTGTTGCCAGCGTTTCCATTCCCCTTGGAAAAAAAAATTGAGATTAGAATATGACATGTTAAGCCTTTTGATGGCTCCCAAACCAGGGGTGTTATCGAACACGCATCCTGATGAATGATAGACACAGCATCAGTGATTGAAAATAGAATCTCAATTTTGAGAGCTTGGGGCTTACAAACAAGGCCTTGTCCTCCTTTCCAAGCCTTTAAAAAAAAAAAAAAAAAAAAAAAAAACCCTACCCCAGGGACTCTTTCCCAACCATCCTTCAAAGATAATGGTATCTTTGAAGTGACTGTTCCATATAAGTGGTTTTGGCCAACACTCATCAAAGAATGGTCCTCTGCACTGTCTCCAGGGTAGACTAATGCTATTGATGCTTGGCAGGGTGGCAAGTATACAGAGTGAACCTGGCCAGCAGAACATCCTCTTGCAGCAGCCACTGGGGAGGAAGAGGGGCCTGAGGCAGGTAAGAAGACCCTGAAATGCTTAGAGATTCAGGCTGTAAGGTGGAAGAGCCACATGCTTGCTAATGTTTTTTAAGATTACACTTGGCCTTCTAGCCTGAAATTAGCAAGTGTACAGCAACCCTTGAAGCATGGTAAGTGCTTGGGCAAGCTGGGCACATGAGGAGTCTATTTCAAATACAAAGCTGTTATTCTGCAAAGCCGACTTTTTGGTAAGGTACGGCGGGCCTCTAATGGGTCGTCTTCTTGTCAACTTGGCAAGCTTCTTTCCCAGCCAAACTCACTGGCAGAGCTTGTGTTTGCTGTTACCCAGTTCACCAGACATCTGCTTTTGCAGAGAGACAAAGACAGGTCCTTCCTCACTCTGAGACTGGGGATTTAATTAATAATGAGGCATCATTTTTTTCAGCTGGGTGTTGTGGTGCATACCACGTTCCCAGTACTTTGGAGGCTGAAGGAGGAGGGTTAGGAGTTTAATGCCAGCTGGGTCACATGGAGTTAGTAGCCAGCCTGGGAATGGTAATAGAGGACAGATTTCGCTAGAAGGGACTTCTCTGTTTCTCAGTGCTTTCCCCTTCTGCTCCCTTCCTTCTTCTCCCCCTCACACCTCTCTCTTCTCATCTCTCATTTCTCGATTTCCAGATAGGGTTTCACTATATAGTCCAAGCTGGTGTCACAGGCAATCCTCCTGCCTCACTTTCCCAAGTACTGGGATTCCAGGTACACCCACTATTCCTGGCTCATATATTATTTTGTAAATAAAAATCTGAGTGAATCTCTGCCTGCAGCATCTGTGGGTGCTTCTCAACTCTAATGTTTTGCTGCTAGAGGCTTAGATTTCTTAACGTATGTGAGCGTTGTGGTATGTTCAGCCATAGCGTCTGATGTGCAAAGTCAGGTATTGAGCACCATTTTTAGTTTCCTACCCACTGAAATTCTCAAAGTCGGCATTTCACATCCATTAATGTTCCAAGGCTACAGGAAGGAACAGGTAGGACTGTCAAGTCACAGTCACCTGACCACTGTGCCTGTTGTTCTCAGACAGTTGGACTTTCTTGCCAGTTATATTTTATCTATTTTCTTCAGCTAAGACGCCCTCTCCTGTCGAGGCAGAAGACTCAGATGGAACCCAGAAACCGCCACGGAGCGCGATTGTCCACCACTCGCAGGAGCATTCAACCTAAAACCAAACCATCTGGTGAGGGAGGCCTTTCGGGTCCCTTCTGATCCTGCAGAAACTGAGCTGATGCAGTAAGCTCACTTTTAGGGAGGTCTTTCCCAGGAAACTTTACTACTCCTTTTTTCTTCGTCTTTCCTAACCTTTCCCCATTCCCAGTAAACCTAGGTAAATGGAACAACCCAAGGTAAATTTTTAATATTCTGAACTTGAATATAAATCAAAAGGTTGTAGTTTCTCTATTCAATCCAGGAACTAGAATATTCTGTGTCTTGCTAAAAACACAGGCCCAGAGAATAACTCATTGGGCTTTTTAGTTGTAGGACCATCACCAGGAGGGTCATTATGATATGGTAACCTTTGCAAATTGTATTTCAGGACACTTGTGTAGAAATGATTTTCTCTCTTCACTCCTACTCTGTATAAGAAGGTGAAATCAAAATACATAAAATGGTCCTATCGGATCTCACTTACTGCAAACTAGCAATGTCTTTACGATGAATCACTAGTTCATGCCGTAATTAAACATCAGCGGTCAATTCTTTCCTACCTCTTACTTACAGTTGATCAGAAGCGATCTGTGACATTCATTGAGGCTCAGCCAGAGCCAACAGCTGCCCCCACAGACATACTTCCTGCCACGGGCCAACCACAGAACTGCAGCCCAGGCCGAGCTAGGAAGCCAGAAGGAACAGAGAAACCAGTGCTCACATCCTCCCCTGCAATTATCATTGCAGATCTCCATAGCCTGTCTCCCAAGCAGGTGAGGGCACTGAAGAGACAGGCAAGACCTGTTGCCTGAATCCTTATTTGCAGGAAACATTTAGATAGGTTTGTTTCTGTAACATTTTATTGCCCAAACATATACTGTTTTGGGAATAGTGGAAAAGAAAATCTAAAGTGTTTGGTCAACAACATATCAATAATTAAGAAAAACAAGAGAAGTCTTAGTGGAAAACATAAAAAGAAATTATTTTTCAGCTAGAATAATGACTGCTAACAGAAATTTGATATGTAGTTGGTTTTTTCAGTTACAGCAAATGAAGTAATAGAGCCTTTACATAGTTTTCTGTGTCCTAAAGATAAGATGGACTTAAAACTTTTCCTGTATTATTTTAATTTTATTTTCCTTTTCTTATATAAATAAATTTCTATAGGTATTATATTCTGATGTGTTATTTTTTAAACCTAAATGGTAATATTAGTATACACATTTGCATAGGATTTTACAGTTAAAAAGAAGTGTAGCGCCGGGCGGTGGTGGCGCACACCTTTAATCCCAACACTTGGGAGGCAGAGGCAGGCAGATTTCTGAGTTCGAGGCCAGCCTGGTCTACAGAGTGAGTTCCAGGGACAGCCAGGGCTACACAGAGAAACCCTGTCTCGAAAAACCAAAAAAAAAAAAAAAAAAAAAAAAAAAAAAAAAGTGTAGCACATCATTTGAATTGGTTCATTTTTATATTCTAGAAGCATGGTTCTCCCCTTCCCCCCACCCCCACCCCCCAAAAAATAAACACTATGTCAAAGGGTAGAGATCCTGCCTATGACATAGGCTGAAATTCACCTTTGATTTCTTGTCCAGTTAGAGACCTCCAGAACTTGTTATGTTCTTTTCTGGTACCCATCCTACTTGTCCATGATGTTATGATCCTTTTGATCACAGAGTGAACCCCTTCTTGCCGAAGAAGGAGAAAAAAAGGAGGACACGGAAGTACAAGGTGCTGCAGTACACAGCCCCCTCGCTACTCAACTGTCAGACCCCGATGACTTCACTGGCCTTGAAACATCCAGCCTCCTACAGCATGGAGACACTGTCCTTCATATCAGTGAGGAAAATGGCATGGAGAATCCCCTGCTGTCCAGCCAGTTCACCTTCACTCCTCCCGAGCTGGGGGAGACGGACGCAGCTCTAGATGAGTCGCATGTTTAGTTCTGTATCACAGGAGCTCTGCACTCTACAGAAGACTGCTGACCATAGAACACTTCTGATGGAAATTATTAATTTCAAAACAGCACCTTATGGCCCATGGGTGGCATTAAATCTGAGTGCATTTTGCCGCCCAAATTCCTAATGTTTCAGAAACATCTTAAAAACCAATAGCTGAAAGTCTTTAGTTGTGTGAAGACTATAACAGGAAAGAACAATGGGAAGAGCCATCTCGCTGCATACTGTGTATAGCTTGCTTTGAGCAGCTCAGAATCGATACTATTACAGAAAGTTGAGAATATTTAATGCTACTGCCCTCATAACACTAACGATAAGCTCTAAAAGGGAATGCAGTCTCTTAAGATACTCACATTATACATCTCATGACAATGTTTATTTTTGTAGTTTCAAAATTTTACATTAGGTGGCTATATGCATAGAAATTTACATAGAAACAACCAGCAAGAAAAAATAATTAGGTTAGAGAAACTAAACTATAAACCCTGCAGCCATTTTTGTTTGGGTCAATAATATAGCTGGTTATTTTAAAAAATGAAAAAAAAAACTACTATTTTTTAGAGCTGTGGACTTTTCAAAATTTATTTTTTAACTGTCCTTTCACTATATCCTATAAATCAAAATTCTGATGCCACATATCATTCCATTTCATATCTATTGTATTAGACAGAGAATATTCTAGAATCTCAGATATGATTCTGAATTAATAACATAGACTGCTATATAATTATTAAAAAGCTAAATGTAAATAGCATTGCTCGAAGGAGATGGCATTCCTACTTCCATCCCTGACGACATCAGTGTTCAGATTAGGCCCTATCGGGAAAGAGGATTGCTTTCCCTTACTGTCCTTGTGCCTGCCCCTGAGGGCGTATTTTCATACATTAAAGTTGTTAGAACTAGATCAGAAACTAACTTTTTCTCAGTTGTCAAATATTCTATGATCCTCAGAAGATCTCAGTTAATGAGAGAAGTCAGAGTAATCAATTTCTTTATAGACTCAGACAGCTTGTATATATTACAAATAGGGCTTTAACTTGAAGTGCAGTTACTTCAAAAAAATAATACAATTTGAAAGGCTTGTCAGGCCAGTACTTAGTGGATTATTGAAGGGCTGGGCATCATACAGTTTATAAATGGTTTTCAAAAGTTTAGCAGTTTACATTAGAGAAATGTAACTACTAAACACTGAAAAAAATCTCATAACATACCTACATTGGTATGGGTGTGTGTGTGTGTGTGTGTGTGTGTATTAGTCTTCAAGTAGAAGTTAAACAGAGATTTTGATTATGTTGAGATGAGTTTAAAATATATTCTATATGCATAAATGTTCACTACGTTGGCTATGAAATGTATACTATAAAGAAGATACCTATAAACCCATACACTCATAAGGAAATGATTTTATGTTAGAATTATTTATTAAATAAGCACAGTGACTTATAAAATCAAATATATTTTGAGGCTATGATCTCATTCACCACAAGAATGAAAGTTAATCTATAAGTTAACTAGGATAAGATTTAAAATCTCCCAGGTCAGAAAATCAGGGCAGTACCACCTTCTTGGCCTTTTGTCTGAGAACAAGTGTGGGAAATCCAGGAGACAAACAAACCTTTTCTGTGTTATAACACCTTCACGTCATTTATACTTAACGCTCGGTTCATTTCTAAGTGCAGACGTAGACATGTAAGTGGTTTTCTGGCTCTAAGCTGAGATATTTTGCCTGTTAAAAACCATGCTGCTCAGTTAGCATTAGAGGCCTTATGTTTGGTAATTATAAGTGTCTGAGTTATGTGCGTCTATATGTCTGTGCTTTGTTCTCTCTTTTGGATTTGTGACTCAACTCTATGATTGTGTCAGATATTTAAGAAGTATAGAAGTCAAAGAATTGTTAAATACTCAGTAATAACCCTAAATACCTTTATATATTTTAAATGTGTTGGACTGTTTGAGAAATGATTTTACTGGTCTGTTTGCCTTTTAACCTGACTCCTTCACTGTTGTATATGGAAGTCTGTTTTTCAAGAAGCTAAGTAATGTTTTATCTTGGGGAAAAAACAACATGTCCACTCTGAGAAATGGGACTTACAGAGTGGGAGTACTCTCGTCTTGGGACTTTTGAGATTTCTCATGTGATTCCATTTAATGTGTCCTTAAATGTGTTGAATGTAATGTGTTGAATGTTTATGTGTGGTAACTAAAGTATATGTATGTGCATAAGACTGTCACAAGATGTATTCTCAGGAATACTGTTACCTGGAGTTTGAAGGAATAACTTAAAGAAAACAGTTAAGATAAGAGACGAGTTCAAGTTAATTGACAATCTTTTGTAATATTCAAAATGTGACTAAGAACTAATTATTGCTTTTGATCAATATAATATTAGTAAAATTAGATCATATCTTAATCTGTGATGCTTAATAATATTTATCTCATTCAGAGGAAGGATAAAACAGAAACCCACTTTCCAGGCATTAAAAAATTATACCCAATTAAAATTGCTCCTTTGGAAAATAACTTTAGAGAGAGACCTTGGAATAAAAATACATCATTCATGATAGTGGGTACCCATGTGTACTATTCAGATTAAAGCAGTTAAAATCCTGGATGCAGAATTTTCTAGAACATTTTACTTTCATTTGCAGCATTCAGTGTTTTCTATAATTCTATTAGATTATTTGATTCTTCTGACAAGGGAAGTGAGTTACTGAGTGCCTTGGACCAAGCCACTGAGAGTAACAGTGTCAAAGGGCACAACTGGGCACATGGCAGCGATGGAGGCATCCGTTGGTGTTCTGCTTCAAGCCTCCAAGAGTAACTTAAAACAGGATGACATCTCTCTTTTTGCATCTGTTCTTTTAGTCAGTGAAGAACTTTCTCCACTTTGCTGCCCACCTCCTAGAGTTTTTGAGGAAACAATAGTGTACACACAGAGAGATCCATAGGGAAGAAAGGGCCATAAATGAATAGAATTATAGTCTAAAACATGAACTAAATTCCTTCCTTGAGATACACAGAATACTTTACCAGAGAACTCTCCAGAATTTGCTGCTGTCACATCGAGTCCCACTTTTGCTCTGTGACCTCACTCTACCAATCCATGGCCTTGTGTCTCAGCAGTGAGTAAACTGTCCCACTTCCTCATTTACTTTCGTGGGTCTCAGCTGCAGCATTTCAGAAGCAAACTTTGATTTGACACTCAGGAGAATAAAAACAAGTAGAGGGCAGAATGTATTTGGAAAAGTTTATGATAAATTTACTTATATTATTTAAGGATCATTTAGGATCATAAATCTACGTACCTCCATGATATTTTTAACAGTCACTGTGACCATGGGATTAATGTCCTTTATTAGCCATTTTGTAGGTAAAAACAAAGGATTGACTACACAGCCAACTTCCTTCAGATGACTATAAAGTCTGTTATGAATACTGAATGACCAAAGAGCATGGAAAAATGCATCTGAATAAATACTGAGATGTTTATGAAAGATATTTATGAAAGCTAATGATTTCTGTGTTTGAATATGCACATAAAATAAATCTAAAATCAGTTAATGTGCTCTAATTTCATTTCTCTACATTGGGAATGGGCTAGCTCACAGAGGATTGTTTTTGAAGGACTGGACTGTGCCTTCCTTTATCTCTTGTTCTTCACAGCTCCACTCTATACCTGGCCTAAAGTCACTAATGGGTAAACACCCCCAGTCCCTCTACCTCCACATTGGATACCTACCTACTCCTGTTTCTCATCTTCTATCTTACAAAATAAAGCAGAATGTAGATGCGGAGGACAGTGAGCCAACTTGACTTCACAGCCCAAATTATGACCTGCTGGAATGCTGGTATATCCCTAAGTCATGACATTAAAGACTATTGTCCTCTGACTGTGTCCCCCATAGAAACCATGGCATCCAGATTACCACCATGCTTTTAATAAAACTATGAGATCCACTATCCTTGTTCTTTAGGAATTGCACTGTATATCTCATGTATATCTTCATGTACCTTTTCATTTCTTCCTAACCCAGACTCTGGATACATTTGACATTACGACACTCGTCCATTTCAAGAAATATGGCTGAATAACAACTCTATCAAACTGGCTACTGCAGAAATTCCTACACTGAATACTCAACAGTCACCAGTTATCAGCAGGTTAACTAGGGAACAGCCCAGAAGAGAGGTCTGTAAGAGATGGAGGGTGGGGAAAGTTCTATAAAATGCTGCAAATAATGATTGCAGAAGCAACTGTGGCTCCCTGCATAAAACCTACAGATACACGAAGTTATTTAAGTAGGAGAGGGATTAATTGGGAAGAAGGGTTCAGGAGTGGCAGGAGAGTGAGAGAGGGTAACGGGGTTGAATATGCTCACAATACATGGCATATATGTATGAAACAGAAAAAAAACTGAAAACAAATTCCTACATTGTAGGTGATAGTCTAGCTGATCAGCCCGTAGCCTTTTTACATTATACTCAATGAACTACTTTTCTTCCAAAAGAAAAAGAAGCCATTATACTGAGAAAAGCTATTACAGGAAGCAAAAGCGCTGCACCTGGCACCGCCCCTAGCCAGCCATCTGATAGCCCCACCCCCCAAGTGGAGGCGGGACTTCCTTGCCGCAGGGCAGCTGCTTCCGGCAGAGTCCGGAAGACAGTGCGAGGAGGGAGGGGGCGGAGCCAGTGCGGCGCGCCCAATCGGGACGAAGTCTTGGCTGGCCCGGGCTCTCGTGGGCTCACTCGCTCTAGGGAACCGGCACCATGGCGTCGGGCTGCAAGATCGGCCCGTCCATCCTAAACAGCGACCTGGCCAACCTGGGGGCCGAGTGCCTGCGCATGCTGGACTCGGGGGCCGACTACCTGCACCTGGATGTAATGGACGGGTAACTCCGCGGGGCTCGGGGCGGGCTGGCCGCGCGGGTCGCGTCGCTGCACCTCAGCGAGCGCCTGTTGGGTGCACGGCGCCCCGGTGTGACGGGCTGCCTCGCCAAGTGCGCTGCTGAGGGCACCGAGCCGGCCCTGGCTGACTTCGGGGCCCAGTCCCCGGTCCTTCCTCGCCCCCCCCCGTAACCTGTGGTGACAGGACCCAGGAGCCACCTCCAGTGTTCATGACATTACTGTCGTGAATTCGTAGAGAAACTGAGGCCCAACGGGACAGGCACGACTTGCTCAAACTCAGATAACTAATTCTTGACGAAGCTGGGAGACAGACTCGTCAAAGCTTGCCACCTGGATGGGCTTCCGAAGTTCGACCACTTGCCGACTTGTCTTAGGCAAGCCGCTTCAGCCTTCATTGGGATTCGGTTTCAGTGTGGGGAAAATGGAAGTATCATTGATGATAGAACGCTTCCGCGTCTTTGGGAACTTGAAAGGAGCAAGTCCAGTGCCTGACATGTAACAGATTCTCTGCTGTTGTTAGTTGTATCGAATAACCCATTCGAATTCTGATTTTCCTGTCTATTTTCTCTTCAGGCACCCTGCTCTTCAGGGAGGTCAGTTTTTTGTAAGTAATTTTTAAGCACTGTAGTTACAGTTTATAATGCGCAGAATCAGGGTACACGTTTCCTAAGTTGGTTCTAAAGTGAGGAAACAAACCTAGACCCAAAGGAGGCTGTAAGACTTGCTCAAGATTATCGAAGATTGTGACAGACTTGGAACTTGAAGCTTGGTTTTTGACTAGCAGTTCCCACCGGAAATTCGCATAGAATTTTATACACACACACACACACACACACCCCTTGGGTTGAGATAGAACAATAAATCTATTTCAAATAAGCAAAATCTGTTTGCCCTCACTCACATTAGCTAATGTGTGTTACTTACAAACAGGTCGTTAGTTCCTTTTCTTGTTGGGGGTGTTGCTGTTCCTTCTGTTTTTGAGACAAGGTCTCTGTTACGTGTAACTGGCCTCAAATTCAAAATCTTGCTTCAGCTTCTCAAATGCTGGGATTACAGGCACGGGTCACCACACTCCATTACACAAATTTCTTTTTAAAGTCACTGACTTTTTCTCCATAGCAAGTTTTTTTTTTTTTTCTCTCTCTTTTTTTTTTCTCTGTGTAGTTAAATCTCTTGTTTTTCTTAACAGTTACTTGAAAGCCCTTGACTGAATAGAATGTGTACCACAGAGATGGTGTTTGATTTTGGTGCCTAAGAGAATGGGGGGGGGGGGGGGGGGTCTCAGCATGGAACAGATTATATGTTTAAGTCTGCTTGATACAGAATGAATGGATGGAGACCATTTCTTTCATTTTGCTAATAGGAATGTTGGTGATAGTACTTAGAAGCAGTTGACATTCTGTTCTTTTACTTTGTTTTCTTTTTTTTCTTTCTTTCTTTCTTTCTTTTTTTTTTTTTTTTTTTTTTTTTTGTGTGTGTTTTTAGACAGGTATGTGTCCTGGACACATAGCTTTGGCTGTCCTGGAACACATGCTGTAGACCAGGCTTGCCTCAAACTTACAGAGATCCTCCTGCCTTGCCTCCTGAGCACTGGGATCAAAGGTGTAGCCCCACTTTTTAACCTTATTTTTTAAAAGTCTTTATTTTTTGAGATTCTATGTAACTAAATCGTTTCCCCTTCCCTTTCCTCCCACCTACCCTCCCATAAGACCATACACCTTTTTGCTCTCTTTCAAATCCATGATTTCTTTTTAAATTATCACATACATATGTAAAAATACATACATACATATATCCCTAAATACATAAATGTGACCTGCTCAGTCTGTATAATGCCACTTGTGTGTATATTTTTAGAGCTGGCCATTTGGTATTAGATGAGACTGTGTCTCCTGTTCTTCGTATTCCTTAGTTAACCTGGTTTTCTGTGTAGGGCCAGGGCCCTATGTGCTGTCCAGGAACTCTTTGAGGTTAATATGTTATCAGTGAAGAGTAAGGTCCAATGCCGTGTCTCATTTTATCTCTCTTCTGATGTACTGTAAACTTCCCAAGAGCAGAACCTGTCTTTCCTTGGTAAGAGAAGTAAAGCATGTTTTCATTGCTTAGTAATAGTAGAAAGCATCTCTGGGTGTCACCTTTGTCCCCGCACCCAGCAGACCCCCTTCTCCATGGCAGACTTTTTAGTAAATAAGGCAAAAAAAGAATTTTTTTTTTTAAACCGTTCTATATTTACCAAGAAAGATGCACTGGCTTGAAAAACCTAAATTCTTCATGTACAATTTTTATGTGTTTAAGTCTATACCTACTTTTTTTTCTTTGAAGTAAAAGCTGTTTCTATTCATCGTTTGCAAAAGAGAAAGCCAACTTGAGGAAGTCCAGCCTCTTTCCCATCACCCTGGCAGAGTAGACAAGACCTGAGATACTGCAGTGTCTCCAGAAGAGAGCTGTGGGATCCCAAAGGTGGCCAGCCTCAAAATATTTCCCTCCACCCCACCCCACCCCTCAGTTTTCTTCTCTGCTTAAAACAGAATTTATCTAGAAGGTCAGAAACTAGGCTGGGAAACACTAGGTGGCTACACACAAGTCTGGTTAGATATCTGAAGTAAAAGACAGGCTTATTTTCTGGAGAAACACTTTGAGAAAAACACAAAACACCATGGCAGAATGCTAGCCGGAGTGTGTTGATCTCAACCATGGGAGCAGAACACATAGCTACCCTAAATTAATCATTGGGATTTTCAGTTGGAGAGATTTTACATGAATACTGAATTTCTGACTTTTGAGGGTGGGCCATGGTGGGGATATCAACGATTTAGTCTTCTGTTCTGCATTCTGGTAAGGCCTTGATTGTCTGGAGTTGAGTGAGGCAAGCATCTTTAACCAGTGTCTCATTGTGTCCTGGGCTGTACCCTCTCTAGCCTGTCTCACCTGCTCAGTTTTGCTTCTTAACGTTGTCTACCCACTGCTACCAGCCAAAGACTCTATAGTTCCTGATCCACGGGTTCCCATCTTGGTGCATTTTGTAACAACCTAATCCTCTTACATTTTGTGTGTTGATCTGCTTGCAGTAGACTGCCTTCTAGTTATAACTAAAGTATAGGGATGCTGATGGAACCTGATAAGAGAGGAAACTTAAGATCACTGTGTTACAGCAGCTATGGATTATCCCCAGCAAGTCCCAGGTTTCAGGAAGGAGGACCCTTCGTTACATTTTCCTTCTGAGGGGTGTCGTGGGGAATGCCAGAGTGAAATAGTGATAAAGCTGATTTTTCTGGTGAATTCCTTTTCTTTAGAGTAAGTTAATTTAGGATTTCCTAGTCTGGTAAGAAATCTGAGGCATTTGATAAAAATTCATGTTCTTAGGCTTTTGGAACCTCAGTAGCCCTCATAAAGAGGCTAGAAGTCCTTTGATAATTCATGTTGTCTGGCAGTTCCGAAACACCCAATTTCATGCCTAGGTTTTTGCGACTTTTGGTTATGGCCTAGACACAA
The DNA here is from genome assembly GCF_011762505.2 of Arvicanthis niloticus. Taxonomy (NCBI): domain Eukaryota; kingdom Metazoa; phylum Chordata; class Mammalia; order Rodentia; family Muridae; genus Arvicanthis; species Arvicanthis niloticus. Next base: position 116,496,319 of record NC_047660.1, on the reverse strand, counting down.
GCCTTTAGTTTCATGTGAAAATGTTGGTGCATATTGGGCTCTTGGTGAATTTAGTGAACCCAGTTCATCGAATTGATCACCAGGAGCACAGATAATTCACATAACTTGGAGGTTGGTAGTTTTTTATGTTATTCTTGTGTTTCTCAAATAAATTTGTATTTATTAGATTCTCAGATTCTCAGCCCATAATATTTGTCACTATGTTTGTTTTAATAATAAATGAAACCTAAATTTGAGCAAACACAGTAAATTAAAAGAACAGTATATACAATTGAAGACTTTGTGTAAAGTTGTAGAACAGTCTGTTGGGTTGCTGCCTGCTTACCATCCCTTTATTTCTGGTGTAATTAACATCAGTGTGTGAAGGAGCCCTGACAGTGATGGCCCTTGGACAGGCAGTGGAATAATCTTATAAATACTAGAGACTGAGCCTCCAAGGATCAGTTGGTTAGAGGACTTAGCCATGGTCCACTTGTTCTGTCCCTCTTAGGTTTATTCTGAGAATGTGAGTTCCTTCCTCCCCCCCCCCCCCCCCCCCCCGCCCCGGGACTATTGTTCTAGTGTCTCTACTGGCAGGTGAATGCTGAGACTGGACTTTGTAGCCTCATTACCTGTGTTAACTCCCGCTGCCAACACTGGGCTGCGTTCCCTTGCCTGTAAAATACAGGTGCCACCTGTCTCATGGGTTGCCATATTAAACTTTAATATATGGGAAGTATTTAGAAAAAGCCTAATTGTATCTAATTAGTTGTTGACAGACCTCTTTTTTTTTTTTTTTTTTTTTGCTGATTTTTGTCATTTTTATCGATTCTTAGCCTTCCTTATTGCAACTTATTGCCCAGTCCATCTTCATGCTTTATTGTATGCATTTTATTACTTGCTTCTTGCCCTAATACCCCACTTATATTTACAGTGTGATAAACTCTGAACACCTGCGTGTAACATTGAACATCCTTAATCTGATGGAGCCTACTCCTGCTTTGGTCAACACCCTTGCCCCTTTGACCTAAACTTGCTTATTTCTGCCTTGTCTTCCTTTTCGGCTTTTCTGATCCTTCAGATATCAACATTTCATAAGTCTGTGATCTTCTAATATTTCAGAATTCTACAGAATACTTAAAATATTTATTTTAATCCTTTGTTTGCTATTTTCTTTCTTCACATTCCTATGGGCATTATTGTTCAGCTTTTCTCAAAGCCTACATTTCCTTCCTCAGACCTTGATGCTGATGCAACCTGGTTAGGGCCATAGCACAATAGTTTATTTCTTGTTAGTGTAGCAGTTGAGTGTGAGTGCCTGACCATGCACTTGTTCTGGGATTTCATCTTCTTCTATTCCACGGTTCTATTCATGAAGAGTTTGATCAGCTGGATAGTGAGGACAAAAAGGGTGCAGATTGAATTTCTCTCATCCAAAATGCTTGTGACCAGAATTGTCTCAGATTTGGGGTTTTATTTGTATGTACCTAATATTTAAGGAGTTTAAAAGTTAAGTGCTTTTGGGTTGGTGTCAGGCTGACTTAACTTGAATTCTGTTCCACAGATTATGAACCAGATGATTGAAGGGTGTTAGTTACCATGTTCTTCAAAGAGGATGTAAATCATATCTATTTTTACTAGTCTGAGGTATGAAGAAATATATAACGCCTGGCATGAACTAAGCCCTCAGTACACTATGACTCGCTCCAATAAGCATTGTTATTTTTTTAATGGTTATTGTTTAAAGGGTTTAAATAAACTAATTTAGTGGCCTGTGATTGAAGTGGATTAGAGGCTAAGATTCAGGACACCTGTGATAGAATCCTGTTTTAACCGGTGTGTCCCTTGAGCAAGTCAGGAACTGTCTTTTGTCATCTTCCCAGTTCTGTTTGCCATGGGTTATGAATTACAGACTTGTCATTATGAAGATACATGTGCCAGCACTCATTAATTGCAAACTTGATCTTACCTGGTTATTTTTGTTTAGTTTGTCTAATACTAAAAATGTTAAGGATGATTTGGGGAAAAAATGCAATTCTAAACGTTCCTTTGTTTTCTTGTCAGAATTCATATTGAAAAATGTAGAAGTGAGATTGGAAATGTTTTTGGAGTAAGATTTTCTTTTTGTCTTGGCAGGCATTTTGTTCCCAACATTACTTTTGGTCACCCTGTGGTTGAAAGCCTCCGAAAGCAGCTAGGCCAGGACCCTTTCTTTGGTAAGTGGGTTGTTATACTGTTTAAAACTGCTTCTGTTGCTTAAATAAAGGAGAGGGGGTGGTTGGTCAAGTTCATCTTGCACCCTTTTCCTAATTTCTCCTGTGCTGCTGCTAAGATCAAGTGCAGTCCAACACCTTCCCTTCCTCAGGCCTTGAGGCTGATGCAACCTGGAAAAACTGTTGTAGAGGGTCTTCCGTCAGCCCTAGGGTTGGTTGTCATCTCCTCAGAGGAGCCTTTCTAAACCAAGTCCAAGGTAACGCTTCTCTACTGTTCGGTGAGACAGATTGACTTTTACCCACTGTGCAGTCTGATCTTTGACCTTACTTTAGTTTATCAGACTGTAAGATCAAAAGGTATAGCTACAACTCATCTTGTGATTTTTCTTTTATTATAATTTATTTGTTTGGATGTTTTGCCTAAATGTGTGTGTGCAGTGCCCTCAGGCCAGAGAATGGCATTGGATTCCCTGGAATTGAAATTACAGAAGGTTGTGAGCCACCATGTGGGTGCAAAGAACTGAACCAGGGTCCTGGAAGAGCAGCCTGTCCTCTCAAATGCTGAGTCACCTCCACGTCCCCAACCTTTGCTTTTCTTAAGGCTAAACACACACAATTACACTTAGTGTAACTACCAGTTGAATTTATGATTCAACTAAGTAGTCCAACAGCTGGGTTACTTCTTTCAAATGTAAGCTTTCTGCAGATATGGTTCCTTTCAGTGTCATAGGGTAGGAAGTCTGAAGGTTTTTGTCCTTGTCGGTTTGTGGTTTCTTTTTAGACCACTCCAACCTAAAACTTTTTTGAACTGATACAGATCCAAATTCCTAATGTTTTCTGTAAATTGTATAATTAAGTAAATTTTAAGGTTTTTGCCAGTGGAGCAATTTTATGAAGGACTCTAGCTGTACTGTTCAGTGTTATAGCTGTAAAACTCATATTTGGCTACTTCAACTAAAATAAAAATTTAGTTTCTAACTTAAAATAGTCACATTACAAGTCCTCAGTAGCCACATGTGTCTTTTGACTGTTATCAGCAGTGCAGACACAGGACATTTTTACTAAGGCAGACCATCCTGAGTGCAGGCTCTAGCAAGTGTGTCTGTCCTGAGTGCAGGCTCTAGCAAGTGTGTCTGTCCTGAGTCTGGACTCTAGCCAGTGTGTCTGTCCTGAGTGCAGGCTCTAGCAAGTGTGTCTGTCCTGAGTCCGGGCTCTAGCAAGTGTGTCTGTCCTGAGTCTGGACTCTAGCCAGTGTGTCTGTCCTGAGTGCAGGCTCTAGCAAGTGTGTCCATGTGAGTGTGGCCTCTAGCAAGTGTGTCTGTCCTGAGTGCAGGCTCTAGCAAGTGTGTCTGTCCTGAGTCTGGACTCTAGCCAGTGTGTCTGTCCTGAGTGCAGGCTCTAGCAAGTATGTCCATGTGAGTGTGGCCTCTAGCAAGTGTGTCTGTCCTGAGTGCAGGCTCTAGCAAGTGTGTCTGTCCTGAGTCCGGGCTCTAGCAAGTGTATCTGTCCTGAGTGCAGGCTCTAGCAAGTGTGTCCATGTGAGTGTGGCCTCTAGCAAGTGTGTCTGTCCTGAGTGCAGGCTCTAGCAAGTGTGTCTGTCCTGAGTGCAGGCTCTAGCAAGTGTGTCCAGCCTTTTGACATGCAACATGCTATTGTCATCTACCGAACTCACATCTGAGAATCACACAGTTGAGATATAAAAACTAAACAGCCAAAGATCTCATAAAGTACATCTATAGTTTTGCATTGGTCTTATTTGTAGCCATCCCTCACCTTATTCAGGCTGAAAAGAGTCATCTGTTTTGAGAAAACCAAAAAAAAAAAAAAAAAAAAAAAAAAAAACTGTGAATCATTACCTTATGTTTCCCAACATGTTCATAGTTTTAAATTTCATGTAGTTGAATATAATCTTATGTTAAACATTATTGTTTTGGAAAGGAGTTTTCAAAGTAAGAGTCTTCTTGACTTTGTTAGTATTATATGCCATGACTTTAAAATTATATCTGTTGCACTATGAGAAATGATTAAATAAATCACTCTGTTCTCACATCCCACTGCTGTCTTTCTCATGTGTTTCTTATTAGTTTTTCCTCTTATATTATGACTTATGGTCTCACTTCTCAGTATTTTTTATCTTTTATCATCAGTCTTTCCTGATTCAATGCCACCCCCATATACAATCTACTTTTTCTTCCTGGATTTAGGTGGATATGTATGATGTTTATATATATAATTTTGCTAATTATTATTTCAGGAAAAATCATTATTATTTCAGGAAAAATTTCCAAAGTAAAGATGAATGCACTGAGTTAATATTTGGGGTTTGAGCCCTTTGTTTTTTGTAGCTAAGCAGTTTGATTTGGTTATTTAGATAATTGACACATTGCTGCATTTTAACAAGTATACCAGGGCTAGAGATACAGTTTCACCATTAAGAACATGTCCTGCTCTTACAGAGGACCAGGGTTTGGTTCCCAGCACCCACATCTGATGGCTCACAACCACTGTAACTCTCTCTTCTGTCCTCTGTAGGCATCTGCACTTATGTGCACATACCCACACAGACATTCATGTATGCAGATTTGGAAGTAAAATCTTTAAAAATAAACATAGTTCATAAGTTGTATGTACAACCTATAAGGTCCTAGGATTTTGTTGATGTAACTGGAGATGAACTGAGGCCTTGCACATCCCAATTCCAATCATAGCCTTTTACTATTTTTAAAATGTGAATATATGTGTGTGTGTGTGTGTACGTGTGTGTGTACATGTTGTGAACATGTATATGCTCGTGTGCACCTGTGTGCATGCATGCAGGTATACATTGTGACACAGTGTGGTTGTGAATGGGGAGATCAGAACAGCTTTTGGGAGTCATCTCCCACCTTCCACCCTTTTGAAGCAGGGTCTGTCTTACTGCATACTCTACCTAGTTGGCCTGAGAGCTTCCTTGATATTCTCTTCTCTCTAAATGGGACTACACTGCTACATCTATTTTTCATATGGGTTCCAGAGATCCAATTGGCTGGTTTGCATGGCTAGCACTTTTACAGCCATCTCCCTAGCTGCACTTTTAGTTTTGAGGCAGGGTCTCCCTAAGTTCCCCTTGTTGTCTTAGAAACTTACTGTGTATCTAGGCTACCCTTAAACTTGGAGTTCTCCTGCCTTAGTCTCTGGAGATACTTATGTTAACAACTCTGTATCAGCATCCTTTGAAAGCTCTGAACTATTTATTCAGTGTTAGTTTTTGAGTACAAAAGACATCTAAGAAGTAAAGTAACAAGAAAAAGTCTTTATTATCTAAGGCAGTGGTTTATAGTGTTGAGGACCATGGAAGTCCTCTTTATCCCATTTATGAGGTCAAAGGCATTTTCATAATATTAAGACATTATCTGTCACTGTCCATACCAGCTCTGCAAATCAGTGATGAGTTAGTATTTTGGCGTCGTAACCAAGTCAGTGGTGCAGTGGCATTGGATTCCTCTGGTTGAGACTGTGCTCCATTGCTGTATGTATGCTGCTCTGTGTTTACAGTACATATCGTTGGTGAAGCAGTTTAGAGTATGTATAAGTCCGTCTTTGAGTAATGTCTCCTTGATTCTAAGACTGAGTAGGAAGAATGGAGCACTTCCGCTTTACTTGTAGCGATACATTCTTCTGACCAGACATCTTGCACCATTGCCTAAGCTCAACTAGCTGCCGTTTCCAAACACCAGTTTTCTCTTGTAAAAGACAAAAAAGACAGCTAAGTTGTTCATTTTAGAAAATGACTTACAGATTTTGTTTTTAACTAACAGTTGTCCTCTGATCCCTACATGCATACCATGGCATGCACACATCTGTACTTAGATATGTCATGCATACACACACACACACACACACACACACACACACACACACACACACAAAATAATACTACTTTTTTTAGAAATAGGGTAACTTGATCATGAGCACTGTGATACCAGGACATTGGATATAGTCTCTTCAGCCAGCTGCCAAGTGCTGAACAAACAGTAGTATATAATGTCCATAATATATAGTGCCTGTAGTTTATAGATAGTGTCCGTACATGAGTCAGAGGGGTGACTCAAAGAGCAAGCTGGTGTGAAGTGCTTAATATAAAACTTACCATGTACTTATTTCTGGAACTTTTTGTTTAATTTTTGTAAAAATAACTTATTTATGTTATATGTGTGAGTGTTTTGCGTGCAGGTATATCTGTGAACTACTTGCATGCTTGGGGCCAGCAGAGGGTATAAGTGGGTCTCGGATCCTCTGAGACTGGAGTTATAAGCTGCCATATAGGTGCTAGGAATGGAACCCCAGTATTCTAGGAGAGCAGCTAGGGCTCTTAACTCCTGAGCCATCTCTTCGGCCTTTCTGTTTAACATTTTACACCATACTTGACACCAGAAAACCTTCAAAATGAAGCTGTGCAAAGTAAACTATCAGAAGATCTGTAGTAAGCTCTCTTTAATAGTCGGTGTGCTAATTAGTACTGTGAAATGTCTTAATTCAAATATCTAACACACACAATACCTGTATTGTATATCTAGCCAGTATCAACTAGAGAGCACTAGACCTTGTTCTAGGACTGCCAATCTTACATGAAGTTTTTATCTAGTAATATGTTTTTGTTAGTTTAGAAATATATGCTGCTGGTGTTATTATCTAGCTCTTTTTCAAAGCTTTTGAATTTTATAATATTAGTTTCATTCTGAAGTGTTAGAATTTATTTTTAAAATATATCTTAGCAATGCCAAAAATGTGCTTCCTCTGACCCACCTCTCACCCTACCCTCCCCCCCCAAAAAAGAAATGAAGCTCATGAAGAAGGAAGGCCAAGTGTGGGTGCTTTAGTCCTTAGAAGGAGTAACAAAGTACTCATGGGAGCAAATATGGAGACAGAGTGTGGGACAGAAACTGAAGGAGGGGCTGTCTGGAGACCATTCCACCTGGGTATTTATCCCATGTGCAGTCACCAAAGGTAGACGCTGATGTGGATGTCAGGAAGTGCATGCTGACAGGGGCCTGATATAGCTGTCTCCTTAGAGGTCTGCCAGAGTCTGAAATATTCAGAGGCAGATGCTCACAGCTAACCATTGATCTGATCAAGGGGTTCCCAATGGAGAAGTTAGAGAGAAGACTGAAGGAGCTGAAAGGGTTTGTGGCCCCATGGGGAGAGCAACAATGCCAACCAAGCAGAGCTCCCAGGGTCTAAACCACCAGCCTGGGAGCACATAGGGAGGAACCCATGACTCCAGCTGTATATGTAGGGGAGGATGGCCTTGTTGGGCATAGGTGAGAGAGATCCTTGGTTCTATGAAGGCTGGACACCGCCGAGTGTGGGGGAATTCAAAGGTGGGGAGGTGGGAGTGGGTGGGGACGTGGGAATGGGTGGGTGGGAGCATATCCTCATGGAAGCAGGAAGGGGGGGGTGGGATAGGGGGTTCCCAGGCTGGGGTGGGGGAATGGGGTAAGGGGATAACATCTGAAATGTAAATATGTCCAATAAAAAAATGTTTCTATGGGAAAAAAAATATATCTTAGCAATGCCAAAAATGTACTTCCTCTGACCCACCCCCTACCCCCACCCCCAAAGAAGAAATGCTCATTACTCTCCACAGTTCCCTGCACAGAATTGGTCACTAGGTAGTTTTTATGGTCTTGACTCTTTGAAGTGACCATTTCCTCATGAAACACATTCTGTTTTTTGTAAATGTCGCTTTTATTTCCTCAGATGAGGTGGTAAGAACCAAGTCATACTGAGCCCAGAGTGTATCCTTCTCTGTTTTATCTATCCCTAGGCATAGCCTGGAAGCTTCTAATTTCTATATAATCTGATCTTCCAAGCTGACTGAATCAATCTGGCTTTTCTCGGCTTCTGACTGAATTGCTCTGTCTGGCATCATACTCATTTTGGCAATATGTTCTAATCTTCTGGCTCTGTCTCATTCTTTGTCTAATCTGTCTTCTCTTGTGTCTAGTTTGTTCTCTCTATACCATCTCTAAACTGTCCAGGTAAAACTGCCATACATACACACTACCCACCAAACCATCAGTGTTTCCTCTCTTGCTGCTCTTAAGTAGCCTTTCTTTGTCTCCTGTTCTCATGTGTGTTGGGTGTATCCTATCTCTGACTTATTCTAATAAACCTTTCTCTGATTTGTCACTTTGTCTGCTCCTCAATTAGATGTCATTTTTAACATGGCTGCTTTCTTCAACTAAAACCTACCTTCCTTGTTAAAGATTAAAGGTATACTTAAGAGTATCAGCATTTCTGCCAGATCATACTGTAATCCAGAGTGTGTCTGCAATCTGGTGGGATCATATCTTTGGATGTGATCCCTTGCCAGAGCAGCCATGTTGCTGGATTAAAATTCCTCTACAGGTTTTAGAAACTTTAAGAAGACTATACTATGTTTAAGTATCAAGCTTTAGGCTGCCAACCTCCATCCCAGCTTGCTTTCTCTCTCATTCAGTGAACTGCAGCTCTCTTCTTCTTGTTCAGGCCAAATCTTTGGCATCATCTGCATTTTCTTTTCACCTTTTAGATGGCTACGCCTCCAGAACATGACTTTCTCCTGGGTTCCTGTCACAAGGTCTCTGTGGTTGGCCCTTGTCACTTCACTGAAATCTTTGTTTTCCCCATCTTATCAGGAATAATTCCCAGCAGCCTGCAGAGCTCCACTGTCCTCCCTACCTGCCAGTTTCCTTGACATCATGTCCTCCTAGTACGGCCCAGTCTCATTTGTGCTGGTACTAGCTGTTCAACCTAACTCATATTTATCTTCTTTTGCATACTGTCTCACTAAGAATGACCCCAAAGGCAGTAGAGAAACAGCTCGATTTCTAGGACCTATGGCATCCATACGTGTTGGTGTAAGAGTTCAATAAAGGTCACCTGAAAGAGCATATGGGAAGTATCACATGTAGCTTTCTGGGAGAGAACAAGGCTATATAGGTAGTGTAACTTTTCTTAAACATTTGAAAGTAGGATTTCTTGAACTTAGATCTCAGTTTTCTGATTTCATTTCTTTTCACATACAGCAGATGCACTTTTCGTTGAAAAACTATTTCACAAGTGAATATAAGCAGACTGTATCTTTAGGATAAAAACTATACCAAAGTATAACTGATCACTTTTGTAGTGCCAGAATAATTTATATACATAATGACAAAATAAACAACCCTATAGGCTGACTTCATTCTGTGAGCTGGGTATATTCCTCTCAGTAATGTATAGGAGACGTCTTTTCTTCCTAGATATGCACATGATGGTGTCTAGGCCAGAACAGTGGGTAAAACCAATGGCTGTGGCAGGTGCCAATCAATATACCTTTCATCTTGAGGCAACTGAGAACCCAGGGGCTTTGATTAAAGACATCCGAGAGAATGGGATGAAGGTAAGTCAATGATAGGAGTCTTATTTTATCCTAGTTCCTGTCAGAGCTGGTAATGGTAAGATGGGTGGGAGAAAAAAAAAAATGATAGAGAAAGATCTGGACATGGGCAGGTGGTATTTAAGAAAGGAAGGTAGAAAATATAAAGTTGGGCAGGTAGGGGGATCTGTAAGGAGTTGGGGACATGATCAAATATATTGTAAGAATAATTTTTAATAACAATAAGGTAGCAAGAATAAATTAAGTTAAACAAAAACAAAACAAAAAACCTGTTATACTCTGGATAATTTTCATATTGTTTTATAAGATGATTTTTTTTAAACTAGGCCACTATAATACAATAGGAAAGTAATGTGATTTAGCGTTTGTTTGTTACAGGTTGGCCTTGCCATCAAACCAGGAACTACAGTTGAATATTTGGCCCCGTGGGCTAATCAAATAGATATGGCCTTGGTAATGACCGTAGAACCTGGGTTTGGAGGGCAGAAATTCATGGAAGATATGATGCCCAAGGTAAAAGAGATATTCTGGGGTGAGGTTTTTGCTATAGGTGTCTATTCAGTAGACATAACTGCAATATATGTCATTGAGATATGTTCTGTTTCGGAAGTGAGGAGACAGAGATGCCTTCGGATACTGTAATATAGCATGATAGGTTTTAAAATATAAATTAGTATTTTAACCATATTGTAAAAGTTTTCATTGCAGTCTTTGTAAAGCTATCACAAACTGAATGTCATTTGCTAAACTGCTTTTACAAATATAATATGCTCAGTCTGTTGAAGTGATTTCCTGGTAATGTTTGTATGCAGTGTGGGCAGGCTTAGCCATTTCATTGCAAGTGTTAGCTCTGGTGTTTTGTGTGCTTGCTTTCCCCTGCATGTCTACTGTAGGAGTCACTGTTTCTTCGTGTATGTCTAGGTTCACTGGTTGAGGACCCAGTTCCCAACTTTGGATATAGAGGTCGATGGTGGAGTAGGTCCTGACACTGTTCAGAAGTGTGCAGAGGTGAGACTACTCAACTGTGACTAGGACAGTTCTCATAGCTGATGCCTGCAGGACAGTCTTAGCACCAGAAGATTGCGCAAATTGATTTTTTCTTGGGAAAAATATTTTTTGTTCAAATGTAGGATTAGTAAGTAAAGAACAAGTGAGTTCCTAAGATAAATTGTTGAATAGTGAATCCTGGTCTCCGGAAGGAGTACATTGTCCTTAGCAAAATCTCTAAGTTCTTTTAAAAGGTAACTTCTCAACTGGAGAAAAACAGATGAATTTAACTGGCCTAATCATGCTATCTTAGAATTTAGCAGTATTAGCTAGCTGTTCGTGTTTTATAAGAAGTGACTAGATCCACTTCTCGTTTACCAAGCTTAGGCTGCTTTCCTAGGGAGCTCCCCTAGCTTAGTTCTGCTCCTGGGTGGTGTTAGACAGCGGCTCCTGAGAACTGCAAGTGACCAGAAGTCAAATGGCTCATTTTTATTCAGATTCTTCTATAATGGCCATACTTTTCTGCCTGATACAAACAATGAAAAGCTTGGCAGTTACTAAGAAAGTAGAGAAATGAGGGACAGGAGAAATTTGAGTTTTAAGTTCAAGGCCAGCTTAGGTTACATAGCAAGACCTTAATGTTTTCTTTTTTTAAAAAAAAAAAAAAAAAAAAAAAAGGCTTGTCAGTGATGAGTATTTTGAAAGCAGCTGGACAGATCAGATGATTACTAAGCACATCTTCCTTTAGATACTATTAAGGTTTTTTTTTTTTTTTTTAAACTTTTCTGTTGTGCTGTTCCTGCTCAAATTAAGAGACATGTTAATCATTAGTACTAGAAATTCTAATTCCTGGAAAGAATGTTTTTGATGGAACACTGTGCTATCAGGTGACTGGGTCTTGTTGGAGACTTTTTCCTCAGCTTGTGAGTTTTACAGCTTCCAACAGAGACTTCCACAACATACTGGGTTTCCCTGAGTTCAAATCCCAGGCCCTAAATTTGGAGTTATCTCTTTTGAGGTTTTTAGGGTATGTGTAACACTGCACCCCTCCCATTTCTTTGCTTCTACATTTAAAATGTCATCCAGCACTCTAAGCCATAATAGAACCTAAGAAGGCATTGAGATTTATTTTTACATTCTTTCTGATACAAAATGTGAAGGTACTAATGTTCGTGGTGTTTTTTGGCTTCTACTTTTCACATTGTCTCCTTTCAGACTTTCTACAAACATACAATGTTTCCTTAGTGTCTGAGGCCATTGAGATATGCATTGGAAAGACCTGAATGGAATTGAGGTCCTAGAGTTTAAAGCTTCACCTAAGTAGTTGCAGAGGTACTATGTGCAGCTCAGGGCTAGTTAACCCAACAGTCCAGTGACTTGGTAGATGCATTTACAAATGATAATATGGCCTCATTTATAAGCATTTCCCCTCTTAACTCAGTGAATCAAGAGTGCTACAGTCAGCTTCTGGGAAAATGCCGACAAAGCAAGGGTGGAAATGCTAGTCCGGGATTTAGGTTTCAATTTCTTCCCTGCTAACACATAGCTGTGTACTTCTTGCAGGCAGGAGCTAACATGATTGTGTCTGGCAGTGCCATTATGAGGAGTGATGACCCCAGAGCTGTTATCAACCTACTAAGAAACGTGTGCTCAGAAGCCGCTCAGAAACGTTCTCTTGATCGGTGAAGCCACAAGGGACCCAGTCTCTGCTCATGAAACCTTTTTTACTGGAAAAGAGGAATATTGACTACCAATTCACATTGCAATCGAAGCAGTGCTGCATTCCAGTGATTAAAGTCAATTGTGCAGGATGTTCAAGAGGTTAGAAATAACTACCTTTTTAGAGATGCCATTTAGAAATTAGCATGATGAAAAATATTCATGTTTATACTGGGAGAATGATTTTTGTAAAGAGTGAAAATATGATTTGTTAAGATTACAGACAGAAGTGTGTCTTAATGGCTAAAGAGGAAAATTAGCTACTATGAAAAACATTTTTCTGTATTTTTACAAAGAATGTTCTGTTGATTCCGTGGTTTATCCCTAAAGCAAATGACATCCATATTTTCTCTAGTTCATGTCATTTGTGATTTGTTTATATGCCTGAGAATATGAATGGAATGGGACTAAAACTAGAAGCTTTGGTGGGGTGGCATGTTATGGTCTGGCATTTGAATTATTTTTACTTTTTATCTTATACTTGGTTTATTAAAAACTATAAAAATAATGTATGAAGCCTAGGGTTTCTGAAATGCAAGCACAGACTTACCAAGGTATTTTCTTTGTCACAGCAGGCTACTCTGTAATTCCTTTCTGCCCTTGGTTCTCACTCAACCACCATTCTTAGGGGCATGAAATAGAACTGTTGTGTAAGGCAGGAGCAGAAAGGAACCATACAGTGTGTCTTGGAAGTGCCACTGGATTGGGTACCAATAGAACAGAATACCCTATTCTAGCTCTTTAATAAAATCACCCAACTTGTTTTCACTGTAAACTCTTATGTATATTGAATGGAACCATAACTATTGTGCATTTGAGAATTGAGAGCATAACATGGTTTTGAAAGGCCTGTAGTTCTACTCCTAGACTGTAGAGGATGCTCAACATAAAATGGCAAGCATCATGTCTGTTCTGTGAGTTTATATTAAGCACTTTGGTATAATCATATTAACTGCTAATTGTCCTATAATTGTTAGAACAGGTATTTTTTTCCTATTTTAAGACTAAAAGTAAAGCTCCAGTAGCCTGGTACATAGGAAGGGTCTGTCATAAGCAGTTTTCTGGTGTGTACCACTGCTCTAACTACAAACAGCTCCTGAGGTGGATTAGAAAAAAGAAAGTTTTTACTTTTCTTATTTTCAGTGTAACTGTATCCTCTAGCAGAATCACAGTAAGTCAAGAATACTCTGAAATTATAGATTTTGTCCCCAAGGATAGATGGATTTATATAAAATTTCTAAGAAAGTAGAAGTAGGCTAAGAGATGACAGAATACAGACTTAATCCATAAATAAGTAGTAATAAAATGAGAACACTGACAAATAGGACTGGAATAGAGAGCTTTGCCTGGGCTTTTTTCTGCCCTGTAAGATAAAATTTATTCATACTTGTTTTTATTTTAGCTTATGAAAGGTTTGTGCGTTTAATCAAATCACACAATACAAGGCATATAGAAATAACTTTAATTAAAAAAAACTATGTAGAAGGTTATAATATCAGTCATGACAAAGATTTGAAATTATTTGCTGGGACAACTTGTATTTTTCTGGCTTTTGTTATCTTTTTCTTTAAAAATAAATGTACAGTAAAACTATAAGCAAAAGTTTGTAAGTATTGAATTTAAATGGTTCCCCACCCCCCTCTGCCGGGATCAGTTTAATTTCTAATCCTCAACAAAACCTTAAGTGTCTAATCCCATAGAGTCCAAGCTCAGTGGCCAGGATTTCAGTAGTATGGGAACTACAAATCGAATAACCTTTCTTTGCATAACAAAAAGTGGTTGATACAAATTGTCCTTAACTTTCATCTAGGAAAAAAAATGGTATGGCTTCAAAAAGTATTTTCCTTAATGTACACTCCTCACTATTCTATATTAAAGTCTTGGTCTTGGAAAACGTGAATTCTTGATCTAAGATGCCTGTAAGAGTAGGTATTTGTGTAAGCTATGGTAAGGAAACACCAAATTAGAAGCTTCTAGCTGTACATTAGCTAGAATTACAACCATGTTATGATTTGTATGCTGTTTTACATTTTAAATTGCTGTCTTGAAGAGGTACATAAAGCAAGTAAAACTCAGTGAATTTCCAACGACAATAGTTTTTAAATGTATCAATATATTAAACTCTTAAGTTGCTTCTCTTAATTCTGTTAGGAGTAAGCAGAAAGCCTGTGGTTAGTCCAGGAGAGAACAATGATTTCAAATAAATGAATATTGCGTTATCTGATATAAGAATTTCCATAAATAACTTATATTGGTTAAACAATGTTTAGAATAAAAGAAAAAACAACTCCCTCTCCACAGTCAGAGCTTTCAGGTGTCTGTTATCAATCAGCACCTGTGCTAGGTATTCATGGCAACTTACATTGCATAGAGTAGTTTATACATGCAGTTTTAAGACTACATATGTGTACACTGTATGTGTATATATTCTGTATATACACTAGTATATTGTCATATATTATTGAGGCAATTTTAGTGAACTGCCATGAAAATAGAAACAAGGAATAGTTGTCATTTGATGCAGATCAGTGGTACTGTCAGGAAGGGGCTCTTACCTCAACAGATGCCCCGAGGTGTGATTTGTCATCAAACTGCAGCAGTTACTATCTTAGTGCTTGTGATTTGTATTATTGGCAAACACAAGTGACTAGCATTTGTGTAGGTGAGAAGCTAGCTACTTCTGTGATTCAGGAAGAAAAAAAGAGACTTCTGGCATGTTCCCTGGACAGTGAAAGATGATACATGTGGCACTTCCTCCTGTTCTGGAACTGTGACCAGAGGAGGTGGAGATCCAGAAGAGAGGATGTAGGTTTTTTCCCCTTTTCCTTTCAGTTATATATTTTTCTTAATATGTTCCCTGTCACCTATTTCTTTTAACATTAGTAACTCCTATACCAAAGATTTTATATTCTTCCATTCCATCTAACTGCATTTTTGGAGGGTGGCCATTCTCAGGTGCAGTGCTATGGAAGACTTCATCGTGGAAGGCTGTGCTTGCCCCCTCAGTCTGATCCTTTCTTTCATCTTGGCATAATAAGGCTGCTGTATCCTCATCCTTCAGTGGAAAAGCTCGTCGCTCCCACCGCAAAGACTGAAAGGGGAAACATTTTCAGTTAAGTTTCACCTAATTTATTTGTTAAGGAATCTATAATGTCACTTTGTATAATTATTCTTCTACTATGTAAGTTCACGTTTTTGTTTTCCTCTCATGTCCAAATGAATATACTGAGAACTTCCTGACTTTAGGAATTATTTCTTCATTTTTCCTCTGCTAGGAAGAGAATATACTGCTACAGAACACTTGTCTCTCTGTTCAATGTAAGGATACCTAAGCAAAGCCCCTGTAAGGGTTTCTTGCTGTATTTCATTTCTACCTCATCGTTATTACAGATATACATTGACTTTTTCTTCCTGCTTTTCTACAACTTGGATATTCATTTCTGTAGTTCCCCTCCATTTTTGATCTTGTTATTTTTCAATATCTGCAAATAGGGAAAGATGCATGAACTTTGTGTAGTGCTAGGATATAGTATCCTAAAGTAGGACTGGATTTGTGTGGAGACAAACTCGTTAGAAGCAGAAAAACAGAAATGGTGCTTGCTGTGCACCTAGTGTGAGTCTATAGTGGAAAGATTTGTTCTTTTAAGCAAGTTTGATAGAATCCCCATTCCCTAGTAAGTACATAGATAGGTAAAACTTGTTACTGATATGCTGTGCCTCCAAAAATAAATAAAAAGAAATTGTTAATAGAATGGAACTCGGGTGCTCCACTACAGACCTTCCTGGACTTAACTAGACTGAACATCTCACTGACTTGGGTCTGTAATGACACACTTTACAATTAACATTTCTACATAAACATGAAATAAAGTGAAACGGTAATTAAAAGAAAATGCAGTCATAGAACTCAGGCTTACCTTGACTTCTTGACCATCATTTAAAGAAAGGGAGTCTTGAGCACACAGACTGTGGCTTTCTGCTGGGAGCTCACAGGGACTTTCTGCGGTCCCTTGCTGAGCACTGCCAAGTTCACCGGAGTGTTCCTTCAGAACCAAGTCCTGCCCTTCCGCATTTTTACTGTAAGCCCTAGCAGGGAAATAAATGAACAAAGAGTATCACTAGGTCAGTACTGCTTTTTCTCAGCATTTCTCCCCACAGCCATCTGATGATCTTCCTAGTGTTGTCTTTAGGAAAGGTTCTATCCAAGGTTTAAACACAGCACTTCATTGTCACTAAGCACTCTATCACATGTTATTTTATTTTTAAAAGACAGAAAAGGCCATGTGCTTGACTTTTACAGTTCTGAATTCTCAAGTTATTCTGTAATTATTTTTATATCATACATGAAATCCACAAGTCACATCTTTGTATTTCTGGGAAGTTGTGTTTCTAGGATGTGTAAAAGAACAGCAATTCTAGAGTCTGACTTATATTAGAACTCTTTCAACATTTACAGTACATCTGAGCATCTAAGCAGAGAAAGGACTTTAGTTATTGAGCTAATTGAAAGATTAAGTTAAGAGACTACTACATTTTACATGAACTCACTTTTTTAGTTGTGGATATATTAAAAATATATTAATATATTTTTAAAATATATATATTTTAGCATACTAAAAATAATGAAATATAACTGCAAAAACACTAGAGGTATTCTCAAATAGGTAATTACTAACTGTCATATTCTCCCTGAAAGTCTATCTATGGGCTTGTTTCTGTTTTTTTAAGACAGAATTTCGCTCTACAACAAATGTTCTGACTTATTATCCTCCTGCCTCAGACTCCTGAGTGTGAAACTCTGGATATATGCTTATATCAAATATTTATATTTTTAAAAGTCTCATGAACTGTTTGCCTTCTATACTAAAATAAAATTTCTCAAGGACTTTGCATAGTATTATTTTTGAGATGTTTGCTAAAATGAATTATGTAAGTGCCCGCCCTAGTGCTGCTCACCATCTAAAGGACATGGAGATAACTGGCTTTGAGGCTTTGGAGAAGAGGTCCCCACTGTGTAATCTATCCTGGCCTTAAACTGGAAAGCCCCTGCCTCAGCCTCCTAATTACTGGCAAGTACCATCATTCCTGTAAAAAAAAAAAAAATGACATACTTTATATAGAAAGAATGTTCCTGTCCTTGCTAGGTAAGTAATATAAACAATAATGACACTGTGGCTAGCAGCATGAAACTGATATATAATTTCCCAGATAGTTTTTTGAGTGTAAGTTTGCATATGCAGATGCCACTACATGCAACAGCTGATACTGTATATTCTGTTTTCCTTCTTAGTGGTCTTTCTCAAGCTTTATGGCTAGCTTCTGTTCATTCCTCATATATTATGGCTTTGATGTTTTAAACTTAAAATACTTGCCTGTTATTTCTTCTATGCCATTTGCTTTGCTCCCAGAGTGACCACCTAGCTTGCTCTCTCTCTTCATATTTTCTGTGTCGTAGGGAGAAGACTTCATCAGAAAGATCTTCTATCTGGTAAGATTTGGAAACAGAGCAGGTTCAGATAGTTAGTCTCTGTGAGCAGGAAGCTGTTTAAGCAGCCTGTTCTTGGCCTGTGTTTTAATATATACCTAGATTACAGATGGGTTCACAGTGCTCTCCATTTGCCACACCTTATGGAATTGTTTTGTTTTGTTTGAGCTTTTCTTGTTTGGGGACAGAATCTTGCTATGTAGCTCAAGCTAGTTTTGAATATGCACTCTTCTTACCTTAATCTGGAGTGTACAGATTGCAGGTATGTGCTGTCTTGCCCAATCTATAAAAATGTAGTGTTACACTTTATTTATTCTATTGAGTAATTATGGATTATCTTTTATGAAGTATACAGTGTTCTGAGAAAATGTTAATGTCAAAAAAAGTAAAACTGATTGAGGTAAATCAGTATTCAGTTACTGACTTATCTGGGGTTTGAACTGGGTAACTCTGGGGAATTTCTCCTGGCAATCATCATTTTGACTTAGCACTAGTGCAATGAAAAGCAAAGTGCATTAACAGTAAGATACTAAAATTCTAATTTTCATCTAAAGCTGGAATCAGCTGTTATATAGTATTTCCCCTCTAACTGTTCTTTTTTTCATTAGTTCTTTGAGAGTTTAGAGTTTCATACACTATGTTTTGATTTCTGCCATTGTTGTTAATGTAATGTAATCTATACAAGTTCAGAATCCTTTACCAATAATTTCTGTATCCAAGAATCTGAAAAGGCAGCTCCTTATACAATTCACAGCCTGATCTGAAATACTGTGACAATATTTATTATTAGTGCTTTGTCCCATCATTTTATATTATATATATATGTGTGTATGTACATACATATATATGATTATATGTAATATGTGTAATATAATAGTAATAATATAATATATATCATTCTGTAGTAATATAATATATATACATATATATATATGTATACATATATATATATTACCACAGAAGCATTAATATTTAATTATTGCTAGGACTATCCTTGACTCTTGGTATTAGCACTATATATGTACCACATTGTCCATTGGTTTGGGAGATACACTAAGCTCTACATTACTTGTAGTCAATTTACAAAGAAATTTTCAAAACTTTTTCAAAATTACTATTTTTTTCTGAAAAAATTCTCAGAAAATTCATGTTTTATATTTTCTTTTAGATATTTAAATATTAAATGATTAAAGCTTTTTAATATAGAAGGTGCAATTATCCCATTAAACATAAGGCAGCTTACCTCTTCTTTGTTTAAATTATATTCATCAAGGGGCTGAAGAACAACCATCCTCCAGCTGTTGAAAATACAAGAGAATTTCAAACAGCTTTCATCCAAATAAGCAATTTTATTTTCTATACATAACTAAATACACTAGGGGTTTATTTCCTTGTAACTTCCATAAATCAAATGGTTGCATTTTAATAGTTTGTCATTTTAAAGAGAAAAACAATACTTTTATAAAAAGAAAATAGAAGATTAATGTTTATACCTTACAGTGAATAGTATCTTCTATATAGTTGCATTTTGTAATTATGTGCTGGCTTGAATTAACTTAGTGGTAATCTAATAAACTGCCTTGAGCAAAAATGAGGAGAAATCTAACCTGATTTATAGTATTTTCCAGTTTTCTTTGGTATGGAAATATGTGTCATGCTCCCTTTGGAATTATGTGAGCTGCTTAACACCTGGCTCACAGAATTTTCCAGTGTAGGTTGAAAATATTGCTATGGAACACTGTAACGATATTCCTTGTTCTAGAAAATGCCAATCCTGTATATGTGTAACTACAGTGCCTAATAGACTGCCAGGCTTATTTCTCAGATTAACTATGAAGTAGAAAGTGACCTGATGGAAATAACATGGAGATGGATGCCATGGATAGAATATGGTTGGGACCTAGCTGTGTTCATCTCCAGTGTTTTCTATTTCCTAGTGCCATATTTATATCTTATATTTACAAGAGACTGCTTTCACTGTTGCTATAAAACATGTCTGCCTTCATTGCAAATGGACACAGATCTATGCATGGATTCAAGGAGTGCTGTAATCTGGTTTTTCTCTAGCTCAGCCTTCTTGACTATTTCAAACCTCCATGTCTGACTAGGCCTTTCATAATTGTGTCTGTGTAACCATTTTTACCTTCATGGATTATTTTTCTAGACATTCCCTTTTATCTTTGTATTTAATTTTTTTATTGCTGAATTAGAAATAAATTAGAAACTTATTTTTGTTCACAAGCATTACTGTCTTAACAATGCGAATACACATGCAAATATAGTTGCTTTCTTTGAATTCCCTGCAGGCAAGTATATCTCTTTCATAAAAGGTAAGGACTGTTTGTTGTAGTAGTTTTTACATGGCTAAAGTACCATGCTGGTAAACACACATAATAGATGAAATCAATTTTATCTATACACAATAGATAAAATCTATTTTGAATACTAAGATCATTTGGTTTAATGTAAAGTCTTCTTTTACCATCTTCCTTTTGTGCAAATAGGGAAGGGGGATCATTCTGCTCTTAGTTATAACTTGACTCTGAATTTAAATTTACTAAAGAAGGAAGAAAGGAAACACGTAAGTGTACGTACCGTGGAGTAAGTATTTCTTTATACTGGAGTTTCTCTAATTTAGCAGGTGCCACTAATGACATGGGAATCACAATGTTATCTATATCGTAAGAGCTCTCACTTCTTAACCTCCGTCGTGCAGTGTTCTGCAACACAGAATTATTGTATTAATTTACAGTAGTGTTTTAGTTATTTGTGGTGATATTCTTTCATTAGTTATATAAAAATAGTATGTAGTATAGCTGTGACATAAGTTTTGTAAATTCATTGTTATGAAATCTAATTATAAAATGCTAAGAAAGCCTATTAAGAGAACTTATCTTTTGTAACATAGACTTTTTTTTAAACATATGTAATGTTTATTTTGTGTAAAAACACATACAATTATTTGAAAGACCATGAAATTTGGGGAGCTCCTGAGTGAAGTTGGCTGCTACAGATCTTCATGTATGTGCTCCTGGTTCAGACTCCCCATCTAAACTTTCATCCCTGTGATCTCTCTACTGTCCAGGCAAAACATGAAAATAAAATAGTTTAAGAACAACACAAACCCCATATGCTCATTAGCAAGAAACTGTGTTTGGCTTTGGATGATAGACATGGTCATAAGTCTTTAACAAAAGTAGAATCTATAAACAAAGATTAATAAGTTGCTAGCTTCCAAGTAAAAATGTTTTATTTAACCATTACTATTTTCTAATGAGACAGTTCTAAAACCTACTAGTAAATTAAGTCTGGCATGGATTAGCAAAATAATCCGACAGTTTTTTTATCAGTTTTTTTTTTTTTAAATTCTGTTAAAACTATTATAGAATTTACTGTACAAAGTTTTAAAAACAACCTACTTGTGCGGATGAACTCTGGGTTCTTGATGTAACATTGGCATTAGAGACAGCAGTAAAAGTGCAATGAGATCCTGGTTCTGAACGTTGGAAAGCAAATTCTTCAAATCTAGTTCTTTCTCCTGCTGTGGAAAGAACCCTTCAGAATGTCACATGTTAAAAATAACCATGTGTTATTTTCCCAAATAAGTGAGAGGTAATTAAACTTTGTTTTTATTTGCTAGTTTTTAAAGACATAATCAGAAAACAGAAGAAAATTATAAAACAAGCATCTCTGCTATATTTTTCTAGCAAGTATTTCTATTTTCTGGGGCCTTGGTGCTTTCTGCCTAGTATGTTTTGTATTATTGTTCCTTGAGTAATCTTCTGTTGTCATTATCTTATTTTTGTTTTTTAGGCACTCTATTGAGGCTATAGTGTCAAGAATGACCTTAGGTTTCCTGTTCCATTTTTTTTATTTTTTTATTTTTGCCTGTCTTACTTTGTGTGAGATTTACTCAAGTTGACCATATGAGTTTTTACTTTTATTGAATTTCATTTAATCAATTTTAGTAATTTCAAAAGGTTCTGAGGTTTTATTATTCATTTGATAAAGCATCCAATGATGCTTAATAATTAATGAAATTCATTTTTCACAATATTTGATATCTACTCTTACTAGTATGTGTTTTTCTGTTAAGTTCTGCTTTTTTCCTACTTGTGAGTACAGTTTTATTTCTGTTCACTCATTTAATGTTATCATCTGTATTACTTCACTATGAATTGCCTAAAAAGTATTTTCTTTATAATGTAAAATGTAATAGGACCACATCCATATTTACATTTCAGTTGTAAAACAATATTCTTTATGGTATTTTCTTCAAATCAAAATTTACATATAGAAATTAGTTAATTGCCTTCCAGTTTTCTCTTTTCCTAGAAGAATTCATTTATTAGGGCAATGTCTTGTTAGGGGGATGCCTTCTCTACTTATTTTATTGATTTTTTTTTAATAATACCCTTATATCTATTAAATTTGTATATATCATACATTTTTGTTTAGCTAATCTATATTTCCCAGACTGTTGTTAAGAGTTTATCATTTTCCCCATGTGATCCTTGCTTGTCTGCTCTTAAGTGACAAACAAAATCTCTAGATGCTTGAGAGCTTGTTCATTTTCTGCCACAATATGTTTGAATAAGATTGTACTGATTATAAGTCCATTTTGAAAGTGAAACTAGATATTCTAGAATACTGTGTAGATTCATTGTATAAAACTATGAATTGGTACATTTTGAATGTAATTGTTTTCTAATTTATTAAGTTTGTCCATGTTATTGAAATATTACACCTGGGAAAAATTTGACTAATGAATATGATGTTATATTCACTAGGACAATGAGGAGGAACCAAATGTACACAGATTACTTTCTCTTCAAAATATATTTTGCTGTTTTTAACAACTATAATAACTGTCATCTCTAAAGTTTCTACAACAAATCAACTTAATATTATTAGAACAGCTCTATTTTCAAGTGTTAGATCTTGTTCATCTTTTAATGTAAATGGAGAGACTCCTAAGGAGAATTGAAAAGAGTCCATTGAAGTTCCTTGGTTGAATCCTGACCACTTTCTCAAAATCTAAGACATTTAGTAATGTTCATAAATTCCTATCAGAGAACTGTCCTAGTCTGAATCTAATATAACCTTGGAGACTCAATTCAGTACAGATGACAGCTCACTGAAGGCAGGTAATCAGAAAATGGGAAACAAATAATTAATTGCCATAAAGTAGACAGTTACCCAGCTTACCAACCAATTCAGATTAAGCACATGGCTATACTCATGGGGACACAGGTGTTTTAAGTAGGTAGTGACTGTCTAGATTATAAATTTCACAAGACAAAGGTTCTTTGAAGAATAATTTTTTCTTTATTTTCAATATTAAACTAATGGTCACACCTTCATTTTAACCTACCTAATGCTGTTTCACTTAAATGTCTTTTTTTTCTTCCCTGTAATAGTTGTGCAGATGATTGTGACCTTACTTGAGGCTTACATATAGGTGAATATCCATTTCTCCACTGATTCAGAGAAGTGCCTTGTACTAAAACAAATGAAAAAAAAAAAGGTGGTGTGAAGTTTTTGTCCTTCAACAGACACAGTGAACATGCTAATATGTTTCTGTTTAAAATGTTGGAATTCTTAATTTATTAGTTCAAAATTACATGGGATGAAATAAAAACTCAATTACCAAGAGAAGGATAGTTTTTAAACTAAAAATAAATGAAATTATTAGCATTCCCCAAAAATATCTGCATGAAATGTCTAATTTCCATTTTTATTTTTACTTATTTGTAAGTGGATAAAAAGAAGGTTCTATGTTTTCAATGTCTTGAAAATCAGTGAGCATTGGTTTAGATCTGTGAATCTTGGCTGAATGCCAATTTAAATACTGAAGTTGTTATCCTTAAATGTGTGCACACTTCAGCACCCAGTGAGCTTCAACATGGTCTTGAGACATGGACTGTGAAAGCAAGAACCTTACTTCATTCCACTATGATGAGTACCACTGGTACTTTAAAAACCTGAATTTTAAATACTTTTAAGTTGATATCTGTGCCTCAGTTTCTTTAATATCTGTATAATAGCAGCTTTCTTGAGACTATGATGATTCAATAAAGCAATTACTGAAATAGGTGTCTCTCATGGAAAATGTGCCATAAATGTTAGCTTTATCATGAGTGTTGTGTATCGGAACCTTCTAACTCAAGTATTGGTCTAGTGATGAGTATATTGGCTCCTTTTGGGAAAAGGGATAAAGGTTTGGAAATGTAGAAATGAAATAGAAAAACTATGTTGACTCAAATGTCAATATACACTAAGGGCAAAATAGAAGTCACAGGCTAACAACAGTTACCAGGAATCCAGTCGTAAGATAGCAGATCACCCTACAAGTAACAGTCCAGGTTCCTTATAGATTGGCTTATGCATAGGTACACACATTTGTCAGCAAAAAAAAAAGAATATGAATCAGAGTTTACAAAGAATCTCTGCCAGACATCTTGTGGAATTTAGAGGAAGAAAGCCAAAGCAAGGGAAAAGGATTGCCTTGAAAATGTGATCGGTATCCATTTTTTTAGACCTACAAGAAAATAAAAATGGCAACAGAAAGCTGATGTGCAGCAGCTAGTAGATTGAGATAGCCAGGACAGATCTCACCCAGGCTAGTCTACTCTCAGAGGTTCTGTGTCACTCAGATAACCAGATATAGAGAGAAATGAATAGTTAAGGTAAAGTCCCTATCATGCCCCCACTTGAAATATTCTTTGTTTTCCCAACTACAATCTGAAAATAGCGTTGAGTCCAAATCTCTGCTTTTTTCACTAACTGTAAATAGTAGAACAATCCTGGCCATAAATATCAGCTTCAAATGTGAGTATACAAACTCCTAAAATCTTTAGTACTGACATCATAAATAACAATCTAGAAGTGAACAAACTACCTTAAGAAATAGTTTTGGAGTGTTCCCTAGCTATAGGTTAATAGATCTCTAAAACAATGAAGAGAAAGAATCCTGGAAGCTTCTCCAGAGAAATCTCAGAAATGTAATATATAATCTTTCAGATTTTAACTTAATGACTAGAGTCATATAATGAAATAACCACAGCTAGAAAATAAAAATTTGGGCTGGAAAGCTTGTCCAGTTGTAAGAACAGAATGAAGAAAAGGAAATGAAATATGAGAGAACAGTAAACAAAGAAGAACATTTGAAGGAAGAATTCTGAATTTTTCCTGAATTGCTTATATTAATCTTCAGATTTCAAAGAATTCATTTCAATGCCATACAGATTTTTTTAAATGTAGATTAGTTTTTTTAAAAATGTAGATTAGTGAAACTGGATATGAGAAAATAATGACCAGGAAAAATAGCAAAATTCTTAAGACATTAAAATTCCCTTCCATCCAACAAAAGGAACAATGTTAGAAGGAGATGACAAGAACAATCTTCACGTACCTACACAGCGTCACTAATGGACAGGAAGTTTACATCAGTGGTGCACCTTTACTGGCAGGTAGGTATTTTAAGCAAGTCCCATGTAACTCACCCTAATTATCTTTATTGCCTTATAGGTCACAGTGAGGGGAAAGAGGCAGAATAGCCTTTATAAAGGTTGGAAACAGCTTGGTGAAAACCAGCAGGATCCAGTCTCTCTTGTTGGAGCTTAAGGGTCTTTGATTACTTCCCTAAAATGCCTTAAAAGGATAGAGGTAACAATCTATAATCTAAATATCATTGGCTATGATGATTGAAGGGAAATAAAAACTAGACTTTCAGTATAAATAGATTATTCTGTTGGAGTTAATTTAGACATAAAGAGATTTCAAAACAAGATGCATGAAGGAATCTGAGCCCTGTGGTTTTAGATGCTTGAGGTTGTGCCCTTATAGGTTATGTTCTTAGAGGTTATGCTGCTCTTACTCCTTGCATCTATTCACTCTAAAAATAAAAAGTTAGATAACTCTGACATAATTTACAAAGGTCCTGAAACAATACAAAGAATTTCCATATGCCCTTTACTCATATACTCAGAACCTCTTCTGCATGACAGTAAGGTCTTTACATATCCACTCAAGTTGTCAAGATCAGGAAACATTACTGGCTAATGTATAGATTGAATCACCAGTTAATCCATGTAATCCTATGGGCTTTAGTCACATGATACCTTCCTTAGATCTTCTCCCTTACTCAAACCCTATAACACTTGGATAAAGACAGGTCTTATTATTAGCTTTGCTGCCATTTCCTCTCGACTAATCATGTAGTTACTCAACTTTACAGTCTGACTTTGCTTACTTCCTCATCCGTAGCCAACATGACTTTGTAAGTATAAAACAGGATAATAGGATAGGGTAAAGTGCTGTAGTAAGCCAAAGACCTGCCTGCTTATCTCACACATTTACTCTATTTGTAGAGACTTAGAAGCACCATATTGCCTGTCTTATGTCACCACAATATAAGTTTATTTCATTTATTTAAAGTCTTAAGTAGTATAAATCAACATATATTTAACAATTTATTAGATGATTATGCCAGTATCTGAATCAGCTGAGATATGGTTGAAATACAGTGTTCTGGGTCCCATACCAAACTTATTGAATATGAATATGCATTCTAACAATATTCCTCAAGTAATATACTTGCACTTCAGTTTTAAAAACACTGTTCTGGAACCTTCATCATTGTGCAAATTCCAAAATGTCCTTCAGCATTTTTATCCTTCTAGAATTCTCTATTTCTCATCCCCCTTAACTTCTCTTTTTGCCTTAGGAAGAGCTATTATAGATTGTTATGTGTCTTTACAGCTTACCCTATAAGAGTTATTCTTGTTGACTTCCTCATCTCCTTTGCTCTGTGTGTGTGTGTGTGTGTGTGTGTGTGTGTGTGTGTGTGTGTGTGTGTTTTCTGGTGCTTTATCTATGATTTTTCAGTACTAGCACAAAGATCTTCCCAGTGTGGAACTCTACAACTCTACTCTATTTAAGGCATAGGAAGAATCCTAATGCTCCTTTGAGTTGAGAATGGTAGGGAATAAGAATAGGAAAAAGACTGTTTGCCTAGTAGCATCTCAATATGAAACTCAAGTATATTCTAACTCATATGTTTAAATTTTTCCATTACATGTGTCATATGACATATCAGTACATTATTGCTAGGTTCAATATCAATTATTGCCTAACATCCATACTGCATGACCACCATTAGATAAAAGCTTTCTTTGATGTATATGTTCATTTTTGCATATTGTCTTTTACTCAAAATATGCACATTTTATAAAAAATCACATATCAAACATGAAATCATAATTTAAATTAGAATGTGTGTAAGTATTGTTCTCTCATACCTTGTTCTCATTATTGTTCAGTTGTTGTGTAACATATCTCTGACTGTTTAGCTATTTTATAGCTGCTAGACATTGGCTGTTACCACTTTACAAGCAACTACTATTACAGTCTTCAGAATACCATATTTCTGGATATTTAAAGAGTATTCTCAGAATTAATGAGCAGAACTATGTCATATAGAAGTACCTGAACATAAATAACCTATATTTTATAGTACTGCTTCTATTGCCTTAAGCATAGGTAATTGTTCCTTGCTCTAGGCATTTTGATTTTTTTATTATGAGAAACTTTAAAACACAAAGATTCTTTAATAATGTTCTTCCATGAGTTTTGCAACTCTCTTTAGCTTAGATAACTAATGACCAATCTTATTTCATCTCTTTTGCCAGCCTTTATGCTGTAATTTTTAAAATAAATCTAGACTTTTTACTTGTGTTATATGTCAGCATGAATCTTTAAAAATAACTGATAAAGTACAGGTATAGTTAAGTGACCAAAATGTATTATTAAAAATGACAAAATATTAAATATACAAAAAAAAATCCATGTTCATATTTGGGTCTCTACAAAGTGCCTTTGTTAAGTTTGTTTATATATAATTACTTCATCAGAATTCCAACAGATTATGATTTATATAATAACATTTTTACATGGCTATAATTATAAAAAAATACAGATTTATAAAATTTCATTCCATTCCATTGCAGTATTCTTTGTTTTCATCCTTAGGTACACCTTTAAGATATTTTCTAAAATTGTATATTCTAGCATATACTTAACCAGTTAACATAATTCTATTATATTTAAGTTGTTACTAATCTTACATGATCACAAAATGCAGAGACATTTCTGAAGAAAGACTTATATTTATGTAAGATTAGATTAGATTTTTTAAAAAACATAATCATAATTCAGAGTTTGCAGTTCAGTAAATAATCTCTATAGGTACAGAAGTAGTGACTTTAGTCTTAAGAGTCTTATAAGTGAATTTTAGTGCCTCCTAAATGGCCTGTATCAATCCTTGTTGCTATTTTAAATGTTCGAGAGTATTGATTTATTGCAGTAATAGAAATTATTTAAAATATTTCAACTTATCAATAGCTTGACATTCACAAACTGTCTAACACAAGTCCTCAGTAAATGTCATATTTTTTTTTCTTTATAATTAGCACCAGGCATATCTAGTTTTTCTGTTTCTATATAAGGAGTCATCTCAAATTTGTTTTAATGTGGTATATGAGAACAGATCTTAGTATTGAATTATACTGTATACAAATAAAAGGCAGTTACTCAGTGCACTGCTTTTGGCCCAGTTACTCTGCTCTCTAGCTGTACCTTGCTGTGATTTGCATTCAAAAATAATACCTGCCTTTTGTTTAAAGTACCTAATACAAAGTTCCTTTAGATACTGTTGGCATATAAGACTACATGCATTTGTTGTTCTTGTCATTGGTTTAAAGACTTACATGTATGATTGTTTTGTCTGCATGTATGTGTGTCATCTGTATGCCTGGTACATATGAATGCCAGAAAGGGCATAAGGTTCCTCTGGAACTGGAGTTACAGATGGTTGTAATCTTGTTGGTGCTAAGAACCAAACTCAGGTCCTCTGCAAAAACACATGCTCTTAACTGCTGAACTATCTTTAGCCCCTTGTCATTTATATTTACTGACTAAGCCTCCTTTCTACTCTTTAGGAATACATGGGAAGTCTCTTTGTGTCTGGGCCGTGGGCCTTTGTTTATATGAATTAAGTTCCTTTCGTTCCGTACCATCATACTTTAAAGGTTATAACTATAAGGCATTTTGATACATGATATCTCCTTTTGATGTTTTAAAAATTATATTATCTTTCAACATTTTCTCTGAGATACACTTCAGAATAATTTTGTTTAAAGAGAATACTTCAGCCAGGCCAGGTGGCATATACCAAGATTTAAGAGGCTGAGACAAGGTGACCAAGAGGTGAGGACAGCAGAGCTGTCTCCCTCTGTCCCACTGTGGCCTGGAATATTGTAGTCCAGGCTTCCCTACTTCTGGCAATCCTTCTGTCAGCCTCTTGAGTGCTAGGATAGTAGGGAAAAAGTTAATAATATAACTTTAAAAATACTTTCTTGCCAAGTGTAGTGGTACATGCCTTTTGTTTCTGTACTGGGAAGGCAGAGGAAGACAGATCTCTTGAGTTCATTCGAGGACAAGCCAGTGCAAACAGAGAAACCCTGTCCCAAAAATCAAAAGAAAAATGACGAAACCCTTTTGTGATTCTATTTAAAAATCTCTGTATACAGTGAGACACAAAAAGCAGACATTTAGGAAGTGTCTTCTAACCAACAGTTTATTTCCCTTCATATACATGTTTCATGCCGGCTCTGCAAAAGTGCAAATTATTAAAGTTTTCTTAATGTAAACCCCTGTTTATTCTAGAGTCATTGCCACTGAATGAAGACTTTGTTCCTTCATATATTCTTTGTAATTAATACTGCAATTTATAAAAAGGTTGTGGGTTTTTTTTTTTGGTAGGTTTTCTCCCTTTGCCTTCCAGTGGAATTAACTGAATTCAAGGCTTTTGAACACTGAGCAACATACATTCTCCCTCCTCAGCCCTAAAATGGCTAGATTCATTATAAAAACTCACTTAACATCTATTTATTTTCCTCTGGAATTTTGCAGGTAGATATGTTTTTACCTGGAAATAATTTGTTTGCTTCCTTTGAATATTAAATATACAGCTTTGCAGACAGTCAGAATATGCTGATTTTTTCATTCATATTGCTTCTAAGCATAAACAATGTCTTCATTCCTTTTCAGAGCACTCATAAACAGGTTAATATAATTTCCTTGAGGTTTTATTATATAAATTTTTATTTTTTATTTAAGATTATTAAAGCCAACTACAATTTATTATGGTTTATGAAATAAGTGTATAAAATTTATGAAATAAGTGTGTAAAATTTTTGCTCAGAAAAAAATAACAGTACTATATATTAGAATGTTTCTCAGATTTCTTGATCATTACATGATTCTGTTTTTCCTAATATAAGAAAGATAAAATCTATGCTATTGTGTGGCTTTTGACATGTCTCTCTCTGTGATTGAACTACATTTCTTCAAAACTATCAGTTCCTTCTGTTTTTTTCTTTTTTCCTCTCTTCAGGGCTGTTGATGAGCTACACATTAAGATCACCAAGTCTACTATATAACTCTAACTTGAATTGTAGTAAATAACTGAATAAAAAGCATTAGAATCCTTAATTTTACCATATAAGAAGAATTTCCTATTTGTTAGTTCTTTATAACTTGTATTCATTCATCGTTTAT
This sequence comes from Arvicanthis niloticus, assembly GCF_011762505.2. Taxonomy (NCBI): domain Eukaryota; kingdom Metazoa; phylum Chordata; class Mammalia; order Rodentia; family Muridae; genus Arvicanthis; species Arvicanthis niloticus. The sequence continues at coordinate 116,465,913 of NC_047660.1, read as the reverse complement.
TCATTTCCCTCCTCCCACTCTTTCTCACACTCCACCCTCTCCCTCCCTCCCTGCCTCACATCCTGGGACCAAGGGCCTCAAACAGTAGGCAATCAAACATGATTCTCTGTGTGTATGTGTGACTTATAGAAAAATATTAGAAATTAAGGATTTGCATTTATTTTCTTAAATTTTATTTACTTAGAATGCAAAAAGTGAATGTAGACAATGGAAAAACATGTACAAGTACACACAGTTTGTGAATGTGACATACCAGGTGGCGGTGATATGATACAGTCACCTACAAATTTATTTTCAGCAAGCTCTCCTTTCATGTCGGTCTTCTTGAATAAGGTCTCAAAATGAAGATGAAGGGGAATTTCTGAAAAAACAAAGTAAGCAATTATTTTTGGTAAACAACACTTTCCATAGCCTAATATTAATTTTCTTTCCTTTTACAAAATAGCACATAAGTTTAGGGAAGAAGGTTTACACAATAAGAATTTTGGGAACTAGAAGTATCATAGTACTTTTCCAAGAAGGTTAGTAAACCTGTTTAGAATGTTAATAATTAAGTCTAGTTAATAAACAAAAAAACCAGCATATGAACAATTCTAAGATCTTCCTTTAGTATGTAAGAATAGTCAGTATAAATGCAACAGTCTTCTCAGAGGAATGGACATAAATGCACCACAAGATTTTTACAAAAATATTTAGAATAATGAAACTGATTTTTATATGGTGCCAGTTGTTACACAGAAAACAACTCTATGAGCAGAATGCATCAAGTTTCACATTCTTTTATTTTATAAGTATAACTAAAGCTACTTGTAAAAAGACTACCTTCCACCAAGTTCTCTTCCTTCAGACAGACACTTAGGGGAAATTCAGTTGAAAATGGTGTATTTTATACTCAAAGAGAAACCAAGGTTCAGATAAGGTATGCTTTATATTTAATTACATTATTGATTGTGTGTGAGAGGTGTGGGTTTGTACAAGTGCCACAACATGGGCATGTGAATGTCAGAGGACACCTCCCTCATGGAAGTTGGTTTTTCCTTCTGCCATGGTCCTGGGATTGAACTAGGGTTGTCTGGCTGTGGTAAGTGCCTTTTAACTGTAGAGATACCTCACATCAAAATTCGTATTAATTAAGACTTTTTTTTCATTTATAAATGTAAAACCTGGGCCAGTAAGATAGCTTAGCAGATAAAGACATTCCCATCAAGCATGACAAAATGGTGGATAGAGGGAACTGACTCCACATTAATTGATCTCTGACCTATACATACATTGTGGCATGCATAATACCATGTAACATACAACAAATAAAAATGAATAAAAATTTTATCAAATATGAAAATAAAATCATTTTTTAAACCATGAATAATAACAGACACATATACTTTCCCCTGAGAAATATTTTTTTTAGGAAGCTTTGTTTTTAAACCTATTGAATGTCTTGCCAGCAATTAGTTATGTACATTTACATTAAGAGAGACTGTTACACAGTGAAATGAACTGCTTCCTAAATATTTGTATTGTTTTTGAGACAGGAACTCACTATATAACCCTGGCTGGCCTGGAGATTGCTATTTGGGTCAGGTTAGTCCCAAATTCACAGAAATTTGCCTACATCTGTCTCCCCAGTTCTGAGATTAAAGGGGTATATCACCTTGCCTGGCTCAGGGCGTTAATGACAAGTCCATGTATACATACAAAAAAATACAATTAAAAATGTCTACATAGCATGGAATTTGATGCAAAAAATGAAAAAAATTAAATGAGAATAGAAATTAAATACTATGCTTTAAAACACTGTTTAAGCTTTTCAACATTTTGTCTTCTAGTTGCCTCAACATAACTTGTTTCTCTAAAGACTTACCATGCACTAACAAAAATACCATCTGTTCTACAACTGTAAGTGTTGGAAACAGAACACTGGAGAAGGCCCTTGTTTTTATGTACCTTCCTAAAGTACCTTTTGGACTTTTAGAAAGTTATTTTGTTTATATTTGTATTTATTTTATATTTATATACAGTATTAAAACCAGAATTATCATGAGGGATTTATTTATACTTCCAGCACCTATTTAGTATCAAATATAGAGTAGATATTAAGATTTTTGTCAAATGCAAGAAGCTTTAACTTGTAGAGATATAAAAAGCTGAGCTTACTAGACTAGGATGCCTTAGATCTGAAGGATACACACACACACACACACACACATTATATATATTGATATCATTTCATAGTTACAATATAGAATGAAGCTATCTCATCTCTCAAAGTTAAACCAAGAGAAAAGCAAATTACATAGTAATAAACCAACATAAGGGTAATAGGTGTCTGAGTCTGGTGATCAGTTACCTAAGCTGGCTCCAATGTTCAGTAGCTGAGTTATCTTGGATGGAAAAACCTCCCTAAGATTAATATGCTCATATGTAAGATGAAAAGGACAACATAATGTGCTCTCATGGGGTTATTCATATTAAACAAAATATCCAGTGTGCTTAGTACACATAAACAGTTCCAGGGTTACACAGTGAGGCCCCATCTCAACAATCTCCCCCTCTGTAAAAATAAATTAAAAACATCTTCCAAAGATTGCCTGTCCTTATAAGATTATATTTCATTACAGAAAATACTCAAATTTTTGTGAGGTAGCTTACCTGATGGCAATGACAAAACAGGATGAAAAGAGGAGTCTAGTTTTGAAACATGTTCTCTTAACAGGTGAGACTTGGAACTCTGTTCCCAATTGTCCCAACTTAAAGGTGATCCCATGTAAGGCATCTGTGTGGTATTTAAAAATACTTCTTTTGAAGGTAAAGTCTGCAAGAAAAAAATGTAAAACTTTTACTTTTTGCTTTAAGACTTTAAAAGGACAGTTGAAATTATAATACAGTATGTATGAGAACAACGTCCTGGCTGAGTGAGTCACCTTGATAGAGAATGAGAGATGTATAGTCAGTACATCTGGAGTCACCCACCAGTATGGCTAGAAAAGCCTTCTGGGTCTTTCAAACTACAGAGGAATATTCATGAAAAGAAGTCTTTGTGCCATTGCAGTGAAACATAGTAAAAAGAAGAGAATCCATAAAACTGAATGTCTCTTCACTTTGTCCATATTCAGTTTCTTCTACAAAAGATTTACACATCTGGGGCTGATGAAGTGGCTTTGCAGTTAAGGGCACTTTTCCTGAGGACCCAGGTTATGTTCCTAAGCACTCACATCATGCAGATCACTGTCACCTCTAATTCCAGCTCCAAAGGATCTAACACCCTCTTTTAGCCTCCTTGAGCACCTGCATACATGTTGCACACATACATATAGCTTCACACAGTTTTGTCAGAAGTTTTCAGTTAACGATTTTTATTGTTTCCATTATAAAACATTCATTGATTGATTGATTGATTGATTTTTTTGGCTTATGAGTGTTTTGCTTGAATGTAAGTGTTTGGTGCCTAGGAAGCCCAGAAAAGGGTGATACTCCGAACTGGTGTTATGTAGGGATGTGATGTTATGTTATGTCTGTGCTGGGAACTGAACTCAGGTCCTCTGAAAGAACAAGCACTCTTAACTGCTGAGCAATATCTCCATCCCTATTGAAGGTATTTAAAAATGAAATTAACTATTAGATATTTAGTATATCTGTACAACTATGCCCACTTTCTTATTCTACCAGTGTCTTTACAGTTTCCTTTAGTCTTCAGTAGGAGATGAGAATCCAAGTATATTGCCCATATGTAATTCTAGTTTGGACGTTTCAGTTAATTCTAACCCCTTTGTTACTTGGAAATGTTATCCATGCTGAATGTGCTAAGTTTCATTAATAAATAGCAAACTGACCAAAGGAGATACTCTTGTTTTGCAACTGGTTATCACAGGAATGATGTTAGTTTATAACAATTTCAAATGATGTATGTGGGGCTGGAGAGATAGTTCAGTAGCTAAAGAAATTTTTGCCAAGAAAGGATAAGAATCTGATTATACCCAGTATGCATGTAAAATTCCAGGTGTAGCAGCATACAACAGCAATCCCAGTACTGACAGTGGTTATAGGAAGATTCTGGAGGCTCTATGGCCAGTCTAACCAATTGATAAACTCGAGTTTCAGTAAGAGACCCTGTCTCAAACTATAAAGTAGGACTCCTCAATACAGTGGTCTTACTACTTACAGTCTACTTTCAGATCTGTCTTACAATGCTCTTTTTGTGTGAGGCCACCTCTCCTAGTTAAGTGCTACCACCCTTTGTCAAAGAAAGCTCTCTTAACAAATGGAGACCATCAGAGAAAACCACAACTGTAGCCAATGTAAAGATCAACACATCATAGGAAGCTGCAGAGTAGTCAGCCTTGACTCACACAACCTCATGCACACAACAAAAATGAACTCAGCAGCAGGTTATGTATATGAGGTTCTAGGGAAGGTAGTTGGGAAAGGCTGAAGTAAAGGGAGGAGAGAAAGTAATATAAAACTTTGAATTATAAAATAAGGAAGATATTGAACATCAACCTCTTTTCCACCTATACATGTGCACACCACATGCACAAATACATATGCCTCCACATATAAAAACAAAACTTTAAAGATGAGACAGTGTTAGTTAACCTGATAAAGATGATCTAGTTGTAGGAGATTTGGGGGTGTTTGTTTACCAGGATATAGTCTCAGTTTGCCAAAATGACTTTCAATTGTGGATTTTCTTTTCTGAGCCTATTGAAATCACATTTTCCCATGTAAATTACATTAACATATTTATAAAGATTAAGTCTACATTGGATTATTTTGAAGAGTCTTACTAGCGGTTTGCAAAATTTATTTTTCAAAGACTCAGCAATTGGTTTTGTTGATTTCATATATGTTTGTTTTACATTTCACTGATCCCTGCCTTACCTTCTTTAGGATTAATCAAGTACCTCTGTTAACTTAATTCTTTCTCTTTTTTTTTTTCTGTTATTTGTGTGCAGTTTACAAGGATGTGCATTGTTCATGTCTGGGTGCATTTGTGAGTGTAGGTGCACTCACCATGTGTACATGGGAAGAGGCCAGAGGTTGATGTCAAGTTGTCTTCCCCCATTGCTCTCCACTTGTTTATTTTTGAGACAGTGTTATTCAACTTGATGCTGACTAGCAAGACCAAAGTGCCTCTTCTCTCTTCTCCCAGCATGAGCTACCATACTTGACTTGTTATATGGGTGCAGGTTTTCATAATGTGTGACCTTAGTTCCCCTGAGCTGCTTATGCTTGTAGATGGCTTGTAAATAATAGTAAGTTCCAGAGGCAGGAAAGTCTTGAATGAGAGTGTTGACAGAGTCTATGTCTGTTGATGGCCTACTTTCTTCATAGATTTATTTTACCTGAAATATTACATAGCAGACATGGAGTGATAGCTCTCTAGAATTGAGTCAATCAGGTCACTAGTGGCTCTAATTCTAAATATCACATGGAGGGTGAAATTTATATATGTGAGTTTGGAGAAGTTAATTCTATGGAATTCCACAATGGCTCTCAAGGAAAAGTTATGTCTTGATTACTTAAAAATACATTCTCCCAAAATTTTAACTCATTCCATGTATCAACTAAAAGTCGAGCATTTCATATAAAGATATACATCAAATATAAGCAAGAGTCAAAATTCAATTCAATTCAATTTAATTACCCTTTGGTAAATCTCTGTCCAGGTGTGAACCCAACACATTATATACTTCAAAAATAAACAGAAAGAGGACGGATATTCTCATATATCCACACAAATGAAGAAACACTTGTGCAGAAACAGTCCGCTTCAAAATATAAGACACAACATCAAAACACTCTGAAAGGATTAAAAAGAAAAACAGATAATATACAAATTTGTACTCATTGTTGAGATCTGAAGAGTAAAATATGTGTAAAGATATAAATGTCCTGTTCAGTACTATTAACTAAGTGAAGCTAATTAGAGCATCTGTGTAAAAAGTTCACCCACACTTTCAAGTGCACATTGAATATTCACATGTACAGTACTTTTATACTGATCCACAAAACAAATCTCAGTAAATTTAAAGGCTGACTAGAGTGCTGGGGAGATGGCTCTAAGGTTAAGAGCACTTAATTGCTCTTGTAAGGGATGTAGCTCTGGTGCATTTCCTAGCACTGATTTGATGGTTCACAAGCATATATTACTCAGTTTCATGGTCAGACACCCTCTTCTGACCTCTGAAGGCACTGAATGCAAATGGTACACATACATGCAGACAAAACACTCAGACACACAAAGAAAGAAAATATAAAAGGCCTAACTGAAATCATATAGGATGTTGTTTTAATGACAAGACAAATTTAAGATAACAATACTGTGATATTTGAAAATTAATTATAAATATAGAATCAAAGAAAATCATAAGTCAGAAAATACAAAGAAGCTAGAAAAAGAAATTAATCCTCAAGTAGGCAATATGCACCATGCCAATCTGACTCTCCCATTAGATTGGCTAAAATTAAAAGCACTAATTATCTTGTGTTATGGCATATGTAAGACTGCTAACTCAGGTAGTTAGTGGATTTCTGATGGCAGTGTAAAATGATGACACAAAAAGATGTACAATAGTACATCCACAGCTTTTATTAATATAGTACCAACTCGGCAGGAACCCAAATGAGCAATAGCAGATAAATTATGATCTAACAGTCACACAATGTAAACTAATTGCTTTTGATCTCTGTCCTTTGTAGTCCCTATTTCCTTTCATACCCCTTGAAATCATTTCATTGCACTTTATCTTGATTGCTCTATTTTTATTCTTTAAAACACAACATACTGTAAAATTAAACTATTTGAATCTCCATATGAAATAGTTGTCTTTGTCTATACTGGAGCCATTACTGAGGACATATTACTGTTAAGTCACAGCACTCATTCACCCTCTTCTCTTTGTAAATGTATACTAAGCTATTCATAAATTTTTTTTCATCATACATATAAGTTACTGAGTTTCAAAAGTATCTTGCTAAGTTTTACTGAGATTACCTTAATTTAAATAAGATGTCTGCTATTTAGAAAGATATCTTACTACTACCAAAATCTGGTAGATTCCATGCAGGAAAAGCTGCAGTGGGCAAGTGAGCTCCCTGGAGACGGTCCATAATCTTGCTTGGCTACAATGGGTGTGCTCTGGTGTAGCCCCAGAGATGATGCCCCAGGATTTCTTCTTGCTGATGTGCTTTCTCATGTTTGTCATTGCCATACTTCTCATTTATTTTGCTTGGTATGAGTAGACACCAAGAGACCCTCAGTGCCTATATCCTAGTGTGAATACTTTCTACGTGATAACCTATCCTATTGGGCAAATTTCCTGCAGATCAACATGAAGATGAATTTTGGTGAATTAATGCTGTTTAGATAATGACGTTATAAAATTCATGATTTGATTCAAATAATTTTTAGGAAGAAAGTGTTAGAATCAAGAGTAGAATGTGCCCCCTCCTCAGAATAAAGGCTGTATAATAAGGAACACAGTGAGCTTTCATAAATTGTACTAAGAAGAGAAATAGGCTTGGGACAGATTTGTTTTCAGGGAAGCACATTCATTCTAGGTCAGGTCCAAGGATGTAGACACAGGTGTACGCTATGATAAAACAAGGGCATGTGAAACTGGTGTTTTGAACTTAGGAGCTTATAGAATGAAACACTGCTTTGAACTTACTATCAACAGCCTTCTGCAATTCTTTTTTGTAATGTTTTATTTGTGAGGTAATTTTATAAAGAACTTTTGTCTAAGAAGGTATAAAAAAGGCTGAGAGAAAATTAAAGCCTGTTGTTGGCGCTTTGTGCCATCCACCCAATGTATATATGTCTATTTGTATGTGTGTACATATATACATATGTATATAAATATGCATGCGCATGTGTCAAATTGATGAAACAGGTGGTCAGGCCTGGCTACAGTGTGTGTGTGTGTGTGTGAGAGAGAGAGAGAGACAGAGACAGAGAGACCTTTTCCTTCCTCGTCAGCAAAGAGTTCACACTTTCTTACTGGGCATTGTTGCCAGCCCCAGATAATTAAGTTTTGTTGTGTCAGTAGTGCTGACCCTGTAAATTGCCCACCACTGTCAGCATGTAGGGGGTAAGGGGGAGCATAGTGGGGCATAGACTGCTCTTAGCACCAACCCTAATCACCGATGTCACACCTCACTGCCTGCCTCAGTTTACCCTGTGGTGTCAAAGCAAGCCTTTGGCATAATATTTCATGTTTCTGTGTAAAGAGTTACATAATCTTAGAGAATTTACAATCACCTTTTAGGGACATATGTTGCTTTTTAAAATATATTTAATGGTTCTTATATGGTAAATGGTTTTAGTTTCAATAATTTGTTGATGTGATTGTATTTCTTATAGAATTCACACATAATCATCATAACTTAGTTTTACTCCTAATTCAGGGTAATTGTTCCACTCGAAACTTCTATAGCACCTAAAGTAGTCAGTTTCACTGGCAATACTATCCTTACACATTGCGGGCCATATGTTGATCTGAGAATGTTGTGTTCTCTTTAGAAGCCTTAAGATCTTAAAATTTTTCATAAATTTCATGAGAATCTGTTTAGGTATGGGTTATTTACTTATTTTAGTTGGTAATACTGAATAGTTAATGGACTTTTTCAAAATATATATCTTTTCCCTCAGGTATCAGAAATATATGCATTTTGTGTTCTAGGAAATTTCCTTGGCCTTATATTCTAATCCTTATAAAAACAGATTAATCCCAACAATTTTATTTTTAATTTCTAAAGATTTGATTTTGTTCTATGATTGTTTATTATAACAATCGATTCTGGAAGTTAATCTGCTTCCATCAAGGTCAGCTTTTAGATCTTTTTCTTTCGTTGCTCCAGAACCTTCTATCTCCTCTTTTTTTCCACACAGTATCCATTAACATTTACATTTTATCTTTTCCCAACCACCTCTTAGCTCCATGAGGATGGGAACCCTTACATCTTCTTCACTATAGTGTCTCTCCTGTCTTAGCACTGCATGGCACGAGGTAGGTAATGTCGCTTACGAGAAGGGAGGGAAGGAGGACATATCAAGTACACTATTGTAAAACACCTAAATACTGCACTGATCTACATGGAAGCCTATATCCCCAGGAGAATTCCATCCTGAAAGACATTCTATAGACAGGTATGGAAGTTGTTATCTACCAGATTTAGCATACTGGAAGGTTGTACTGTATAAGGATCATTCATAGTAATCAGAGCTGTGCTGCTCTAGTATGAAAGGGAGAATGGAAACATGTTTTTCCTGCAAATTTCTCCAAAACAAGAAATATTGGGCAAGCCGTCCAGTCTGGGTCCAGGCACTGAGCAGATCCTGGGCAGCAGCTCTGCACCCATCTCACAAAACCAGAGTAAGCGGGCCTCCCAGGAGCTCTAATCCGGGCAGTATCTTAGGTAAGGAGACAGCAACACCCACCCCAAACAGGGAGTAACTGGGACCAAGGAATTCACTCCTGTCCTAGAGCACTGGTTCCTTCTGGTCTGGGCCTGAGCACTGAGAAGATCTTGGGCCCCAGCTCTAACCCCGGTAGCAACACCTAACCCACACAGTTCTGACACAACCAAGATAATAGGAAAGACAGGTTCCAGACAGAGACAGCACAGATAGCACTAAGGAGAACCAGATGGCAAAAGGCAAGCTCAAGAACATAAGCATCAGCAACCCAGGGTACTTGGCATCATCAGAATCTAGTTCTCCCACACTAGAAAGTCCTGAATTCCCCATATCACTAGGAAAGCAAGAATCAGATTTAAAATCACTTCTAATGATGATGATAGAGGACTTTAGGAAGGATATAAATAACACTGTCAAAGAAATTGAGGAGAACACAGGTAAACAGGTAGAAGCCCTTAAAGAGGAAACACAAAAATCTCTTAAAGAATTAAAAGAACACAACCAAACAGGTGAAGGAATTGAAAAAAAACATCCAGGACATAAAAATGGAAGTAGAAACAAAAAAACAATAAAACAAAACATAAAAAAACAATAAAACAAAAAAGAAACAATAAAAAAACCTAGGAAACCTAGGAAAACCTAGGAAAGAAATCAGGAGTCCTAGATGCAAGCATCGCTAACAGAATACAAGAGGTAGAAGAGAGAATCTCAGGTGCAGAAGATACCATTGAAAATATCAATACAACTGTCAAAGAAAATGCAAAATGCAAAAAGCTCTTAATACAAAACATCCAGGAAATCCAGGACCAATTAGAAGACCAAAACTAATGATAGGTATAAAAGAGAGTAAAGATTCCCAACTTAAAAGGCCAATAAATATCTTCAGCAAAATTATAGAAGAAAACTTCCTTAATGTAAAGAATGAGATGTTCATAAACATACAAGAAGGCTACAGAAAGCCAAATAGACTAGACCAGAAATGAACTACCTCCTGTCACAAAATAATCAAAACACCAAATGCACAAAACAAAGAATATTAAAAGTAAGGGGAAAAGGCCAAGTAACATAAAGGCAGACCTATAAGAATTACACCAGACTTCTCACCAGATACTATAAAAGTGAGAAGATGCTAGACAGATGTCATACAGATCCTAAGAGAACACAAATGCCAGCCCAGGCTACTATGTCCAGCAAAACTAAATTACCAGAGATGGAGAAAACAAGATATTCCACGACAAAACCAAATTTACAAAATATCTTTTCACAAACCCAGCACTACAAAGGATAATAGCGGGAAAGCTCCAATACAAGGAGAACAATTATACCCTAGAAGGAGCAAGAAAGTAATCTTTCCAAGAAATCCAAAAGAAGATAGCCACACAATGCCACCACTAATAACAAAAAATAACAGGAAGCAACAATCTCCTCCCCTTAATATATCTTAACATCAATGGACTCAATTCCCCAATAAAAAGACATAGGCTAATGGACTGGATACATGAATAGGACCCAGGATTTTGCTGCATACAGGAAACCCACCTCAGTGACAAAGACAGACACTACCTTAGAGTAAAAGTCTGGAAAACAATTTTCCATCCAAATGGTCCTAATAAACAAGCTGGAGTAGCCATTCTAAAACCTCTAGCCTGAGAACATAAAGGGATTGATGGCTCCACCTGTATAGGTAGTTGAGGGTAGCCTTGTCAGGCATCAGTGGAAGTAGAGGGCCTTGGTGCCTGAAAGTTCCCCCTACTGTTGGGGAATTTGAGTGCAGGGAGGCGGGGAATGGGAGGAGGGTGGGAGCACACCCTCATAGAAATAGGAAGAGGGGGTATGGGATAAGAGGGGCTTGCTGCAGGGTGGGGGGAGGGAATGGGAGAGGAGATAACATTGAAAGGTAAATAAAATATCCAATTTAAAAAAAACAGATAATGGGTCTGGCAATTGTAGTTGAGCAGTTAAGACTTTTTGTCAACAATTTATTACAGGGATTTCATACATTCATTAAGGACAAGGTATTGTGGAAGAGGCCCATGGAACTTTAAAAAGATTGGTGAGACATACTATTGCTGAGACAAAGAAGGATGCAGACCTGTGAGCTTGCTGAGTGCCCTGACAAGTATGACTGGGGAGCTATATTGGACATATGTCCCTGACCTACCTTTGCTTGACTATATCCCACATGGGATAAGCTGCCTTACCTCAAGTTTTTAGACCTTGTTGGACAAAGAATCGAAAAGAGAAATTATGTCTCTTGTATTGTTAAAGGTGCCCAGCTATTAGAACTCAATCATGTGCTGGTCTAGAAATCAATCCAATATGGGAAATAGTCTCTTTTTGGAAGACTGGATCTGGAGTTTGTCAGATTTGGAAGCTAGCTGTAGCTTGCTATGATGTTAGGATAACAAGAAATAATGCTGGGATAGGATCTGAATTTCAAACAAGGGTTAGTGCATGTTTTACAGCTCTTTTAATTGTCAAGCTAAAATTGGTTTTGTGTCTTCTACAATATTTATTGTAAATTGTACTGATTATATAATTTCCAATTGTGTTAGTATGTTGAAACCTGGCATGTCTGTTATGGGGGTCTATCAACCAGCTTTTGTCTCACTGCCCTGAGGATTAGAAAACCTAGATTCTCTGAAAAGAGCTTGAAAGTGCTGGAAGAAGTGAGTTAGGCTCTATGCAGAAGCAAGAGGGTAGCAGGCTTGATTATTGCTGATATAACAGCTTTAATTCCATTAATTGTTAGCACCTCTGCTTCTGCATAGCATTGACACAAGGAGTAAAGACAACTATTTTTGTTAAGCATCTAGCAAAAAAAATGTTACTAATATATTGAGTATACAAAAAGATTTATTAAGATATATGTAACAATGAATGAGGCTCTAAAACCCATTCAAATTATCTGAGGGAAGTTCAGGGTTCAAGAGTTAGGAGCCATCCTAAGTGTCATGACAAGTATCATTGGAGTAATGGTACTTTTGAAATTCACAATGATTGTCATTATAGTAGAAAAAAGTTTAAAGACACACCTATAAGATATTTGACATAATCCTAACACCTCTCTGGGTGTGTTAATTTTGCATAATGAGATTTTGAATTTAAAGAATGCTGCTCTGTTGACCTCTGATGCTGCAGATAATGCCAATAAAATTATCCATGGCCTGAGCTCAGTATCTCCATTTTGGACAAACCACAAGAATGGTATATATAGCTTGAGCAAGCTAGCCCTTCTTGTCCTGGGAATACTTTTATTCCTGCCCATTGTGTTAAATCTTATCTTTAACAACATCAACATGTTGGCAGCCAAAGTACATATCTTAAACCTGAAAATGTACCCCCAAATAGAGTTATTAATTTGACAAGCTGGCAAGCCAAAGACAGGTAAGATTCTGCACAGAGCCTTACCAACCTAAGACAGAAGTCCATTGCCTTTGATAATGCATATTCCATGATGGGTAAGGAAGACATTCTTTTCAGAATTACCTAAGACAGGCTTAGTCTTGTTAATGAAATAAAAAAGGGGGTGAGACGGACAGTGTTTGGGGCTGCTTGGCAAGAATCTGACATGGGCCAAGGACAATGAAGTAGGCTTCAGGTAGGAATCTGACATTAGGCTAGAACAAAGAAGTAATTTCAAGTAGGAATCTAAATTGTAGGCTACAACGAAGAAGTAATCTCAGGCACTAATCTAAATATTAGGCCAGAACAAAGAAGTAATTTCAGATAGGGATCTAAATTTTAGGCTAGAACAAGGAAGTAGGATTCAGACTTGAAAATGACCTTGGGCTAGGATAGGGAAGTAGGCCCAGATACTTCAGTCATCCTGATAAGCCTTTAGAAACAGTGATCACATGAGTGTTCACATAATAGGAAGATCTCTTTTTCGTTTTTGTTTTTTGGTTTGGTTTGGTTTTTTGAGACAGGGTTTCTCTGTGTAGCCCTGGCTGTCCTGGAACTCACTCTGTAGACCAGGCTGGCCTCGAACTCAGAAATCTTCCTGCCTCTGCCTCCCAAGTGCTGGGATTAAAGGCATCACCACTGCCCGGCTCCTTGCTTTTTTTTTTTTTTTTTTTTTTTTTAACCATTTGTGTTTATTGACTTGCTTGTTCCTCAACTATCTGCATCTATTGTATTGCTAGACCTTCAACCTAGAACTGACCTTAATGCATGCATATAATCAAAATTGTATAAACAGCATAAAGGAAGAGGGAGTATAGGATAGGGGGTGCTAGGGAGGGGAAATGGGGAAAGGGGATGACATCTATATTGTAAATAAATAAAATATCCAATAAAAAATATTGGGCAAAAAATAGTAAACATAAACCAACAAAGAAATACAAAAAGAAAATGTAACAGTATGTTGGGCAAACATTACTGAGTGCCATTCCTCACTGGCTTGAAAGAATTAATAAATAACATAAAGAATGAGTCCAAGGTAAACATAAAACTAAGAACAACATTAGCTTAAAAATATAACAGAATTTGTGCTCTGAAGAAGATAGAACATTTTCTATTTACAGCACAGCAGAGTTTATACAACTGTAAATAACATGCATGAAGTAGAGAATCAGATTTGGTTCATGTTCTACCATGTCCTAATCTTTGATGATGTTATGCTATTATTATTAGCACTTGTGTGAGAAACATTTTATGAAAGGAGATCAGTGGTACCATAATTGGACATAACTTTTTTCTATTCTCTTCCAAAACTTTTCCTTTTTCATACCAAAACAATAAGTCATTCATTCTATAAAATATTTTTGTTTCATCTTTTTCCTTGTAATCTAAGTTTTCATTACATCTAGTCTATTCTGATAGTTCCTTGTTTCCTAGTCTCTCCCTATTGCAAACTGACCCTTTCAGAGGCTCCATAGTAATCATTCAAATTAGTACTCATATTTCCTTTCCCCAAAACAGAGGTCATCACTGATTGCCCAACATCACTCTGATTTGTTGACTCTATCATTCTCATTCACACTTGAAGAATACTTATGTGGTAAGGATGGGTTGTATATTACTTTAATACTATTTAGTCTCAACATGACTTTAAGGTAACCATACAGTTTCTCCTCTTTGGTTTCTTAAATGAGTTCACTTATGTTTTCCAAAGCAGATCTCAATTGGAAGGATGCTTAATGGAAATGGCCACAAATTCCTTCCATTCTTAAAAGTATAATCTCTTATGATAAGACTTCTATTTCAACAAGGCTAGAGAGATGGCTACAGTTAAGAGTATTTTCTACTCTTTCAGAGAATCAGATTTTAGGTTGCAGCTCCTATCTAAGGTTATATTTATTCATATTTGTTACTCCAGGTCTTATGTATCTGACCCCACTAGCTTCCATAGGTACCTGCATTCATTTGCCTATGTGCACATCTATACCTAATAAATTTATAAAGTCTAAAAATCTTCTTTGAAAGATATATTTCTCCATCCTTTTGACTTTGAAATAGACAACTGATTTATTTTGTCCTTCAGAATGCAGTGGAAATGATATTTGTGGTTTCTGTTTTCCTTCATGTTGTCTTGGGGGCATTGTTCTTAGGTGGCATGAGAGGAAGCCATTTTAACCTTTGGGATGTGAGAACCCTTGGGATGTGAGAAGTCACAAGGTGAATGGAACTGAAGCAGACAACTTTCAGTACTATCTGCCAGAAGAATGACTGAGGGTAGCTTCTTACATCATGGCACAACAGTGCCCTAGTAAGAAATACAACAGGTTCAAGGTGTAGCTCTGTGGCAGAGTATTTGTTTTGCATGAGGCAAACCTTGGGTTCAATTCCCACCCAGTGCTGCCAATACAATGAGGTCATCAACTAGAGAGGTCATGTTGGAGAAAGGAAAGAAAAGGTGAAATAAAAGTAATTAAATTTTAATTTAAAATACATTAAATTTAAAATGCCTAATCATCTACCTCCTGTTTATTTTTAACCAACACACAAAAAGGTTCCCTTACACCATTTCCATTTATACTTAGTTTTGATTCTCCCCTCCCCCACAACTAAATCCTTAACACCCTTCCCAGTATTCTTCCTTCCACTTCCACATCAAATGTTCTACTAGATTCTCACTGTTTCTGCAAAGCCTGTTCTTTTGTTTTTGTTTTCTTTTCATGAAACTCTTTAGTTTCCTTGACTCTACCTACACATACTCCCAGATGCGTACACATATATAGACATTTAAAGCCAGTTTCATGTATGAGAAAGAAGATATAATAATTGGTATTGTGTTGTAAACTATATTGAGTGAGAATTTGACCTTGAAGTCTAGAAATGTCTGTTCTTTCCCACTGTTACAGGAAACTCCCTTTGCCAGGAATTATGTAGGGTGATTGACTCCCTGGTTCCTACAGCTGAAATGCCAACGAAGGTTGCATGGCAGCAATAAAGAATACCAAGAAGGATGTAAACATGATGGTCAGATAATCATCCTTATTTGGATTACTAATTGTAAATAGAATATTACCTTAATGTTATTAGCTATATTTGTGTGTTAAGAATCATAGTATTTTTCTGGAGAATATTTTTACATCTTCTCCATGCCTGCCAATGTATTTTCCTAGATCTAAAGATACATCTGTACTGTAGACATGTCAACAGTTTTAATTACATTTACCAAATGTAAAAACATAGATTCTTCAGGAATAAACCAGTGTATCCCCATAAGAAATAAGCAGACAATAAATAATATAATCTGCCTAGAGACTCCAAGATTTCTAGATTTGAAACTCTATGGAGGTTGAACAAATGTTAACCTGGTCTGTCTCTTATTTGAAAAGAGCAGGCTTCTTAGAGATAACAAAATAAAATACAATAAGATAAAACAAAAACCATCACATACAGTTTGACAAGGCAAAGCAAGAAAGAAAATGAGCCCAGGAGAAGGCAAAAGAGTCAGATGCACTTTTCACACATTCAGAAGTTTCTACCTCAAAATACTAAACTGAAAGCTATATGCTCAGATGACTTGGGGTAAAACGTTGCTTCTACAATTAAAAAAAAAAGTACTCAGTTTTTGTGTGTGCACATGCATGTATGTACAGACCACACACACTGTCATAGGACAGAGGGAGATGTTTCTCTCCTTTCTACTGTGAGATTACTTACACTGCAAATATATTTACACTGGAAATCCGTTGAGGTGTAGCTTGTTCCTGACTTTCTAGGCAGAATGCTCAAAGTACCTAATAATTTCTTGAAATAGGAAATGACACGTTAGCATGAAGATGAACTGCAGGTCATTAATAAAACTGTCATTAGTTTCAGGATCTCAAATATAAGAGCCTTTGTTAGAACTTCAGAAAAGTACCACATACTACAGCTCAGTCATGTTCTCAGGAATTGGGAGGAAGATGTGGGACTTTTGCAAGTTCAAAAACAAAGAACTACTTTACAGACTTTAATTAACCTACAATGTGTCTACTTGTATTTCAAAACTAATCTGTGCCATACATTTCCCCAAACTGCAGTTTCTTTTCTGCTGATCTATGTTTGTTGGGAATTTGTAGGGCAAATAACCAATAATGTTATTTGTAAAATTAAGCTTTTTAATACAGAGGAGCTGTACTTAAAAACTGCACACACACAGAGAAGTTATACCTAAAGCCTCAGTACAGGTACCTATACATCTTATTGATGGCATCTGAGACCTCAAACTTGATTCTGACACCATAAATGGCATAATACTAGTAGTCTTGGAGGAAAGGTTAAGTGGTTTAGAAATGTCACTCATTGGGATCCAGAGGCTGGAGTGTGGTAGTTTCAAATGATAACCCCTGTGAATTGTGTCTTTTGATATTTGTTCTTGTCATATAAATTCTCTCAAAATAAATCTCACTTCACTTCAGTCAGTCAGTAAATACATTATTTGCATTTTGGAAAGTCTGGGCAATATAAGAAGTTTGCCTATTTTATTTTGGATTTTTTATTGGATATCTTATTTATTTACATTTCAGATGTCATCCCCTTTACCCATTCTCCCCACCCCTGTCCTGAGAAGCCCCCATACCATCCCTCCTCCTCCTTTTTGCTTTTATACCATTTTAATTACATGCAAGTATTAAAGTCAGTTCAGGTTGAGGAACACTAGCAATACAGTAGATGCAGATAGTCAAGGAACAAACAAGACAATAAACACAAATAGTCAAAGAACAAGCAAGACAATAAACAAAGGCCCTTGATCACTCATGTGATCATTGTTTCTAACGGCTTATCAGGATGACCAAAATATCTGAGCCTACTTACTTCCCTGTCCTAGCCCAGAGTCATTTTCATGCCTGAAACCTACTTCTTTGTTCTAGCCTAAGATTTAGATTCCTGCCTGAAGCCTTATTGGAAGAAGGTTCAGAGTTTAAGAGTAAGGAACCATCTTGAGTGTCATGCCAAATACCAATGGAGTTGTGTTACTTCTAAAATTTACAATGATAGTCATTATAATTAGGAAAAATTTAAAGACACTTGCAGGGTATTTGGAATAATTCTAACACCTCTCTGGATGTTTTAACTTTGCATAGTGAGATTATGAATTTAAAGAATGCTGTTCTGCTGAGCTTAGATGATGCAGATAATGCTGATAAAATTATCCATGGCTTGAAGTCAGTATTTCCATTTTGGTCAAGTTTCAATAATGGCATATATAGCTTGATCATGGTAGCTCTTTTTGTCCTGGGAATACTTTTATTCCTGCCCACCATGTTAAAGCTTGTCTTTAACAGCACCAACATGTTGGCAGCCAAGGCACATGACTTGAAACTTAAAATGGACCCCCAGATAAAATTATTAAATTAACAGGCTGACAAGCCAAGGGCAGGTAAGATTCTGCACAGAGCCTTACCAATCCAAGACAGTGCATTGCTTTTGATAATGCATATTCCATGACAAGTAAGGAAGGCATTCTTGTCAGAATGACCTAAGACAGGCTCAGTCTTATATATAAAATAAAACAGGGAAATGTGGAGATCTTTTGGGGCTGCTTGGCAGGAATGAAGTTTGCCTATTCTAAGGAAATTGTCCTGAGTGAAATTAGTGCCTCACTCAGACCTTATCAGGGAAGCTTCTTGATGGAGTTAGGAACTAACACAAATACCCACAGCTGACAATATGCAGAAAATATAAGACTTTGGGGTGTTCACTCCCTCTTCATCAAAGCCCTTTCCTCAGTGCTCAAGGATCAATGCAGAAAAGGAGGTAGAAAGATTTTAAGGGCCAGAGGTGATGGATGAGACTAAGGAAATAGTGTCTTGTAGGCACAGCAGGACTAACACATACATGAATTTGTATATAAGATCCGCAAGGGCTCATGCCAGAAAGTGTCCAGTTCTGAGAGGAGGTAGACACAGGATTCCACTGTTAACCAAGAAGCTATTTGTAACTGATAGCTGCTGGCAAAGGGAAAAAGTTTGCTCCTGTGAACCATCACTAGGTTTATCTAAGAAACCCCAGGGCAGACTGTGTGCAGTGAGTAATTGAACAACACAAAACAAACCACAGTTTTATATGGCTTTTATATGGATTTCTTTTGTTGCTGTTTGTTTTGGTACTTTTGTCTTATTTTTTGTTTGTTTTGATTTTCTTTTTTGAACAAATGTGAGAGAAAAAGAACAAGGTTGGTTGAATACGTTGGTGGGGAAGATCTAGGAGGAGTTGAGGGAAGGGAAAAAAACATGATCAAAATATATTTGATGAAAAAATGTTTTAGTTTTTTAAAAAAAAATAATAATGTGGAAGACCGGAAGAGATCAATCAAAGGTTAAGCCCTTTTAGAGGATCATACAGCTCTTCTAGAGGATCTGAGTTCAGTTCCCACCATCAAACAAGAGACTCAGAGCTAACTATACTATATTCCATCTCCAGGGCAACCTAACATCCCTTTCCTCTATAGGCCTATCTACACACAGACACATAGCTACATAGAGACACACACACAAGAAAGAAAGCAATCATCTGGAGAACACGTGGAAAATCCCCAAGACATTATGGACATGAAAAGAGGCTTAGCAACAAGCACTATTTAGACTTCATGTAATTTATCCAATTATCACTAAACTTAATATCAGAGACACTTTAGGTAAGTAAGTACAAGAATCACTACTCAGGTAAAGAAATCAGGTTCAGACTCATGAAAGTTAATAGTAACCAGTTTAAGTCTCTGTGCTCTTGATTTGTTTAATTAACAGTTAACAATGATGAGCCATTCTGAAAGTGTGCCATTGGACATTTGTCCGTATCTGTGGAAAGATAAATATGGCATTTCACCTGTTTATATACTTGACCATGATAGTCAAAATATGAAGCTGTGACCACAACACCAAATCATCATAATACCCTTTTCTAGCCAGCCTGACCACTCCCCCAAAGTTTATTATCACAAATACATTTTACCAGTACCCTTTCCTGGCTTTCCAGCTGTTAGATGGTATACCATGTATGTCACCAGCCAACTCAAGCTAAATCTTTTTGTTTCAGTATCTCTACTTCTATTCTTCTGTCTCTTCTTAACCTGCTTTCCTACTGTACTGTATCTCTACAGAACTCACACCTTATGAAAATACCTGTCACTTTGTATACATATATATTTACTACTGATTAAGTTTATGAGTTGCTGGATCTCAAGAATAAATATACTTAGTGGTGTCTTTAGTTTTAGTTGTATTTCTTTGAAGAGTAATGGCTTTTCAACTTTATTGGTGACTTACTGGGATATGCTGTTCAAGTCTCTTACATTTTTACTGACAAATGTTTTAGTTGATACTACTAGCCATTTTAACCATTGTAGCATATAATTCTGTTTATGCCAAATTTTCATTAGTTTATTTCTTGGAAAACACACTTATATGTAAAAATATACATTAAATATATATTCATCCTGTATTAGAAACCTTTTGATATATATCCATATACATTAAATGTATATGCATTTATCCAGATAGAATGGCACATGCCTTTAATCCCAGCACTCAGAAGAAAGAGGCGCGTAGGCCCGTCTGGTTTACATAGCAAGTTCCAGGACAACATAGAGGCCTTGTGTCAGAAACAAAAAATCCTAACATGCATATGTGAGTGTGATATGGGTAGAATAAGTGTTTTTCACTTAGTGTATACTCTCAGAGTTAATAATACCTTTGTTGAATATAAAACATCAAAGGCCAAGTTAACTTAGTGATATATTTATGTTGTTTAACAAATCACCTAGCAGGCTGGAGAAATGGCTTAGCAGTAACTATTCATTCAGAGGTCCCAAGTTCAATTACTATCAACCACATGGTGGCTCACAACCATCTGTAATAGGATCCGATGCCCTCTTCTGGTGTGTTTGAAGACAAGGTACAGTATACTCACATAAATAAAATAAATCTTTGTAAAGAATAAGAGAGGGAGAGAGAGAAATCACCTAGCCATGAAGATATTTTCCCATTTTTTCAAGCTTGTTCTCTGACATTAAAACCCATCATTCACCTTTCTCTGACTTAAAACATAATTCAAGATACACAGCACAGTATTATCAGTCCATTTCCTGCTTGACAATTTAGGTGACCTTAAAATCTTTCATATCATAGTATCTCTGTCCTTTTGAGTGTGAGCTGGGAATGTTCCTGATGATACACAGTTCTTAAAACCACCAAGTACCTCCTATATATTTTATAGATATCCATGTCCCTAGACCAAATAGGTTTTTGAAGATTCTGAACTATTAGCCCTCTCTCCATATACATGGCTTCTGCTGAGATGAGTTTTGCTCACAGATGACTTTTCTCACAAATCAAAAACCCAGTATCTTTGGCAAAAGTTTTTTCATACCTTTGGCTCACACCATGGCATGTTATATAACTTTTCCCCAACTGAAGATGATAGCGTCCCAGTTATTAAGTTCTAGTTCCTTTTTACCTAACAGTTCCTTACTCAGTTACCTCTTTCTCTTGTAGTTTACCAAAAGCAACTAGAAGAAACCAGGTCATAAGTTGCCCCAGAGTGCTTGCAAATTTTTTAGCAACTATCCAGATTCACTGCTCCAGCATCCATGTGAGTGGGCCTGCCAGATAGCCTAGTCAAGGAGATGAATCTCCAGTATAGTGAGAGGTCTTGTCTCAAGAAAAAAAGGTGGGTTAGCAATGGATGTATTGTTCTAGCCTCTGTAAGCATGTCTACCCTCACATTCATGTGCAAGTACCACACACACACACACACACACAGCTTTTACATTTTCCTAGTAACATTCTAATAATGGCAGCATATATTTTCTAAGATGTTAGCACTTTATTTTCTGCATTTTCTATACTCAAAGGAATCTAGACTTTTTCTGTTATGCACTTTACATTTTTTCATTCTTATTAACCAACTTCTACAATTTTATATATTTGTTATGGTAGCATATGCTCTTAGGGCTGCCATAACAAAATGCTATAAACTGAGAACATTGAAAAATTCCATGTTCATTTGCTTATAATTATAGCATCCCAGCTGTCAGCAGAGCCATACTTTTCCACCATCCAGGATTTGTATTGTCCTTGATTTATGTAGCATAATTCCACAATGCTTTCTCATATTTTCATAATGCCTTCAATCCTGTCTTTGCTTTCCAAATTCTAATTTCTTTTCTCTTATTAGAACATTTATCACTAGATTTAAGTTTCATCTTAAGTCCAAAATGATCTTAGT
The DNA here is from genome assembly GCF_011762505.2 of Arvicanthis niloticus. Taxonomy (NCBI): domain Eukaryota; kingdom Metazoa; phylum Chordata; class Mammalia; order Rodentia; family Muridae; genus Arvicanthis; species Arvicanthis niloticus. Next base: position 116,443,832 of record NC_047660.1, on the reverse strand, counting down.
ATTAAGTTCCTTAAATAAATATGCAAAGACCCTACTACTAACTAAATGGATGGCATATGCATGTCATAAGCCACTGAGTATCTTAGCTCCAGAGGACAGATGTCACATCACATGCCTGCAGGGTTGTTTTCTTTTGAAGACCTAAAGAAAGAATAGTTGTGTGTATTCTTCTTGTTACTGCTCTAGATCAGTGTTTCTCAACCTGTTGGTTGCTACCCCAACAAGAGTTGCATATCAGATATTTGCATCACAAATCATAACAGTTATGAAGTACAAATGAAATGATTTTATGATTGGGGTTCACAATATGTGGAACATATTAAAAGGCTGCAGTATTCTTTGAACTCATTTTTCACATGTAAATGTCATTACCCTTATAAGCATTCATTTGTGTCCAATTTTACCATTTTTAAAAAGCACCATTTGTATTGGATTAGAGCACATCATGATCACCACTGCAACAAATCTATTTCCAAGTTAGGTCAAATCTTGACGTATTGAAGGATTAGAATGTCAACGTAAGTGAGTAGTTGGGGGTCACAATTTAGCATATAGTTCATTCTCTTAGGTACTATGTTTCAGAACATGGACATCTTTTGGGATAAAAATCTTAATATTAGTTGTTTAAATGTTTTACTCCCGTCTCTGCTCCAATAGGTTTTTTTTTTTTTTTAAGATTTATTTATTTATTTTATGTATACGAGTACACTGTAGCTGTCTTCAGACACACCAGAAGAGGGCATCAGACCTCATTACAGATGGTTGTGAGCCACCATGTGGATGCTGGGAATTGAACTCAGGACCTCTGGAAGAGCAGTCAGTGCTCTTAACCACTGAGCCATCTCTCCAGCCCCAATAGGTATTTTTTAAAGTCACCTAACCTTGTACTTTTATTCTTATACAGTAAAGAAACTACCCCACCACCACCACTACCCTTGGCCTTTTCCAAGATTTGTCTTTGGCTTCTAAAGTTTACATGTGTTTCAGGTAATAGGTAAGAGGAGGGAGGGGAGGGAAGGAGGGAGGGAGGGAGGGAGGGAGGGAGGGAGGGAGGGAGGGAGGGAGGGAAAGAGGGAGGGGATTCAGGCTGATATTTTTCTCCTTTTATTTACGTGTTTGATTTGTTGCCATTAATTTTAGAAATTTCTCATTATTTCAAATCTTTCTTTTGTCCCATTCTTTTTTGATACTCCAAGACATATCTGACACACCATCTGAAAGTACTTCATAGTTCTGCCATGTTCTGTTTCATTTTTAAGATTCCTTTTTCTGTTTGAATTGTTCTGGAAGTTTCAATCGTCTCTGCAACATGTGTTGATCTTTCCTTGGCCATGACCAGTCTGCTGATGAGCTCAACAGTAGCAAACAAGTTACAGTGTTTTAAATTTGTAGCATAAACCTGTGGGTTCCTCTTGATTTTTTATCTATTTGCATGCAAGCCTATTGTGTTTTCTTACTTATGTACGAAAAACCCTAATATAACACTCTTAATTAAGATTTTCCATATGACAAAATATGACCTTTTCTCATACTTGAGGTTAGGTCTTGTTTTGTCTCTTCAGTTTCTACTCTTCTTATTCTTCTTAATGTGCCTTGGAGATTTTTATTAAATACTGAGCATGATTGACCATGCAATAGGAGGTAAGTAAGCCTTTTATTATTGTGTTATATAAACTAAAAGTAATAACTGCTATTGCTGTAGGTACCAGATACTTCAGAATATCATTTTATTAATACATATTCATTGGAAAAATATGAGTTTCATTATGAAATTCTTATGTATATGACATGTCCTTTGATCTTTATCTGTTCCCTTTACCCTCTCCTGTTCCCATTCCTGTTTCTTACTGACCATTTCTCCTCCCAAATAGTCATACTTTGTCATCAAGGAATTTTTAGTAAATAATAATAATAATGAATCTAAATTCTAGATATGAGAGAAAACATAAAACAAACTTATTTTTCTGGTCCTGTTTGTTCTTTGGTTGTTTGGTTGGTTTTTACTTAACATGATGATATCTAGTTCCATCCTTTTTCCTGCAAATGATATAATTTGTTTCATTATGACTGAATCATTCACTCTGTGTGTGTGTGTTTGTCTCTGTGTGTGTGTCCATTAACAACTGTGGAAAGACAATCACTGGGATAAGCAAAAATAAAATTAATTTTCTTACCAGTATTCTGACTTCAGATATATGCCTAGGAGTGGTATGGTGGAACATGAGATTGTATAAGAATATCTGTACTGATTTTCATTGTGGAGGCATCAATTTATATTCCACTAATGATGTATATAGGCTGCTTATTCATTATTTGACAGAATTTCTATTCCTGGCTCTCCTGATGATTGCCATTCTGACTAAAGTGATATGGGAATCTGTTGTTTAGTTCTGGTTTGCACTATCCCGTTGGCTGAGGATGCTGAACATTTTCCTACATGTTTATTGACCATTTATACATCTTGTAAGGACTGACCAAATCATTCACCCATTCTTTACTTAGATGGTAGATGGTTTGATGTTCAGTTTTATGAGTTCTTTATATATATTCAGATTTATTTGTTCTTGTGACAGGGCCTAATTATATGGCCCTTTCTGGCCATGTGTGAATTACTTTTCATAGTATCATTTGTTGAAGTTGAATGTTCTATAAGCTTTGTTTTGAACCACTCTTGAAAATCAGATAGCTGTAGCTATATATGGGTTTGCTTCTTGGTCTTCTATGGCTTCCCAGTGGTTTAAATTAAGGTTCTGTTCCAATACATTGATGAGTCTTTAGTAGCAGGGCTTTGGTTGATGTCTCCAGCATTAATTGTTCTTTTTGTTTAGAATTGCTTTGCCTATTCAGGAACTATTTAGTTGTAAAACTGCTTTTTCTGTAAAGAATGTTAAAGATTGCATTGGATCTATAAAGAACTTCAGGCAGTATACATATTTTCATAATATTAACTCTGCTGATTCATTGGCATAGGATGATATCCCATCTTCTCTAATCTTCCTTGGTTTCTTTCATCAGCTTTTTACACTTTTTTATTATAGATCTCCTTCATTTCTATAGTTAGAATTGTTCCTTATTGTATTTGAAGCTAATGAGAAAGGGATTATTTTGTTGGTTTTTTTTTTCAGCATGATTATGATTGTATATTAAAAAGTGACTACATTTTGTGTGTTTATTTTATATCCCACTATGTGTTGGAAATGTTTAGCTGATCTAAAAGTCTTATGGAGGAGTCTTTTTGAAGGTCTTTTAAGCATAATATCAAATCATTTGCACATACAGTTAATTGAATATTTCTTTTTTGTTGTATGTTTCTCATGCTTTACTCTTAAGAGCTAGATAAGAATTCCTGTGATGTATTATATTAGAATGGGGAGAGTAAATACCTTTGTCTTGCTTTTGAGGGAAAACACTTTTACATTTACCCATTTTGTATACTTTTAGGTATACATTTGTTATGCTATGTGTGCACATGTATGTGTAGTATACCATAAACAAGTTGGCTTTATTTCAGAGATTTAGGAATGGTTTAACAAAAGAAAATTAATAGCTATAACACATAGATATACAAAGGGACATAAATCACATGATTGTCTCACTGTTCCAATAGTTCAACATTGTTTTAATAAAATCCCTGCAATTGGGAATAGAAAGAACATAATCATAGACAGACAGACAAACAGACAGACAGACAGACAGACAGACAGACAGGATGATATCATGTCCTGCTTTTCTAGCTTCTCAGGCATTTATTGAGAGGAGGGGTCTACTGTTCCTGGGATAGAAATGCCTTTATAAGTACACAGGAATGCTCCCTTACTGGCTGTTGTGTTGTGTATGGCCTTCTGTTTTCACTTTTAGACAGTCTTGCTGTGTTACCCTCCATGCGTTCTCCATGTGGACTACAAACTCACCAATGGCTATTTGACACCACATGTAGCTTCCTCATGTATTTAATATCCTTTCTTTGTTCTGTTGTTTGTATTTAACTCTAATGTGACATGGAGAGCTTCTATTCTTGCCATATTGATTAAGGATTCTTAGTGCCATCAGTGCCTGTTTGTATCTAGGTTTGAGAAGTTTTCTGTTACTCTGTAATTGAATAGTTGTGTTCTACCTTTAACTTCAAACTCACTTCTTCTGTTAAACATACATTTAGGTTTTTCAAAGTCACAGGTATTCTGTTTTGTTTTGCTTTTTAAACTGATCTCTAAATGTACTCTTGACTTTGCTTTTAATCCTTGGTTTGTTTCTTCTGCTTTGACCTACTCTATGTGTGGTAGTTTCCATTGATGGTGGTTGTTGTTATTGATAGTAGTAGTAGTACTATTATTGGTTTATTTATTGTTTGATTTCAATTTCAGCAATTTTAATACAAGTTTCCATTGATGGTGGTTGTTGTTATTATTATTATTGGTTTGTTTATTGTTTGATTTCAGTTTCAGCAATTTTAATACATGTTACATACTTTTTATATCTAGGTTCTGAGTTGACGTCCACACTTCAGTCACCTGCTTTTTCAGACCTTCCTCTCTGAAGTCATTGGTCATTTTATAGTAAGTTTTTTAATTTCTTGTCTTACACTGCAACTATTTCAGCATATTCGGTTATACCTGCTGAAGAGTTATGATCTTTTAGCTAAAGAGTCATATTGGCTAAATTTTTCATTTTTGTGGAGTTTTATGTTGTGACTTAGACAACTCATGAGATGTATATGTATTTTTTCTTTTCTTTATCTACTCATAACTTTTGAGAGGGTAGTTTTCTCTTGGGCTTATGGTCCACAATACTCTTTAAAGGAGAGGAAGCAGAGATTAATAACAAAACAACTATTTGTCCAGAAAACAGTCAGTAAAATGTAGTAAAACGCAAATAACTACTTAACCTACATCTTTAGTAAGGTTATAAAGGGGCTCAGATTGTAATTATAAAAGAAGTTTAAGTTAGTAATGCCAGACCTATTACTAATAATAAGTAAAAAAACTGGAGAGTTTGGAAAGGGGTAAGAGAGAGACTGAGGAAGAGATGAGTAAAAGCATGAAGGCTGTAACAGAGGCGGGAACAAAGCGATCACAACAGCAGGCCAAGAGGACCAAAACTAAGAAAAATAAACAGCAAAAAGGGGAAAAATAGAAAATTAATGTCTCCCTCCTTAGATACTTGTGGGTTGTCTTTTTAACTTATACTCCAAGACCTCCTGATTCACTTCCAGATTCCTTCAGATTCCTTCTCAGTGAAAAGCTATACCTCTTCTTATACTGGAGTTCCTTTAGCTTGGTATTAAAGTGTGTGAAAAAGGAAGTATTATTCATCTTCTGATTAAACTGCATCTTTTTAGTGTACCCTTACACTAAAAGTTTATATCCTTAAGCTATGAATTGAACTAGTGTTTCCTATTTACACAAACATACCCACTTCTCTTCAGTGAGAGATTACCAGTAACAAAAATAGGAAAGATGTTCTCTTTCCCCTGAAGAATCCTTGTCTGAAATAGTGCTTATTTCACATTATCTTTCTCTTTGCCATTAGCCATCCCCTCCCATCTTGAAGCTTTAAATAGGTGATCCCATGAAGGAATGAAGGTTCACTCAAGCCTGTGTAGCATTATTAGTGTACATTATTAGTGTACCATATGGCTTCTGCATCTGGATTTGGCTGTGGTTCTGAGTTTCCCATCTCTCAATAGCTTAGGGTAGCAATTAGCCTGATAATCTCAAATTTCTGATAGATCCCTGAAAAGGAACTAGCTTTTAAGTTGCTTACTGTTTTAATCTAAAGATAGAAGTGATACTGTCTAGTTTCTTTGTGTACTGGAACTGAAACCATAAGTCCTGAAAATGCCTTTTAATATTTAGAAATCAAACAGAAGAACTGATAATTAGCTAAGTACTTCCTACATCCTGTTGACTTGACTTGAGAAGAGCTCTTAGCCCTCTTCATTGCATTGTTCCTTCTCAATGCATTGCCTTGCATCAGCCAGGATAGAAATGTACTTACAGATTTGTCCCCTCAATTCTCCAAAGGATGACACAGAACTGTACCATTCTAGATGCACAGGAATTAACATGTTAGCCACTACCCTTTGATATTGCAGTGGGTGCTTCCTAGAGTAGGTTGGTTTCTTACATAACAAGAAAACAGTTATCACATTCAGAAAATCCAACAGTGGCTTTTTGTTTGTTTGAATGCAATGCTGGGGATGAAGCCAGAATGTAGTTTATAGACGGTAGGCAGATGCTCTACCACTGAGCTAGATTCCCAACCTGGTTAAGTATTTTTATGTAATCTATCAACCATATTTCAGTTTTCTCATTGTTCCAAGAATATTGTCCCCCTGACAATATAATGTTCGGGATCACACATTAATTTTTTATCATATTTCTCAATATCACAATCAAAAACAATTCTTCATAACATGACATTAAGAACTTTTAAGAATACCAAGCCAGTTGTTTCTTAGTTTGTCTAATTAATACTCATGTTTAATTTAGAATTATACACCACTGAATAATACTGTATCTTTATAATAGGCAACTCTAACTCTGGCTTTGATAACTTGGGTGAAATATTTTTCTGATTTTCTAAAATAAAATTATAAACCTCTGACAACAGGCAAAAATGGCTGTTGTACTTTTAAGTCTATGCCAATATCCTATTCTACCATCTCCTCAATACTGACCCCAGGATTACCAACACTCCCTATTCTTGCCACTCATTCTTTGCTTATTATCCATTCTGTATTGATTAACACCCTGCCCTATCTACCTACCAGTCTGTATTTTCTACGTGCTAGCAGTATAAAATCATGATGCATGTGCTTTTTGTTTTGTGTTGTCTTGTGTTGTTTTGCTGTGAGACACTGTCTGATCTAGGGCACGATCATGTGTGGCCCAGGATGACCTTGAACTTTTCATCTCTTGCCTCTACCTCCCAAATGTTGGAATTGCAGGTACATGTCAATTCAGTTTTATGAAATCCTGGGCCTCAAAGTTCAGGGCTTTGTGAATGCTTACTAAACACTCTTATATAGCATTCATAAAACTTGAGTTCAACTCCCATCATCATCATAATCCAGGCACTCCAGAGGTGGAATCAGGAGGATCAGTTCAAGATCATCCTTGGTTTACTAACACAGTAAGTTAAGGCCAACATAGTATACATAAGACTCTGTTTCAGAAGGGAAGAAGAGGAGGAAGGGAAGGAATGAAGCTGGGAAGCAAATGACAGAGAAGCAGACAAGAAGGAAGGAAGGAAGGGAGGGAGGGAGGGAGGGGGGAGGGAGGGAAAGAGAGAGGGGGAGAGAGGGGGGCGGGAGGGAGGGAGGGAGGGAGGGAGGGAGAAAGAGAAATTATGAATTTTGATACTCAAATATTCCCATATATGGCCAAAAGAAACTTACTCAAGCTAGCTTCTAAATACTCTAATAGGACTTCTTCTAATGCTTCTGCAGTTTTGGTAATCCACAATAACCTTAGACCTTTATTCACCTGAGCAAATATTTCTAATACAGATATGTAGTAGTACATTTCAGTATTACCCTTACCTGTATATTTCAGAAATCACTTTGACATTTAATTTTCTTAAAAAATTAGTTTAATTTACTTACAAAACAGCAACATACATTTGTTTGTTTGTTTGTTTTTAAACCATGGGTGTTTATACTCAGTATAGAGTGCAGATTTAACATGCAAGGGGGCCATGTTAAATCTCTAGCAGCAAAGAAAACAAAAATTATTTCTTTAAAAAACAGAATAATAGAAACTTTAGAATCCTGCTTTGTTTAAAAAAATTAAATCCCAATTTTATTATCAGTATCTGTTATTGGCTACTTTATAAACTGTATCTATGTAATTATTTTAAGTATCTATATATAACTCACATCCAGTTGTACTAAAAAAATACGGGTAGTGAAATCTTTCTTCATGATTTCCCAAATGCAGCCTTACCTCAGGAGTCCAGTAAAAAGTGGGACTCAATCTGTAGAGTTTTCTTTTATGGAAACTTTGAAGGGGCCTTGTTCGAGCAGCTGTACTCATGATAGCCAAGGATGGAGATTTCAATCTTGTCCTGTCTTTTCTCCTTTTCTTACTGTGCTTCTGATTAAGTAACCAGCTACTGGAGGAAGAGAGCTCATCTAAATTCTCTGAAGCACTGAAATGGATGAAATAGTTGGAGATGGGGGTAAAATAAAATGAACAAAAGCACAGAAAGCTACATGTCAATTTTATGGTTTATTATGATACAAGAGGATTCAGTTTTAGCCAATTTTATGATAACAATAGGTAAAACAATTGACATTAATGGAGAATTACATAATAAAAATATAGAAATAATTTGAATTTCTGCTACAAAATATACATCTTCAAAGCTAAAACTTTGCTTAGTATAAAATTAATGTTCCTTATAAATCAATAATTCACATACAACATCATTTTAATAATTTATGCCAATTTCTTTCCACATTTGGGTGGAGTACATCAAAACTAAAGGCTTAAAAGTACCGAGGACTCATCCTTGCATCTTTTATTTCTCTTAACTAAGCAAGTTTACTGCATACCAAATCTCAGTGAACTCTCATACAGTTATACAGACATAACTATAAAATAATGAAAGAATCTATACATGTTTATAATTACACTTTTTAGGAATTTTAACACTACATTTAAGGTTTTATAAACTTAAGTTCCTGGAGATTTTACAAACTGGCTGACAGGTTACAACTTCATAATTATGTTGGAATGTTACAGATCAAGAGAAAATTATCATGGGGTATCTTTAGTCCAATAATGGCCACTTGTTATCCATCTCTGAATCTGATCTGGTTTTATTCTGAATAGCAGTAAAAACCTCTGGAATATATTAATAGCTAAATTACTGCCAGACAACTGAGTCCCACCAATGTAAAAAAAAAAAAAAAAACCCTCAAGGGACAGCACCTGAAATTCTAACAGCCGCTCCTATGTTGTTGTGACTGGTCTACTCCAACCCTGAATTTGGAAGAGGTTCCTTGATATATGACTTTCTTTTGTTTATAAAAAACAGTTTGTGAAATTGTTTCCACAATGGAATATATTATTCAAGGCAACCTGAATCTATTTATAGGTGTTAGAAATTTTAGAGAGCTATTTTATGTTGACATATTTAACTTCACTTGTACTACACAGCATAATAATATATTAATATAGAATACATAGCAATATATTTATGTACTAATATAAAGTAAACTTTTCACATACAACAGGTTCCAATTTCGACTTGATTTATGCATACCAACACAAGTTGACTTAATAGTCTAACATTAACAAGTGAATTGGAGATGGGCTAGGTAGATTGATTCTATCATGTATCTGACACAATACCACATCTAAAGAACCCCACAAAGGGCAGAAAAGCTGGGTTAATGGGGTTAACCCTACTCCAGAACAGATACAGACACACAGACACAGACACACAGACACACTACTTCCTGGAATTTTTTCCTTTCCTCTGCCTTAACTCACCAGTACTCCTCCATTCATTTTAAGTTTGGACATAAAGGAGCTATTAGAGATTTGAGATGTACTTCTTTCTGAAAAGCCAGCTATTACTGCTTTACCATGTGACTCAGCCTCATAATAAACTGGCTTCAAATTCCTTACTTATTATTTTGTTAATGGTGACAAACACCTGGAAACAGGTCTCCATCTGGTCCTTTTATCTTTGATGTACTGTAACCTCCATTGGGAAGTAAATGACACTACTATACGTGATGCTAGTAGTCAATATGTAAGTCCTAAATAACGCTGTTTGGCTCAAGAACTATTGGTGTTTGCAGGTAAATACGAGATATGGTTCTTCTACAAGCTAGAGAGATAGCTCAGTCTGTAAAATACCTGTTCTGGAAGTACAAGAACCTGAGTTTGGATCCCTAGCACCCTTGTAAAACCCACGCACAGCAGTGCTGTGCCCCTGTGTTTTATGCACAGCCTCAACAGTGGGGCTGGGGACAGGCTTAGATGGAAGCTAGAACTCAGAAGAGTAGATTCACTTCAGGTGTGAAGAGTGCTTGTGAAGACACCCAACATACATGCATGAAAATAAAACAAGAACATATATCATACCCACAACACATTCATACCCACACAAATATCCACACAAAAGATTCTGTTTTCTACAACAGTATTATTGCTTTTAAATCATATTACAGCTATTGTAAAAATACTCTTCTAGAGTGAATGAAACAAAAAAATTCAAGAACATATACAAGCAATGGGAAATTAAACAGATACAAAGAAGCCTAGATAGTCTATGTCAATGAAAACAAAACTAAGAATTAAACAGGGAAGACAGTATCTGTAATACATTCAACAAATATTTCAGTAATAATTGTAGCAAGTATTTTGTGTAATAACACAAAAACTGTCACCTAAAGTCTTTTGCCAGTCCAAGTAACACAGGTTAGTGATGCTAGCTTCTCAAGAAGCTTTGGCAGAGCAGAGGGAGAAGGGATGGGAGAGTGGGGTTCCTGAGGGGAAACCAGGAAAGGGGATAACATTTGAAATGTAAATACATAAAATATCCAATAAAAAAAAGAAGATACATATAAATCAGAAAAAATTAACTATTTTTGGAGAAACATTTTATTAAACATGTTGTTCAAACTGTAAGTAGAGCTGAGACTATGCTCGGTGTCTTTGCTCTGCTTTGCTCATCACAGTGTTAGAACATGTAGCAATACCTAATTAAAGTAACCTCACCACGTAGTTAAAAATCCGTAAGTGCAGAACAATACAGTTGGACTATTGAAGACTAAAATATTTTTTTGTAGGCAGTATTATGCCAGCAGATATCAGTCAAACAAACAGTACCAATAACAGCCATTTTACATGAGACTTATTGAACAGGTAGCAGTTGGGAGTCACTGTTCTAAGTGGTCTGTAGGGAGCAAATCAACCCCCACAAGGAACCTGGGATGGGAAGACAAAGATGTGCTGAATGTTGGATCACATCCAGCCAAGCTGACTGTCTGCTTAAGTGCACCCTGCATTCATTGCTTGGATGTTAAACTCATCCAGAGGCCCTTCATTACCTCTTTTTGCAACTTTAATACTTGGAATCATATTAAGGTTAAAGCTTAATTTCTGCTACTGACCAAGAGGGTAGCCTATGTTTCATGTAACTCAGCAACTTTCATTCTAAAACAAATTTGCTTAGCTTATCTCTCATAAAATATTACTTGTACTATGTCGTGTTATTTATTTGTAATGTCTGCTTGATACAGTGTTCCTGTCCCTATTTCTTACACTGCATTTCTTTTAAGTGCATCTGAGAGAATGGCCAAGTAGAATCTTGTTTTCTAAGTTCAGCATGAAACTGTTTCTGTCAATAATATATTTAAGTGACACTTGTTGTAATTATAGATTTTTATTTTATAAGTATGTTTTCTTCTTAACCAGACATTCATTGCCTTTCTATAGCCTGCTTGCCTACATTTGTGTTTATCTTTAATTCAGTCATTTTAAAGCAAAAATGTACTCTGAAGTTTTTGATGTTTTAATAAATTCAACCCAGTTTAAAAAACAAAAAAAGAAGCCTTGGCAGTGAATCAAACTGTAAGTTCAGGCCTACCTGGGATATAGAATAAGGCAAAAACCAGCCTAGGCAACTTAATGAGACCCTACCTTAAAATGTGAAAAGTACAAAGTGCCAGGATCATGCATAATGTGTTTTTCAAGTATAAAGTCAAATAAAATAGTGGCTTTTTAACTAGTTAATAATTGAGATGTGAAGACTATCAAACACTTGATCTAGTTCCAGAAGTTTAAAAAGTTTTTTTTAAAAAGTGGTGGTGTACATTTTAATTTCACACTTGGGAGGCAGAGGCAGGCTCTCTGAGGAGAGCTAACGTGGTCTCCAGAATGAATTCCAGGACAGCCAGGGCTACACAGGGCTACCTTGTCTTAAAAACTGAAAAGGGGGAGCAGGAGAGCCTAAGATATATATCAGTAGTTACAGTACTTACTTAGAATGTGTAAGGCAGTACAAGATAAATATTTAAACTATAGACTTTTAATTTTATATTAAGGTTTCTAATACATTTAAACATGGCTACTGAGAAAAAATTACTTAGGAGACTTAATAACAATCCTGAGAAATGAATCATTAAAAGATTGTCTTATATTGGTTCCTCACTAGGAATGCTGCTGCTGCCCAGTGTCTGTCATGGAAATCCTGCAGCTCTGGCTCTACAAGATCAGCCCTGTCATGTACCCCAACAGCCTGGGTGGGAGCTGAGCTGTCAGTGCTCCAGCTCCCTCATCTGTACCACCAGGGTAGAAGCCAGACACCTGGAACTACAGCAGTGACTCATTACAAAGAACATTTGAAAGTGAAGATGTTTGGAGAGAGGAATATACTGTGTGACACGATGTAACACTACAGCTTCTCCAAGATGTCTTCTATGTTTTGTGTTATTTTATTTTTGTTTGTGTGTGTTTTTTATTTTGGGGAGGAGGTTGCAAGAAGAGGACAGATACGAGTGGATAGAGATGAATAGCACTGGGGTGCATGATTTGAAACTCACAAATATCAGTAAAAAGTGTTTTTAAGAAGATAAACAAGGCCGGGCGGTGGTGGCGCATGCCTTTAATCCCAGCACTTGGGAGGCAGAGGCAGGCGGATTTCTGAGTTCAAGGCCAGCCTGGTCTACAGAGTGAGTTCCAGGACAGCCAGGGCTACACAGAGAAACCCTGTCTCGAAAAAAAAAAAAAAAAAAAAAAAAAAGATAAACAAGATTGTCTTAAGGATAAAAAGTTGAATGTGACTAGGAACTTCATGACAGTAATAAATTATGCTAACTTTGAGAAGTAGTTAGGTTCAGAAACTCAAGACCAAGGTAACAAAATATGATAAAGAATATCACAGAAATATACAGAACTCTTTAGTGTTAAAATAGTAGTCTCCAGAATTGCTTTTAAAGTATTTCTGGAGTGAATAATAATGTCAGAAAAAAACTTAGCTGAGTTAGCAAAATATTGAGATAATTAAGTCTATAAATAGATGGATTTCTATGTTCCATGGAGAAAAAAAGAAACAATTATAGAGTTATTTCCCTCTGGATATTACCTTCAAATGAGACTTTTAATTTCTTTTTGTAGTTGTTTTTGGGAAAAGCTTTTACCATATAAACCAAAGCTAGTCTCAAACTTACTATCCCCCAAGGTAGCGGGCAACAGGCAGGTACTATATTGCCTGCCTAAAGAGTATGTCTTAATCCACTTGGACTTCAGCTTTATACACTGAATCTAATAGAGGAGAATGGGAAAGAGCCTTGAACTCATTGGCATGGGATAGGGGAAATTTCCTAAACAGAACTCCAATGGCTCAGGCTCTAAGATCAAAAATTGATAAATGGGATCTCATGAAACTGAAAAGCTTCTGTAAGACAAAGGACATAGTCAGTAGGACAAATGGGCAACCTACAGATTGAGAAAAAAAAAATCTTCACTAACCCCATATACGAAAGAGGGCTAATGTCCAAACTATATAAACAACTCAAGAAGCTAACCTTCAAAAACCAAACAACGCAATCAAAAAATGGGGTGTAAAATTATTAAATGGCCGAGAAGCACTTAAAGAAATGTTCAAAGTCAGGGAAATGCAAATCAAAATGACTCTGAGATTCCACCTTACTTACACCAATCAGAATGGCTAAGATCAAAACTTTAGGTGACAGCACATGAATGTGAAGAAAGAGGAACACTCTTGCATCGCTGGTGGAATTGCAAGCTGGTATAAGCACTTTGGAAATCAATCTGGAGGTTCCTCAAAAAACGGAAAATAGATCTACTTGAAGAGCCATCTATACCACTCTTGGGCATATACCAAAAGATGCCCCACCATGCCACAGGGCACATGCTCCACTAATGTTCATAGGAGCCTTATCTGTGATAGTCAGAATCTGGAAATAACCCAGATGTCACACAACAGAAAAATGGATACAGAAAATGTGGTTCATTTACACAATAAAATACTATTCAGCTATTAAGAACAAGGACATCATGATTTTTGCAGGCAAATGGATGGAACTAGAAAATATTGTGAGATAACTCAAGACTCAAAAGGACATGTAAGGCATGTACTCACTAATAACTGGATACTTGGCAAAAAAAAAAAAAAAAAAAGTATAGGATAAAATCCACAGAACTCAAGAAGGTTAACAAGAAGGGCCTAAGTAAGGATGCTTCAATCCCACTTGGAAGGGAGAAGAAAGCAATCATGGGGGGAGGGGAAGGGAAGGACATGGGTGGGAGAAAGGAAAAGAACAAGATTAGATATTGGGGGGAACAGGAGTGAAGCCCCGAGGGCCATCAGAATGAGTGGAAATATGCAACCTCAAGAGGTGGAAGGTGGGGGACGCTCTAGAATGACCTAGAGGTGAAGACCTGAGAGGTGAGAGACTTTCAGGACTCAAAGAAAGAGACCTTAGATGAAATGCCCAACAGTGGGGAGAGGGAACTCGTAGAGTCCACCTCCAGTAGAAAGACAGGACATCAGATGGAGGGATGGGGTTGCCATTCCATAGTTAAAAACTCTGACCCAGAATTGTTCCTGTCTAAAAGAACTGAAGGGACAAAAATGGAGAAGAGACTAAGGGAAAGGAGGTCCATTGACCAGCCCAACTTGGAACCCATCTCAAGAAGAGGCCTGACATTATTACTGTTACTATGTTGTGCTTACAGAAAACAGCCTAGCATGGCCAGTCAAACATCATTTCTTATCTGTGCTCAGAAAAACCTAGGGTTTTCTATCTTTAAAAAAAAAAAAAAAAAAAATGGAAACCAGCAGCTGACTGACACAGGAGCAGATACACCCAACTGATGGACTGAAGTCAGGGACTCCTGTGGTTGAATTACAGAAAGGCTGGAAGAAGTTGAGGAAGATGTCCCCATAGGAAGACTAGCAGTCTCAACTAACCTGGATACCCAAGATCTCTGAGACACTAAGCCACCAACCAGGCAGCATACACCAGCTAGTACAACCTTCTGCCTGCCCCTGCCCTAACAGCATATACAGCAGAGGACTGCCTGGTCTGGCCTCAGTGAGAGACGATACGCCTAACCCTAGAGAGAGTTGAGTCCCCAGGGAGTAGGGAGGCCTGGAGTGGTGTGGGCCGGAGTGGGGACATTCTCTTAGAGATGGGAAAGGAGGAATGGTATGAGTAACTGTTGGATGGCAGACCAGGAAGGGGATAACAACTGGCCTATAAAAAAAAAATATTAAAGGTAATTTTTTAAAGAAAAAATGGAGGATGTCTTAAAAGCATGACAACAAAACAAAAACCCAAAATGCAGAAAGCCAATGATGGCCAGTCAAACATCATTTCTTATCTGTGCTCAGAAAAACCTAGGGTTTTCTATCTTAAAAAAAAAAAAAAATGGAAACATACACACAAAGAAAAGGGGGTAAAAATTAAGGAAACAGGGAGCCAGCTTCACAAGCATTAGAACAGGAGTGTAGATTTCTCCGAAACCAAGTGAGGAGTTTGGGGTGATTGTGTACCTGTAAGCCCAGCAATAGCATGACAATAGAAGGCAGGCCTGTCCTTGCAAGCTAGGTCTGCCTAGTGAAGATTCCTCTCTCAAAAGGTGGGTGGTACTGGAAGGCCAACCCCCAGAGTTGTCCTCTGACATCTATAGGCATCCTGGGCACATAGACACATGGGTATCCACACATGTACCACCACATATAAATACAAGAGAAATCACTTCAAACCCTGCCTTCTAAGATGAAGTATTGTTTTCATTAACATTTCGCTGTATATCCTTCAAATATTTTTTCTAAGAAATCACTGTATAATAAATTTTGTATTCTCATTTTGCAAATTAATACTGAAAACAAAACTGTTCTTATATAATTACATATTTTCTAGACATAATTTTAATAGTTTACCAGTAATTTCCCTGGATAAAATTATGTTTTACATTTACATCATTATAGATAAAAAGGAAAAGAAGTCATTTTACAAATGAAAATAACTCCTACTGGCACTACTCTTTAAGAACACAGCAGGGAAGGTTTATTTCCCCATTGACATCATACACCCAGCTAATATGATTACTGTCATCCATCAGAATCCAAAGTTATATAGAAAGCACTGACTCAGAAAACACTGCTATCACACAACACTCTTGTAATTGAGAAATGACTACTGAAAACATCCTTATGGTAACATTATTACTTTATACTGTGATTATTTTGACAACAGACCTTGGCTTTCAAATTATGACACCCAATTAGAACAAATGGTTGCATTTACATGAGATGATTACCATTCATGAAAATAAATAGTATGGCAATGATTCACTAGAATTTAATTTCATACCCCATTTATGGAATTCATTAAGACAAAAATTAAACCACAAAATTTAGACCTTGTTTCAAATAGAAATTTACTTTCTCAGAGATAATACCCAAGGATGTCTTTAGAGTGTCGTATTTTCGTTTCAGAATAACAGTTCTAAAAACATATAACCACCTCATTGACAGAATGTAATGCTCCATTTTTTGAAGACTTAATCATATTTATTTGGTTCTTAGTGCCATGATTAATAAAGGTAAAAAAGTCATTACAATTATACTCCTCTCAGAGGATGCCCTAAATAATAAATGAGTTAGGAATCAATGAATAACAAATGTACAAACAAGTTCCCCAGAAAATAACAGAGATTTGAAGACAATAAAAGGTAATTAAGTACTTATAAAAATGATCTAAAATATTTAAAATATATATCATAAATAGTAAGTTTTATATGACCCCCAAGTTATCTTAAAGAATGACTAAACTTTTAAATTTTAAAGTTTTTCCATAATATACAAAATTATAATATAATGTGATGTAAAGCTAGAATGAGTACACTTTGAGAGAACTAAAACATTTTACTTGTGGGATTCCTTATATAACATTTCAGCTACAGAGAATGCAGCTAAAACTTACAAAAGACCTGGAACCAAAGGAGGTTTCAATGTTTGCAGCCTGGCTTGCTTAATCAAATTACTTTTGAGAAGCATTCTTTTCCTTTAGAATTTCTCTTACTACAATATAGATATTCCTTCTGCTTTGAATTTGTCATTTTCTTTGAGATTTTTCTTTTGAAATATGTATATTTGTGTATGCATGTGTTTGAATGCTTATGCAGAGAAGCAAAGGATCTCTGAGTCACAGGCGGTTATGAGCTATTCAACATGGGTGTTAGGATCAGAAACCTGATCCCCATGATAGGGCAGCAAGCTCTGGGAACTGCTGAGCATCTCTCCAGTACAGCTTTCTGCATGCTCTAATCCAGAGGCTAATCAGAGAAGAGCAAGACTGCAGGAGGGAAGCGAGAGCAACGGGGTGCTGATGGGACAGTGATTTCAGAATTAAAGTAAGTACAAACCTCTCTCTCTCTCTCTCTCTCTCTCTCTCTCTCTCTCTCTCTCTCTCTCTCTCTCTCTCTCTCTCTCTCTCTCTGATACAAGGTCTACTACATCCCAGAGGAGCATCATAACCCTGATCCTCCTGCCCCAACTTCTTAGTGCTACAATTACAAATGTAATTTGTAACATTCAGTTTCTATCACATTGGGAATGGAACCTAGAGCCTCATGCAGGCTAACACTGTATCAGCTGAGATACATCCCCAGCCTACCCCCAACATTTTTTAAAAAATGACAATTATCTGCAAGAAAGTACAAAGCATATTGGCACGAATTGGATCCTGAGTGTACATGCTAAAGAGCTGGTAAACAGGCTGGCATTGAGGGAGCAGGAGAAGGGAGAACCTTCAACAAGACAGAGAGGTTCTTGAGCCATAAGAGGTATGACCTTAAGACGGGTTCTTGAGAGCCCAGACTACCATGCCTTCATGGCTCTAAAATGGTATTATTAGCAATCAGATTTTTATTCAGAACATTTTGTCAGTGTTTAAACTCATATATTCATCTGAATGATTAAGATGGCATCCTTTATTTCCTCAACTGGAATCTACTCTACCACAAGGGCAGAGCCCAGATCCAGTTTTGTTCAAGATTATATACTACTGCCATATTATCATCAAATATTTGTAGATTATATGTGAAAATATATATATATGTGTGTGTGTGTGTGTGTGTGTGTGTGTGTGTGTGAATTATATTCATTATTATAGCCATGGCAATAAGCATAGTTTAGATAAGAAAAATGGCATAGAAAATGTATTAGTCTGAAAACAATATTCATTCATCATTTTATGAGTCAACTTGTAATTGACTTTCACTGTAAATCCCCAAATCTGGATTCCTGTAAATGAGAATATCATAGCTGCCTTATATAGCCAACAAGTCTTACATTCAAAGTAAAGCCTCAATGATACAAAGAATGACACTTAAAAAATCAAGTAAAACCAGTGGAAAAGTATTTTCATGATAGAATCAGGGATAAATGACAGCATAAAGAAAACTGGAGAAATATTTTAAAACATGCTTTCAATATAATCAGAAAACTTAAAGAAAAAATTTTACTTAAGACTTATTTCATCAATGTCATTTGGAATGGCTACTTAATATGATTGTCATCAGGATATGCATTTTCTCTTTGCTATATTAGAAATTTCTCAATGTAACTAATTTGGTTATTAATATAAAAATCAATGAAAATTACGGTGATATGTGCCAATCTTCTCTGCCCACCTAGATCTAGGGTCTTTTGTTTTTTTTAAGTTACAATGAACTGGAGATTAAGGGAAAAATACACAAAACAGAAGTCATTAGTAATAAGGCAATGCTTCCATAACTAATACTATCACTGGTATGAGTTTTAGAAGCATTAAAATTCCTAGAAATGCACATCCTCATGGAAAGGTTTTATAACTGCATTAATTCTATGAACTCTTTTTGTCTAAAACTGTACCTATGATCTACTGATTGTACTATTGTAGTCCTTAATGTAGGAGAAAAATGGCTGTATTAGGTATAGACCAACAAAATCAAAATAAAATAAGCCAAATTCAAAAACCAAACTACCCAAGTACCACCTACCTTCTGGAAATGCCATTAGCCAGACATTTATGGCTACAGGATTTAGAAGAGAGGGGTGATGAAGTTGGAGACAAGTTGAGAGGGGCAATCAAACTGTTAATGATCTCAGTCAACTGTGCACTCTACAAAGAAACAGTTAACACTTTAGTATAGCTAAGCATCATTAAGATCCTAAATTCTGTCATGAGAATACTTCTATGCTACATTGTGTCATATTTATTGATTTACACATGCTGAAGCATTCTTGTATTGCTAAAATGAAGGGCTATTTGGCCATAGTGTTTGTTTTTAAAAAATGGGTTCCCAATGGCCTAGTTTCTCCACCAAGACCTAACCTTATGACAAAATTACACATTATGGGTTAATCTGTTCAGAATCTAAATGATCCAATCACCTCTCAAGGATTGGGATTCTAACCTAAAGACTAATGCTAAATGCATATGATCTTTGGAGGAACATTTGATATCTAAGCCTTGCCAAGCAGTTTAAAAGGCAAAAATTTCTCTAAACTTATTTCATAAAGCAGGGACTCTACTTACCTGTTTCTCTATGTTTCGAAGAAGTAGTGTAGGGCTGCTTGGTGACATCTCAAAATCGTGTTCTGGTAAAGGCTCTTCACTCCTCTGTGGAACCTGAGAATTCACTGAAGTGTTTAATGAAACTGCTTGGTTTGAAAACTGTATTTGTTTTTTCAAAATGTCTTTTGGAAGCTGACATTCTTCTAAGATCACTATCCCCTAGGGGGTAAAAAAAAAAAAAAAAACAGTAAAAGTGATCACATCCTACTATCCTCATAGGAAACATAAAATGTAGACTTGAAAATATAGTTTATGTCTTAAAAACTGGCTGATTGGTGTGGGAGAGCAGTAAAGAGCGTGTGCTATTTATTCTTTCAGAGGAACTAGTTTGGATCCTAGCACCTGTGTGGGCAGTCTCCAATCACAGGCAACCTACAACTCCACAACTCCACAACTCCAGCTCCATGGCATCCAGACTCTTGTGGCCTACATGTGTGACATGCATGCACGCACGCACATGCACACACACACACACATACATACACACTATATCCTGTGTGATTAGACCTCTAAGGAAAGATGGAAGATTGGAAACTGCCTCTATGTGTCCATGCCATAGTTATAGCAAAGTGCCAAGATTTTAAAAATAAATAAATAAAAATAAGTAAATAAATAAAAGGCCTTAATCCAAAGAGAAAAAAAGGATAAAGACCTTTGGAAATCCACCAAAAAAGTGATAGAGCATCTGAAAATAATAGAAGCAAGTAATGAAGCAGGAAAAAAAAAAAAAAAAAAAAAGGACTAGCCAAACACAGTTTCACCTGCCCACCTGCAGAGGGAAGGAAAAAGAAAAAAAGGGGCAAGGGTGCACACCAAAAAGTAGAGCAGGGGTTGACTATACAGGAGTATTTAAATAATCAAAAAGATACCCCCCAAACTAGAAGAGATATCCAAACCAACAGTGAACACAGAAAGACACAAAACCAAAAATCTAATATAACAACTCCAAAAAAAATAATAATGACTACCAAATCTACTAAATTCAAAACTTAAAGAAGATAAAATTTTAGATTAAGACCTAAAAATGATCAATAACCTCAAAGAGGACTCAAACAGATAAATGAAGTAAGGAAATCAATATTACCTAGAGAGAAAAGAGAGCAACATAAAAAAGTCAGAAGAAAATCAACAGTAGAGGAGAAAATCAGCACAATAATTGATACATTTTGAGAAAAGAAAAACATTAAAAATAACATGTACATAAAAGCAAATCCAGGAGAGTTATAAAGCAAGCAGTACTACCCAGTGACGGTTTGTGATCCCATCTTTGTCTTCTAGTGTTATTTAAGAGATTAGTATTTAAAAGAATTATTAATTTTTGCATAAAAGACATAAACCTTGAATTTTTGGAAGAGAATTTTTATATGCTATTGAAGTTGTACTATTATAAATTCAAATTAGAACGCTGAAATTTTGTAAAGTTAGAGGCAATCTCAAGTAATAACCACAAAAAAAATAACTATAGAATATACACAAAAAAAGAGAGGACTTTCAACACATATATCTTTATCTTAATGTAAATCAAGGCATGCTGCTGCTGCAAATCTTTAACTCACAATACTTGGGAGAAAAACTAAGAGAATGTCTGTAAATTCAAGGCCAACCTGATCTACATGTCAACTTTCAGACCAGCCAGTGCTTCATAGTGAAGCTTTGTCCCAAAATAAAATGAAGCACAAAATACAATTAAAATTAATTAATTAATTAATTAAAGGATAGTAGTGCAAGAAATGAGTTACAAAAAAAGTTACAAAATTCAGAAAACAAACAAGATGTCCAAAGTAAATCCTTGTAATTAATTACTTTGATTATAAATAGATTAAAGCCTCTGATCAGAAGTCAGTGATTAGCAGAAATGGATGAAAACATGTATCAATGTGAACCTGTTTAGTCTTAATTCAATGATATAATGAACTGAAATTGACAGAAAAACATATTCCATGCTAATAGCAACCAAAAGAGAGCAAGGTGGCTATACTAAAGCAGGACATTAGAGACATTAACAGTCAAAAGCATTTATACAGATAGTAATTGACCATCGAAATAGACAAAGAAAAACCCAACAGAAAAAGCAGTTCCCCAATAATAATTCACACTTGAAGATAAGAAGTAAATAAACACAGCACACAATACATGGATTTAAATAGATTTAGCAGACATACATAGAATTATTCAACAGCACCAAATACATCGTACATTTTTCAGAAAAGACCACATGAATTAAAGCTCAATAGAATAAAAATTTTAAAAATTTTCAATACAAATATGGAAAGAAGTAAAACTATCCCTTTTGCAGATGATAAATGATACTATATATTAGAGATCCAAAAAAGTCTATCGAAATTTTTAGAAATGATAAAATTTAGCAACATGGAAGGATAATATAGAGAAACTTGCACAAAATATGAACAGACATCAGAGAAGGTGCTCATGGACACACCCCATTCACAACAGCCTCAGAGGATACATAGGAGCAAGCCAAGCCAAGCCAAGCAATGAAGAACCTCTAGAATGAAAACTTTAAACCTTTGGGGAGAAAAAAAGAGAGACAGACATTAGAAAATGGGAAGACACCCTTGCTCGTGGGTCGTTAGTGATAACATTGTGAAAATGACAGTTCTGCAAAAATATATTTATAGATTCAGTGCAATCCAAATTAAACCCCCAATCTCATTCCTCACAGAACAGAAGAAAGCATTCTAAACTTCATATGGAATCACAGATTCCAGCTAGCCAAAACAATTCCCAACAAAAAAGAATAGTGCTGCAGGGATTGCAGTTTCAGATTTGAGATAAATTACAGAGCCACAGTAATAAACACAACAGAAGGGCACAAAAACAGACATGGAGGCCAATGGAACAAAATTTAAAGACCCAAACATGAGCACATCTAACTTCAGCTATTTCATATTTGACAAAGAGACCAAAAAAACACACACTGGGGGGAAAAAAGAAATTATCTCCTCAAATAGTTCTGAGGAAATTGGATGAGCACATGCAAAGCAATGAAACTGGACCCACTTTTATCATCTTAAATAAAAACTATAACTTAAATAAAAACACCAAACCTGAGATCCAAAACTCTGAAACTACTAGAAGAAAACACAGGCAGTGCACTATAGGGTTAGGTGTAGGAAAGGACTTCCTATATAGGGCTTCATTTTCCCCAAGAAGCAAGGTGTCAGTTGTTAAGTGAGATTTCACGAAAGTAAAAAGCCTTTGTACAGCTAAAGACACAGCCAAGTGAAGAGGAAGCCCACAGAATGGGAGAGTCTTCACCAGCTACACATCTGACAGAGGTTGAATATCCAGAACATACAAAGAATTAAAAAAAAAAAAAAAAAGAAAGAAAAACAGTCAAAAAATTTTACCCATTCAAAAATGGGCCTGGGACATGAATGAAGAATTTACAAAAGAAGGAAAAAATTACTAGAAAATATCTCCAAAACTGTTCATCATCCATGGCAATTAGGGAATTCTAAATCAAAACAACTATGTGCTTTCATCTGATCCCAGTGAGAATGGCAAGGATCACCAAAACAACCCACATCAAATGCTGGAAGAGATGCAGGGAAAAGGACTCTTACTTACTGCTGTGGGAATTGCAAATGGGTGGAGGTACTGTTGAAAGTGGTGGAGAGAACTCTCAAAAGGTTAAAAATAAATCTACTATATGACCAGATATGACCCATGGGCATATGCCCAAAGGGCTCAACATCCTACTCCACAGATACTTGTTCACTTGTGTTCACTGCTGTTCTATTCATAATAGCTAGGAAATGGAAACAAACATAAACCAAAAACTGGAAGACATACTCCTTGATTCTAAAACGACTAGAATAACAAAAATAGTGTGATAGTAGTCTAAATGTAGACACACATATAGAGCAATAGAACAAAGAACAGAGAAATAAACATAATACTTACATATATGGTCAAATGAGTTTTGAGAATGGTGTCAAAACCATTCAGTAGAGAAAGCAAAGTCTGAATTTTCAACTAATGGCCATGGGAAAACTGGAGATCTACATGCAAAAGAACTAACTCCACATACCAAAATTAACTCAAAATGGACCAAATATCTCACTAGAAGACTCTTGACAAAAACATAAAAACTAAAGGCACAGATAAAAATAGAATAGATAAAATAGACTTCATAAAAACAACAAAGTAAAAAGACAAAAAACAATAAAGATTGAGCTAGAGAGATAGCTCAGAGGTTAACAGCACTGACTGCTATTCCAGAGGTCCTGAGTTCAATTCCCAGAAACTACATGGAGGCTCACAACCACCTGTAATGGGATCTGATGCCCTCTTCTGATGTGTCTGAAGACAGCTACAGTGTACTCATCATATATATAAAATAAATAAATAAAATCTTTAAAAAATAAAGATATGGAAATCACATACTATATAAGCAATTATTATCTAGACAAAGACTCCCTAAAATACAGCAACAACAAAACCAATCAGAAATAAGCAACAGGCCTAATTTATAGATATATAGCCAGATAATATATACAAATAACCAATAAACATAAAAATATGCTAAACATTAATAATATTAGGGAAATATAAACCAAAATTGAAAAGAGATACCACCTGACATTCAGTATTATTATCATTTTAAAAAACTAAGCAAAATACAAAAATGTTGGCCACAACTTAGAGAAACTGGAACTATTGTATACTATAGTTCATTAAAAATAGAAATATCATACGATCATGTTAACTCCATATCTGGATGTATAGTCAAAAGAATTAAATGAGTGCCTTTTTTTTTTCTTTGGTTTGGTTGTTTCTCAGAAAGGATCACACCATTGAGCCCTGGCTGGCTTGGAACTCATTCAGTATGTAGGCAGGGAGACCTTGAACTCAAAGAAATTCACTTGCCTCTCTTTCCCATGTGCTGTCATTAAAGGCATACATCTGTTCCGCTGAAAAAGTGCTGTGAAGAAATAATTTTTTAACTCTATTCACAGCATGCTGACAACAGCTAAAATGTGGAACAACTTACATATTTATCACTGGATTAATAAACAAAATGTGATAAATATACAACTATTCAGCTTTCAAAAAGGAAATTCACATATATACTTCCATGTCCATAAAATGGAAGGACCACAGGCTATAAAATAAGCCAGTCACTAAAAAACATAGGTATTATTATGTTTCCACTACAAACAGACATGCTTACTAAGGTTATGGAGACAGAAAACTGGCTAGTCATTGTTTAATGGGTATAGTTTTCAGTCTTAAAAGAGGCCAGGCAGTCAGTGATGCACACCTTTAATTGCAGCACTCTGAAGGCAGATGCAGGCAGAGCTCTCTGAATTTAGGCCAGCCTGATCTACAAAGTGAGTTCCAGGACTACACAAAAGAAAAAGATGGATAAAAAAAAAGGAATAGAAGGAAAATGGATGCCTGATATTATTAAAGTACTTAATACTATTAAATTATACACATAAAATAAATACAATTTGTGTTATACATACATTTGACAATTAAATTTTTTTAAATGTATATAATTTCTCTTAACTGAAACTCAATGTTCTTAATTGTTTAAAATATTATCAAATGATCTTAATATATATATAAAGGCTTGAGAAAAGCAACATTAAACTTAAAAAATTAATGTTTGAAAATCTTAGCAAACTAGCTACTTTTATGAAACTTAATAAAAATTATTTTATGTGAAGAAATTATACAGGTAACAATTTTAACAAAACTGAAACAACACTGACAATACCTTGGAGGCACGAATCTGCCTGTGGATATCTGTTAGCTGCTGGATTTTGTATTCCAGCTCTGAAATCTGAGCTTGAAGCCAAGTCCATCGGCTACCAACTTGCGCTCTGTCTACAAGCCACTTCCATTCAGTACTGGAGTTGCTGGGAACAAAACAAACACTGCCAGTCAAAGCACAAAGTCAGTCAGATTTGCAGAGTGATAATAACTTCCTTGACTAGTTTCATAAAATGTAATTTCTTTTAGAGACATGTACACTACAGCAAGGGAAAATGGAAGACTGATTTCTTATCAAAGGAAATTTGATTCCTTACCTTCCTACCACACAAATACTTGGCTTTCATCAATATTATGTACCCAACAGTAGGATAATCCCTCTGGAATTCAATGTCACTAATGCTAAAGGCTCGAAATAGGAAATGGGAAATGAAGCAGTAAGGAAAAGGAAACATGTGCACGCTTTTAATCCCAGCACTTGGGAGGCAGAGGCAGGCGGATTTCTGAGTTTGAGGCTAGCCTGAGCTCCAGGACAGCCAGGGCTACACAGAGAAACCCTGTCTCGAAAAAACAAAAAAACAAAACAAAACAAAACAAAAAAAAAAAAAAAAAAAAAAAGGAAACAAGAATGACGCCAAAATCCCGTAACAACTCTAAGGATTTTACATGTAAAAGTGTATGTCCAATACTAGAGAATCCATTTGAACTATATGTAAATTCACTTAATAAACTCTAGTATACTTAACTACGTAATTTTTACTTGGTACAATATAAGTATCGTTATATTATTAACTAATACTTAAAATTAAAGGCATTGAAAATCATTTACAAAAATGAATCCTGTTCTGCATTTCCTTCTCTTATTCTTTCTTTCTTTTAAGAGTATCTCACTGCATACCTCTGCTGGCCTGAACCAAGCTCTATAGCCCAGGCTGGCCTCAAACTCATAAAAATCTACTTGCCTCTGACTCTCAAATGCTGGATTGAAGGCCTGTGCCACCATGACCAGACTTTACACTTCAAATAATTATTTTGAATACATAGGTAGGTCTTCAGTTGTTTATTAAGATAAACATCTTATTAAAAACTTAATGATTATGCTGAACAATACAAAGAACAAAAAGACCTCTACTTACATGTATGCTTTGAAATAAATGTTGAAGCCTCTTAGTTCCTCTATCTTTTAGCAGGGACACTCTTAGAAGCTATAGTTTTTGAGACTACAAATGAATTATTTCTTGAAAATAGTATAACTGCATAAACTAGAAAAATTATTATAATTATAAGCAGTGTGGAAGGAGGAAGAAAGTAGGGAATAAGGGAAGGAAGAAGGAAAGTTAATAGATTGCCAAGGGAAAAATATCACCAAAAATTGAAAGTATAACTGAGAACTAATATCTAATAAAAATACATGAATCTTTATTTTAAAAGTATCTAAAATATTATCAAGATCACAGAATGTACACCACCAATGAGCTATAATGATAATTACAAGTGATAATAACAAATCAATATAGGTTCATCAATGATAGAAATTGATATGGAAGTTGTGTGTGTATTTGTAGAGATGGGACATAGGAATTCTGATATTTACTATTTTACTGTGAAGCCAAAACTACGCTAAAAGTTTAGAAAATGAATAATGAAAACAAATCAAACAAAACAGGTCAGACATGGTGGCACATGCCTTTTATCCCACCAGTCAGGAGAGCGAGACAGGCTGATTGCTCTGAGTTCAAGGGCAGCCTGGTCTACATAGTGAGTTCCAGAACAGCCAGAGCATAGGGAGACTCTGTCTTGAAAACAACAATAATAATAACTTTATGATTAAATGTTCATATAAACTCAGCCAGAGGAGATATTGAAGAAACAGTTTTCTGTCAGCTAAATAAGGTAATTATTGTAACTTTGCTACATAGAATTTAGTAAGTATGATAAAACTTTATATCAATATTTCTAAAAAGCCACTGTTAAAAGATTTTAATTGCCTATAATATGGATGACAACACTATATGCAGCAGTGTTTCTCTTGACATATTTACATTTTTAGTTTATAGTCAAAATTATAATTTTGCAAATTTTGTATATATTTACAAAGTGAGACTCTGTATTTAAAATTCATTTTATAGAAATAATATTTAGTAGTATGAAGTGCCTATCATCAAGTTTGGAGAGTAAAGAAAGAGCCATACCAAACACAACTTGTACAGGTGAGATGAATGATTTACTATAAAATGGAAGCTAGTTAAAAAGTACTACAAAATTATTTCCCCAAACAATGTTGCTACTAAAGCCATGACCTGAAACAAGAGAGATATCACTGGTGTACAAATTGTAGTCTCCAAATACCTCATGTGCTACTACTGTTTTATATATAGCCTTCTTGTAACTGAGGCTGGACTACTACCAATCAACAGGCTCTGAGCAAAACCGACTATCATTTCATATGCCCGAGGACCTTCAAATCCACTGGTGCATATAGAATAGCTATAAAACCATACTAGATAATAGAGGATATCCCAAAGCATAAGCTATGGTAACTATCCATTTTGTCAAAGCAGTGAGATGTTGAGTGAGACTTATTACTGAATAACCTATGCTGACTGAAACAATCTGAAAATAGTTTGGACTGACAAGAGAAGAGATGAAGCAAGTGAAGTTCATTTAAAATTTAGAATTAGAGAAGATTGTTATATAAGACACCATAATAAGGAAAGCAAAGGTCATTTTTAAGTTTTTTCATTAGATTTTGCTTCAGTTAGAAAATTTCCTTATTAACATTGTTTCACTTGAATATGAAGTTGATAACAAACAATAAAATATAAAGAAACTTTACTTCTTAATATAATACTTATAGGAAAGATACTGTCACTGAAGTTAGCACCAAAACTCATTTTTATCTTTACAAATTGTATCAAATTATAGTAACAGACATTGCAATACTAGATTAAATTTAAATGAACCAAATTATGCTGAAGCTTTGTTATGCATGGAATGAATCTGTTATAATGGATAATTTATCCCACACTTTACTAGGAATAATTAAAAGCCTGTCTGATGACTGTAAAGGGGGTAAACAAACCTTTTCATCCAAAGAGTTCCCTTGCTTAGAAACCTGTTTTTCACCTGACTAAGACAGATGCAGTTAGTCACAGCCAATCATTGGACTGAGCCTGGGGACCCCAATGGAAAAGTTATATAGGAAGGGCTGAAGGAGCTTGCAACCCCATAAAAGAATATACATGGGCCTGCTACATATGTAGCAGAGGACTACCTTATCTGGCGTCAGTGTGAGGGGAGACACTTGGTCCTGTGGAGGCCTGTTGCTCGAGCAAAGAGGCATGCTAGAGGGGTGAGGCAAGAGTGGGTGGGTGAGTGGGTGGCGGAGCACATTCTTAGAGGCAAAGGGGTAGGGCATGGGTGGGGGGTTCGTGGAATGGAGACCGGGAAGGGGGATAACATTTGAAATGTAA
Source organism: Arvicanthis niloticus (assembly GCF_011762505.2). Taxonomy (NCBI): domain Eukaryota; kingdom Metazoa; phylum Chordata; class Mammalia; order Rodentia; family Muridae; genus Arvicanthis; species Arvicanthis niloticus. The sequence continues at coordinate 116,415,005 of NC_047660.1, read as the reverse complement.
ACAAAATGATTAATAAAACAAAAAAAACCCATGTTTTTCTTTAAAATTATTGTTGCAAACATAACAGATAACAGGTAAGTTTATAGTCAACTTTTTTTAAAGACAGCTATTGAATTTAAAATCAAAATATGGTTTATATAAACAACATATTTAATGATATAACTATAGAGTAAACCAATCAGAATATAGATTAAGTATATTAGAGAACCTATACAATTTGAGCCATATGTAATTGGTAAATAAGTTTGGGCTGCTAAATTTCTATGAACAATGGCTCTCTGCATCTCAAAGGTGTGCAAAACTAAGCACAGACAGCTGCTGACCATTCGTGGTATTTCAATCTCTAACAAAGAGCAAGGCAAGGGCATCTGTGCACGAGCTGTGTACAAACAGTACATCTTCCGGGGGGGCCTATGACTTACATTTCCATCCTTGCTTGCTTATACTCAACAATTAACTTATTAGTGGAAATACTACAAGGTTCTTGTCTTAAAATTTTATTATGGAGGAGTTTGTCTGCATGTATGCATGTATACCACATACACACCCAGTGCCACAGGAACCGAGTTGATGGGCCCCAGAACTGGACTTAAAAAAGTGGATGCAGAGAAAAAACACCCGCCCCCCCACCCTACCCCCCAACCCCATCCTCCCCACCCCCGGCAAAAGCAGCATGTAGTCTGAATCCACTGTGCCAACTCTTCAGTTCCAGCCTTAATACTTGAAACTAGAGTCTAGATTTTGGTCTTTGAAGTGTAGTTACTGAAATACGAGCTTTCCAAAAGCACATCAGAGATTACCGAGGCTTAAAAAGAGACATAATCAATGCAATCCTTCCTTTAACACAGCTTTTATTAGCTCATAATACAGCAAACTGATGACTAAACATCGAGAGAGAATGTCTAGCTGTAAGAAATGACTGTGTTAAAAAAAAAAAAATTACCCTAGAATTGGGTTCTTTTAGATCAGAGGTCAGCAAAGGTTTTCTGTGAAGACACACATAACAAATGAAATGCTTTAGGTTTTGTGGCCACAGGATCTCTGTATTCAACTCTGGCTTTGAAATATGAGAGTAGCTATAGGCCATACACCACAGGGTGGCTGTGTTCCAATAAAACTATTTTCAAGTCAGGAACTAAATCCCATTTGGTTCATGGGTCTACTTGCCAACACCTGCTGAAGATTATTTTCTCATATGCACCCTCTGCTTTCCAAAGGATTATGCGGAGTCCCATTAATAACATGCCTGTGCAAATATCATGTCCACATTTAACTGGGCTATCTTACTGGTGTAACTCCTTCATCAAGGCTAACTTACTAGAAATACTTCATTCCCAGTCTATACATGGCTAGATAGGGAAATGACAAACAGCCTAAAGTACATGTGTCTATGTAACATTGCATCCTGAGTAGGTTTTGTTTTGTCTTGAGGCAAGGCCTATGTAGCTCAGGCTACATACATATGTTGTCAGCTATAAGTGGGTTTGGATTTTGTCAAATCACTTTTGGTATTAATTTATTTAGTTTGAATGTTAAATGTCTTTCTTTCACAATGTGTTTGCTCATGATTAAAATACTGTGCCAGATTCTAGTTGACATTTATTTTGGATGTTTTGGTGGCTATAGTGAAAGGAGCTGTATTTCTGCTGCTTCCTTATATTTTTGTCTAGTGTTAGAATCAACCTAATGCTGGCCTCCAAGGGAACTGGGAAGTATTTTTTACTTTTACCCTATCAAGGAGTTTTTATAGGATTGGATTATTTGCACATCCGTTTCAAAAATAATCAGTGAAAATATCTAGGCCGGAAATTACACCTGGAAAGATTACTAATTTAATGTTTCTAAATGATATAACATCCATCATGTTTTCTATTTCTTCTTTAGAAAAATTCAATAAATTTTGTTATAAATCATAAGACTATTTGGTCCAAAGATTTTTACTGATAAGCACATAATCACTCATATTCCCTTACTGTTTTAATAATATCTATAATATCTTTAGTTCTGATTTCTGGGGGTTTTTTTCTAATCAACTTAGATATATTTATCAACTCAGTCTGAACAAAGAAGACTTGTGACTCATTATTCCTTGATTTCTATGGTTTTCTTTTTTATTTCAGATTTCATTTGCTATAAGTTTTAGAGGTATTTTTAAGTGGGCACAGACCAAAGATTTTATACCATTCTTTCCTACAAATACATTCAGAGCCAAACATACTCCTGTCAGCATCACTTCAGTAATTTAGTAAATGTAATTAAAATAAAAGCATAAATACAAAAGGTATGCAATTTGTAAGATACATATCTAAAAACATTTCATATCTTTGATGATTTTTATCACCTATATTATTTGGAAATGTGTGTTTTATAAGTCTAGATCTGGAATGTTTGCCATTCCCTATTAGTACTTCATTCTTTTCTGTAGATATGAGTTTAAATATGATTTTCCTTAGACTGTATCTTGTAAAAATGTAGTTAGTGGCCACACTCTGTTCACGCACAGCTAGCCACCGTCCTCTCCACTAGCACTCCCACTAACACCCTGCAGAAATGCTTCCACTACCTACAATTCTTTGATAGATATGACCAGTGTCCCACACATTGGCTCCTCACCTCAGTCAAGCTTATGTCAAAGACAGAATATTTGGTGCAGAAGCCCAAGCCTTACTGCCCAGGCAGCCAACCACACCTTTTAGCTAATGCTGTAGCCATTACAATGGGGCCGAGGTGAATAACAATAATTTGGGGAAGTCCCAAAGTAACAAAAGATGGTGGCATTATTGCAAAGGCAATTGATTTAAAGGATAAATATAAAAATATTAAATTTGTTCAAGATGTTACCAGTAACACAAATGAAGAGGGTGTGGAAGCCCCCAACACTGCTACTGTTTGGACATGCTCTATTACTAAAGAAGACTTTCAGAAGATCAGGAAAGGGGCTAATCCTGTGAAAATCAGAAGTGTCATGTTGGCTATTGATGCTATTAATTGCTGATCTTAAAAAGCAATATAAACCTGTGACAACCAGGGGAGAGATGTCTTAAGTTGCTACAATTTCAACAAATAGAGACAAAAAAATTGGAAACTTCATTTTTGATTCAGTGACAAAGGTCTGGAAGAAAGTATTGTCACAGTGAAAGATGGAAAATGCTGAACAGTGAAGACAGGACATTTGATTGAGATATATTTTCTAATGTATTATTAATATATCCAAAGGATGAAAATGTAATTTCCAAGATGCCGATGTTCTACTGAGTGAAAAGAAGATTTCTAGTTTCCACTCTATTGTACCTACTTTTGAGATATATTTAGTCATAATCACTGACGATGCTGGAGAAATTGTAAATATACTACTTTTGAATGGGATAAAAGTTGCTTTTCAAGTTGTAACAATCAAAGCTCCAGGGTTACAGACAATAGAAACAGCTTTAAGATGTAGAATAGACTAAAAATGTGTCCATCTCCTCTCTGGAGACTAGTTCTTATGGTACCAGAGAGCAACATACAAGCTTCCAAAGGAGAGAGGCAATGAACAATCCTACCTAGCTCTGACACCTATGATTCACAATGACTAGAATAACATAATAACCCTAACAATGTGTAATAGTTGTACACATACTTTGGCATTAACCAACAGCTCTATAATTGTACTGAAGACCCACTAAACAAGAGGGAAATCATGCACGCCTGGTACTAGAAGTCTAGTCAACTACCCAGGCCTAGTGAAATTATGGATCTTAGAGAAGAACCTAAAACCACTTTACTGAACCAGCATAATCTGTAACTACATTCGAAATATTTGTCCTCATACCCACAGATAAATGTAATCCCTACCCCTCAACAAGGAAACTTCTCTTTAAAACAGATGGACATTATTATTACAGAAAACCACAACATATCAAATTGCATAGTGGAATCCAGTCCCAATAAATACATCTACAAAACAACTCCTGCCCCTAAGGCTGGGGGAACAATGCAGAAATGTTGGAAAAATTGTCAGAGACATATGGTCAGGGAGTCTCTTGTGAGGATGTATTTCCTAGTAATTTCAGAAGGTAAACCCATAAAATCTCACCAACAGACAGCCTTATATGAGCTGAACAAGGACAACAGTAGACATGTTAAAATGGATAGGCCTCAACCATACACAAAGAACTACAGACAACTAAGGGATGCTGAGAGCAGGATAAATAGTATTCCTCGGGGGGGGGCGGGGGGGGAACACACCAATTGGTTATTCAATTCTAAATGGTCAGCAAAAACATACAAAGAACATTATACAAACTAAGCGAGTTATATTTAAGAATACGTAGAGACAAACATGTGACAATTAATGAAAAAAGAGACTGAATTAGAAGAAAAGTGAGGAGAGGTATATGTGAGCCTTTCCATGCCGGAAGAAGAAGAGAGAAATGATTTTATTATAATCTCAAAAACTAATTTAAAAAAGAAAAAGTTGTAAATATTGCTATTGGTGGTTCAGTGTTTGAAGAAGAGGGGTTGAAACTAAATCTTAAAAAGATGACAACGTTCAAATTGAAAAGCTAAATAAATGACCGGCTAAACTAGCTGATGGAGTAGTTGTGCTGATGCCTGAAGGACAAGCGATGTTGAAGTGAATGAAAAGTTACAGATGTTCACAGTCTTACAGGGGCAGCTGTAGAAGGTGGTCCTGTTTGGGGATTTGGGAGAGCTCTGCTTGGACTCTTTAACGTATTCTAGTAAAGATCAGATCATTGGTAGAAATTAAAAGAACACTTAAAATTCCTGTAATGACTATTACTAGAGAATACAAGTATTGAAGGATCTTTGAGACCTGAGAAAATTCTGTGACATTGCTTAATAGTCAGTTATGATGTTATGCGTGGAGATTTGTGAACACGGTAGAAAATGCAATCACTGCTCTAACACAGGTTAAGAGAACTGCTTTACTAAATCCTGCTAAGGCAGCTCCTCTGTTAACTACAACAGATGCTGTAGACAGAAATTCCTAAAGAAGGAAAGAACAAAATGGATGAAATGGGTGAAATGGATGTAATAAGTGGGAAGCAAGGGGCATAGTCTAATGCCTAAAATAAGACTTTGCCCTAATAACTGAACTGTGACATTTAGCTCAAGGCACAGCTCAACAGTAACTTCAGAGAAGTCGGTTGAAGAACAGGCTGTCTGATGTTTAAGATAATCTGTCTAAGCATCAATTACTGGTTTTAGTCAGGAACATATAATAGATTATTGTTGTCACTGTCCATGCCTGCAGATTATTCATTTTTTATTAAAAAAAAAATTCATGCGAGCATTGGTGGTACACACCTTTAATCCCAGCACTTGGGAGGCAGAGGCAGGCAGATTTCTGAGTTCAAGGCCAGCCTGGTCTACAGAGTTCCAGGACAGCCAGGACTACACAGAGGAAATCCTGTCTCAAAAAGAAAAGAAACAAAACAAAACCAAAAAGAAAGAAAGAAAGAAAGAAAGAAAGAAAGAAAGAAAGAAAGAAAGAAAGAAAGAAAGAAAGAAAGGAAGGAAGGAAGAAAGGAAGAAAGAGAGAGAAAGAAAGGAAAGAAAAAACATTCATAATCCTGAGTTCAAAAATAAATGTTTTAAGTGCATTCATAGTGACCTTTGTCAGTTTTTACTTACTTGGAAATAGCATTCATCTTTGTAAAAAAAAAAAAAAAATCACTTCATTAAATAGATAACTCATTACTTTGATTTTTTTTTCAACATTTCTAACTATCATTCCATTGGTTTCTGAAATCATACCTTTTAATGAAAGGTAGCAATATTTTATTTAGTGAATCCTAAATAGTCATTCTCTTGCTAGGATGAAAAATAGGTTTCTATTTTGGATACTGAGAGTTCATTGGTTATTTTATCTTCAATTTCTCATGATTTATGACTTCAGTAAGTATGTTCAAAACAGATATTTTCCTTGCATCATCCCTGTCATTTCAAGGTTCGTGTCTACTGCTACTTATTCTGTGCATATGCACATATGCATCTATCTAGTAAATAGTCATACAAACAACACAAACATGAAAATAGAAGACTGTTGAGTGTGGTCCTTCTCTAGAAAATAATCTTGTTTTAGTGAGTTATGAAATTACTTGCTTATTTAACTGCATCAACTTCATCTTTCTTTAAAGCTTTTAGTTCAAGCCAAGCATACAGTAAACATGACACTAAGACAACTCATTAAATTGATGATAAAGTAATAGAAAATTAACAAAGCTTAATTACCAGCAAAGGAGAAATTTGGCTTTAGTTATTTTCATATGTAACTTATAAAATAGAAAACACTGAATCATTGAGAACTCTGTTAGCAAAAGCTGCCACAAGACTAACAGAAAATAAACCTTGGGTCCAGGTTAAGAATGGAGTACAACATCCAATAATGGTTTACTATACAGGCATATAATCATAAAATACATGAGAATACATTCCTAGACAGCTAAGTGAGATTCTATAGAAAACAAAGGAAAAGACTGTTACCTCACAAAGCAAAACTGGGGTCCCTCCAAGACTCCACTGCTACAGCAGGTTTTGGTGTTGTAAAGACCAGGAACTTTCCCAATGTCTAGTCATTTTTCTTTGTTTTCTGTGGTTTTTGAAAGAGAGCCATACTACATAGTACAGGCTAGTATTGTACCAGAATCACTTTATAGCCCAGATTACCCTCAGGTCTATAATCCTCCTGCCTCAATATCTAGAATGCTGGGATTATAATAACAGAACTCAGCTCTGAGCCCTGAGCAGAACAGCTGGGGACTTCATTTCCCAGTCTAAAACTCTTGGTAAGCCAAAATAATCTGTACATCTGCTGGAGCTTGCCTTTAAATCTAACTAAGTGGCTCCTTAAAAATAGTTGGGTGTGGAAATGAGGGGAGTGCTAAGTGAGTCAGAGCAGAGAGACAACAGAGCTAACAAGTCAGAGCACGCCTAATTGTTAACTGTTCAGTGAGGAGAAAACAAAGTCCTTCATCTGTGCTATGTGGAGGTCCCCCTGCTATGACAGCTTAGCCTATCTTAATAAAGCTCTCCTTCAAAGATACTTTCTGCCATTAGGATCAGTTACCAAGTTCTTAATTAAAGTGTTTACTGTCAGCCAGACATGCTGGATCATGACCCAATCCTAAAACTTAGTGATCTGCAGGCAGGATAGTGGGTCCAAGGCCAGAATGGGCTACATGACACAATTCTTCCTCAATAACAACAAAAATAATATAAAATATAAAAGTAAGAAAGGTGAAATCTAGAAATTCTGGCATAATGACAAACAAAATTAAGAAGTGAAGGTATTAAAAGGTTTCGAAGAAGAAGGAGTGGCATAAAGTAAGATATTATTTCCATTTGACTAGAACCCTGGCAGAATTCAGTGCATAAACCATGTAAACAAAGCTTTAGCATGACTTTAAAAGAATTCATGCATTAACCAGAAAGTTTAGCTCCACCTTCCTCCTGCTCTCAAGTCCTATCAAGTCAAAGGAAGAGAGAAAAGTGGAGTATTTCTTCATGTACAGTTTCACTACCACGCTTTTCCTCTCTGTTAAGTACTCTTAACTGTTCCTATACAATTCTTGTGTGATACAGAACATTGACAACTACAGACATAAAGAAGCAAAAGTGTACATTTTAAAAGCAGACTGAAGTATACTGGCAAAGGAAAAAGTAATTCAATAAATATCCTGTGTATATACATCCATGTATACATATTTCTTTTGTTCAAAAAGTAAACAATTACATAAATTGAACCCCACCTAAAAGTCTAGCTGAACAGTATGGAGTTAAAATTCCAACAAAAAGTTCTGAGTTTCAAATTTAAAACAGCTCAGCAGAAACCTATCTTTTTCTAAGGCACCACATATGTAGACTCATTTGTAGTTCTTCCCAACACTATAATGGCTCTGGAAAGAGGGTAAAAGACTATTAAAACTGTCTCAGCAGCAACAAAAACAAACAGAAGCCAAAATAAAACTACCTTTGTTCCTCAAAAAAGGAAACTAGGAATTAACTAAAAGTTAAGTACAGGCATTTGTGAAATACCATCGTACAGTATACATTCCCAAATAACCTTATAATTCTGCAAAATAGCCAAAATTACTTTGAAAATAATTAGTGCCAGGTCACAAAAGCCCATGAACTTTCAAATCTGATCCTTAACAATAACTGTTCAGATAGTTTCACTGATGTTTGTACCTAAAATTAGGCAGGTCATCCTTTAAAGGCATGCTCTATTGCCAGCCCTTGAAGACATCCAGTACAAATAGAGCCTAGTTTAATTAAGATATTTAAAATGTCATCTAGAAATAGACTTCATTATTCAATTGATTGTAGCAAAGAAAATAGAAGAGAGTATTCGACTGAATCTGCGGCCTGAGATCTTTTATTGTAGCAAAAGGGAATTTCTACAGAATTTTCAATGTTTCGTTTAGATATTTATATGTTGCTAAGGCTTTCTCTATAGCTGTGACAAAGCTTGACCCTAAATATTTAAAAATATTAACATGAATGAAGTGGTTTGGAAGTAGCGCAAATAAAACGTACCGTTGTAGTCACATCATTCTATATAACAAAATGTGCATAAAAGCCACACTTTAAAATGTAAGAAAATGACATCATTTTTTAAAAGTAATAAACATCAATACTGTAAACAATCTTTAAAGAGTTTACATGTACAAATTCAACTACTGCACTTCCTTGATGCTAAGACAACACCAATTAAAAGTACACAAATAAATAACAAAAGCCTACTTTGGAGAAATATGTTAATTTTACTCATGAATACATCCCAATTTTAGAAATCCTGCTGTGGAGCCAGGCATAGTAGCACATGCCTTAACCCCAGCACTCAGGAGGCAGAGAAGAAATCCTGTCTCTGACTTGTTCAACACCAGCCTGGTCTACATAGCTAGTCCCAGTCCAGCCGGAGTTACATAATGAGACCTTGTCTCAGAGAAGCCAACAAAAATGTTGACTGTTATCAAAAATATACACTAGGAATCTGAGAAATATTATGTTGAAAGTACATATAGAATTACCATTAGCTGTTCTCTAAAAATGAAATTTTAATTTTAAAAAGCTTTATTTAATGATAACATTTTTATTAAAATTTCATTTATCAAAGTAGTATCTGCAGGACTAAGATTTTTCTAAGACAACTTAAAACTACAATGGATTTTTTTTTAAAAAATTAATTTACTGAGGGAGAAAATAACAAAAATTATACATGATTATTGTATAATGTGATGTTTTCCCGTATTAATTCATGTGAAGTGCTTTAAATGAAGTTAATTTTATATCACTTGACATACTTACATCTTAACTGCGAGAACACTTTACATCTACTCTTAGCAGCGTTCAAGCACACAACATATTCTATCAAATAGTCAGCACATTGACAAAAAAGCTCCAGAACTTATTTCTCTAAGTAGAAACAGTCACTGTTGCCAACATCCGTCTTCTCGCCCCACCTCTTCCGGAAGACTCCGGTGAGCACTGTTCTACTGTGCTTCTGTTATGACTGTTTAAGATTTTCCTTCTAAGTGAGATCAAACACTCATTTTTCACTTACTGACTTCTATGCTCAATTACTTGGCAAGAGATGTATTTCACTTTTCTCAAAGGCTGAATAATATTTCATCACATATTTGATTGTGGATGAAGATTACAATGGCAACACAGAAATGATTCAATTTACTGATTTCATTTCCTTTGGAAATACCCAGAGTAGGATTGCTGGAGTATACAAGATACTTCTGCTTTCTAGCTTAATTTTTTTCTATAAAGGCTGTACTAATTTATATTATCAATATGCAGTTTCCTTTCCTCTGTATTCTCTCCAGCATTTGTAACCCTTATGATAACCATACTAGTACATGTAAGACGTTATCTCGTTCTAGGTTTAGTTGGTATTTTCTGATGATTAGTAATGGTGAATTGCACTGGGTTTTGGGGTTTCTTTTTGTTTTTTTCATTTTAAAGTACCTGTTGGACATTTGTATATCTTCTTTGGAGAAAAGTCTAGTTGGTCCTTTAATGATCTTTTATTGTTTTCTTATTACTGTTTGTCTGGCTTGAATAAGTCCTTTGATCATTAAATTCTTATTACATGATTAGCAAGTTTCCATTCTATATGCTTGCTGTTTGTTTGCACTGTTTCTTTTGTTGTACCTCGGTTTTCAATTCGATGCAATCCCATTTGCCTGTTTTTACATTTGTTGCCTCTGTTTTAAGGCCAGATCCAGAAAATCTTTCCCAGAACTGTATACCAAGCTTTTTCTCTCCACTTTCTCCTAGGAGTTTTACAACTTTGTTTAGGTCTTTAATCCATCTTAAACTAATGTGGGCATATGGATTGGTATAAGGGTTCAATTCAATCTTCTGCATGTAGATGTGCCATCTCCCCAGCATTTAAGAGATTGTCCCTTTTCCACATGTGTGCTCCTGACATTTTTCTCCAGGATGAATTGAATACAAAAAAGTTAAACTCATTCTGGGCTTTCACGTCCTTTCCTTAGTTATAATATCTATTTTTATTGCTAGAACCAAACTATTTAGACAACTTTAATATATTTTGAAATAAAATACTCCAACTCCTCCCACCTTAATCTCCAGAGAGAGAGAACTGAAGAATAGGATTACAGGCATCTGCCACAACGCCTATAATTAATGTAGAGTATTTCCACTTATTTGTGTCTACTTTGACATTTTCATCAATGTTTTACAGCTTTCAGTATATATGTCTTCAACTGTCTTTATCAAGTCAATCCTAAATTGTTTTCAATGCTACTGTAAAAAGAATTTTTATTCTTGATTACCCTTTCAGTTTGGGATTGGTGTATAGAAACAGTCCTGGTTTCTATACATTGATTTTTGTATCTAGCAAGTTTACTGATTTCATACTTCAGTCAATTTTCAGGATGCCTGTTTTTCCCATAAGATTCTAACACTTTTTAAGCAGCCTACTTAACATCTTCCTTTTCTATTTGTATAGCCTTTCCCCTGATTTGGCTGAGAACTGCAATAGTGACTGGGAGGAGGCAGATTGAATGTCCATGTCTACTCAGATTTCCGTCAAACCTGATAGCAATGTTGTGACCTTTAAGGAATATTCACTGGGAAGTGACTAGTTCTGTTCCATCTCAGGCTTGATGTCCTTTCAAAAGAGCCTGTGGATTTGTTCACTTCTGTACCATGTGAGAAACTAGATAGAAGATAATGTCACGTATGAAGACATTTCCAAGAATTGAATCTGCAAGTTCTTCAACCGGAAAACTCCCTACCTTCCAGAACTACAAATCATGTTTCTGTGATTCACAATTTCCTAGTCTGTTTGCTTGAACCAGTCTGAACAATAAGTATCCTTGTCTTGTTCCTTATCTTAAAAGGAAGGCTTTCAAGTTTGCTATTACTAAGAGATTATCTGTGAATCTTATAAAAACACATTCCTTTTATACTTTTATACTAACATTGGTAATTTTAACCAAGAAAGAATGTTGAATTTTTTTCCATTTATTGAGATGATCATGTAAGCTCTTATACTGTTTATGTGATATAATCACTGACTTGCATGTTAATTCATATTTTATCCAAGGAATAAATTCCACTAGATAATAGTTCATGATTATTTTAATTGATGAATTAAAGCCTTTAACTGAATTATTTTTGTTAGACTTGAATTTATATTCATTATGGATACTGACAACCTTCTTTCAACCTTCCTTTGCTTTGCTAGTAGGTAGTACTGGCTTTATAAAGTGAATCAGGAAGCAGTCCAGACTATCCAATTTTTAGAAGAGAATGAGGACTGTTATTAGTTCTCTGAATGTTTCATAGAATCCAACAATAAGACCATTGTAGATTCTTGTCTGTCTGTCTGTCTGTCTGTCTGTCTGTCTCTCTCTCTCTCTCTCTCTTTCTCTCTCTCTCTCTCTCTCTCTCTCTCTCTCTCTCTCTCTCTCTCTCTCTGTGTGTGTGTGTGTGTGTGTGTGTGTGTGTATGTGTGTGTGTGTGTGTGTTTTCAAGACTGTTTTGCTGTGTAGCTCTGGCTGTCCTGGAACTAGCTCTATAGACCAAGCTAGCCTTCAACTCAGAGAGCCACCTGCCTCTGCCTCCAAGTGCTCAGATTAAAGGTGTGCACCACCCCCACCTGGTAGGTTCCCATTTTTTTGATAACAGATATTTGTTGCCATCTCCTTGCTCTATATTGGCAGGTTCAATTTTTACTTTTTAAAAATTATCTTGGTATTGTGTGTACATATATTTTTCTAGATTTTCCAGTTTGTTGGAGTACAAATATTCCTAATACAACACTATGATCATCTATATTTCTGTTTGATCACCTCTAATATCTTACTCCTGATAAGTCTATTATTTTTAGTCTAACTGAAGATTTTGTTTTGTTCTGCAAAATTTGGTTTCATTGATATTTTCAGTTGCTTTCTTGTTCTCTACTGGATTCTCTTCCATGCCAATCTTTCTGTACACTTAGGGCTTCATTTGTTTCTAATTTCCTTACTCTTAACATTATTTCACACAGTTCTTCTCGCTATGTAGGTTTTTCTATACGCTTCCTAATTAACTTACCTTTTGCTATATTATGTTCTGATAACTTCTCTTGTGGTATTTTATACTTTCTCTTTAAATTTATTCATTGATCCATTGGTTTTTCTGGGAAACTGTTTAATTTCTATACATTTGTTAATTTTCCCAAACTCTTTATTCATTTCTAGTTTCATTTCATTTTTAAATGTAAAAGATTCCTGATGCAAATTTGTTTGGTTCGTATTACTCTTTTGTGCTATACAAGTGTGACTTCTGGCATATGCAGGTCACATGAAGTAGAGACCCAAGCCTCCTGCAGAAGGCAGGAGTCTGTTCTCTCACTGGGAATTCCAGAGACTGAACTCAGGTTGTGAGGCTTGCATGGCAAGCACTCTGACCCAACAAAGCCATCTCAATGGCCCTACAGATGCAATTTCAATCCTTAGTTAAGATTGTGTGTCCTAACTAGAATGTGTTCTAAGGAATGTTACGTGAGTACCTCTAAAGAATCTATATTCTACTGCTATTGGACAGATGTCCTATATGTTAGGTCCACTTGATCCAAAGTGTAACCCAAGTCCAGTGTTAGTTTTTAGATAGCCTCCTGGATGACTTACCTGTTGCTGAATGTGACTTATTAAAATCTATTGTTACTGAGTTAAAATGTTTCGTCAGATATATTTAAATTTGCTTCATAAGGACAGCTATGGGAGTGTACACCAGCAAGCCAGATCTTAGGAGATAAATGACAGCTATACATACGCTAAGTTCCACACCAGCTTGGACTACATAGGGAGAACAAGTCTCATTCTGTGGCCTTCTAAATTACTTACCACAATGTTGGGTATATTTGTACTTATAATGTTATATCTCTTGATAAACTATTTACCAAATTAAAATAACCTCCTTTGTTGTACAGTGTTTCACTTACCTGTTTTTTTTTCTGCTATATATCTATACCTAACTCCTGTTCTCTTCCTGTTTCTGTATGCATGGAGTATCTTCTTTTTAATTCCCTGTACTTTTATATCTTCTGTTAAAGCTGAAATATCCTACTGGAAAGCATATAGTTAGACTTTTGTTTTTCCACCAATCCACTCAGCAATTCTTAAGAATTTTATTTTTTCATTCAAGAAACTGAATTAACTATTAATAGGTACAGACTTCTTAGTGCCACTTTTATTACTGCTATTTTTTAAAATATAGTCTGTTTGTTCCTTTCTTCTTCAGGATCTAGTGATTTTGTTATGCTTTGATTCTTTAATCCTTTCTGCAGGTAATATATGGCATTATATAATGGCATAATAAATAATATGTGGTAACTATGAGACATGCAAACAATTCAGCTATGAGTCTACTTTAAACTGGCAGCAAATATACTACAGTGACGTAGCTGACACTCGGTACCTGTAAGAAAAGATTCTATTAACTGATGGTTTTGATGAAAGTCAGAGACTGACAACCCAGTCAGTGTAAACCCTTCTGTATGGCTTCTGTATATATTGTATATATTGTATGGTAAAGAATTCCTAGCTATATTGTGCCAAATGGCATCATTATGGAAGTGATATATCAGGTATCATATGGTGAGATTCAAAGCCAGAGGAACAAGTGAGGGGCCACTCTTACTAAGAACCACCTCAGGGCATATCACAATGACCTCCCTCAGATCTCACACATTCTCTCAGCACTGCTCTACTAGGAACACGGTATTCTTTGGGGAACATACTCAAATTCTATCCAACCCATAGAAATAACCTCAAATTGCATACAAACCTCTATACTTCCAGTGCTCTCCCATTTCCTGACTTGCGGTCACTATTACACTTTTACATGTTGTAACCACTCATATTACCATCACTTCAAGTTGTCTTTAACCCTCACAGTAAAGACTTACGTTATTTATACATCACTATTACTCAGCATTCAAGTAAATCACAGTCTGACCTGACTACTTACTTTTACCAACTTTATTTTCATGTTTGGTTGTTATTAACTTTCTTTCAGCTTGAAAATTCCATTTGTGATCATATATAAATGTATGGTCTACTTGTGGTAAACTGTTCAGCTTGTTATTCTGCCTTCGTTACCAAAAGGTAGTTTTGCTGGGGTAAAGTATTCTTGGCTGTAAGTTTATTTTCTTTGAACACTTTTGTCATTTTATACGTTTCTGCCTTGTAATGCTTTTGGCCTCCAATGACAGCTTCCTGGAAGTCCTCTTCTACATGCAGGTTTTTTGCCACATTCCAGACCCTGACAGTGATTTTTTTAATTAACTGTTGTTCATTTATTTAGTATATATCATGTGTGGGTGTTCACACGCCACAGACAAGTGTGGTCTAAACACTAACTGCTGGAGTCATCGCTTCTTCTCCACGAAGACTCCAGGAATCGCTGAGGTCCACCTTATCTGCAAAGCCATCTCACCAGCCTGCAGGTAAGGTAGTTTCTGAGCTTATGTTTTACTGTAGTGCTTTTACAATTGGAAACTCTTGATTCTCCTGTACCCAATATATACACTTTCTAAGATACAATTAGTTTTCAGTCATTATTTCCTTAAAAACTTTCTCCACCTTTTAATTACTGACTACAGACTAGCGCCACTCGGAAAACCTATTACGTTTTCTAGGCTTTCTTCTTTAAATTTCTTCTCAAACTGGATTTTTCCAAGTCACCTTTCATTTCAAGATCTCTTCTGTTTGAGCACATTGCCTGACGCCCTCTGTTGCCCTTTTCAGTTCTTACACTGTACTTCTCAGTTCAATATTCTTCCATGCTTTATTTCAGTCTCTCTCCTGTACTTAAGTATCATTCTCCTGATTTTATTGTCAATATTCTCTCATAGTTTGCTAAGCTTCCCTAAAGCAATTCTTTTCCAACCACTTACTTCACTTAATTCATAGAACTTATTCGCTGAGATCAGTTACTGAAAAACTACTGTGCCTCTTTGATGATATATAGATATTATTTCTAGGATGGTTTTCATGCTTCTTGTTTGGTATAACATATTCAGCGGACGTGTTTCCTCTTTAAGAATCGGCATCCATGGGGGCAACACTGTCTGGCAGCAAGGTAAAGCGCAGCAGCACTGCTCCAGTCAGGGCAAAGCAGACATGTTCAGATGTGTTCCCTGAGGCCAGAATGGCAAAGATGACACAAGTTCTCAACTTCTCAGGTTGGGTGTCCCTGAAGTCGCAAGGACTGTTGTGCTCTTCAGTAGGAAGACTGATGGGGGTGGGGGTGGGGGGTTATGGTCTCTCTTCTACCTGAAAGTCCTGTTTGAGCTCTCACTTGGAACTGGATCTGATGTGCAGGTCCGCTTTCAGGAATGGTGTCAGGATGTGTGAAACATGACATCTACAAAGTAGCCACAGATTAGAGGCATAAACATGGCCATGTGTTGGAGTGATGGTTTGAGCGAAATAGGATAGCAACAACTATCTCCCGTAGTTATTGACAGAGTAAATTAACTACCAAAATGGCAGCCTGAAAGATAAATTGTGTATAGTGACTACCGTGGTTCCCACATCCAAGCAAATTTCAGTTATATTGACATCATAACACAAAGAGACAGAAATGCTTACTTTGCTTCACATTTTACTCATTGCAAAAACAAATATACTAGTTCTATATTAAGTAATAAAAACAACTTTGTTTCTAATACCATAATAATGATCCATTCTGGGAATTTAAAAAAATGACAGACTATTTCTAACCAAAATGTCACAGTTATATTCAGGCAGGTTTATCAATTAAGGAACATTATTAGACCCCAAGAAATTTCAAACTATGTTTCATGTGACTATTTAAATTTAAGTCAAATTAAATTGAAAACTCAGCTCTTCTTAGCAGATCATCAGGTACTGCAGAGGAAATATATGTTTTCTATTTATTTTGTTATAATTCCAGGTTGAATAGAGATTATGCATTGAAATACAAAACCCTAGCAGATCAAAGGCATACTTATAATCCCAGCAGTTAGGAAGCACAAGCAAAATATAAAGAGTTCAAGGCCATCCTTGACTACATACTGAGTTCAAGCTTGGGCTATCTAAGACCGATCTCTACTCTGCCTTCTAGGAAGCAGGACAACACTTTACATGGACTCACAAATGCACAAAGACAGTGAGGATAGCCCAGGTGATTTCATAACGGTTCAGGCTTTAATTGCATTGAAGAATAGAAAGAATGCTTATTTATGCCTAATTAGTATTACTATTCCTCTGTGTAAATTTTCCAGGAATTGTAAAGTAACTTACTTTTAAATAGTATGTGCAGTATTCCATATCCATAGATACTGTAACATCTGTACATTCAACCAATCACAAATCATAACTGAGATCTCAACAGCTGTATGATACCTATTATATAGCAAACGCAGAGAAAATTTCTATCATCTCTGAAACTGTTTCCATATGGAACATGCAGAGGGTTTTTTTTCCTTGTTATTCCTAATGCAGTGTAACAATTATTTGCATAGCATTTACATTATTTTAAGTATAATTAATCCTAGATGGTCTGAAGTATACAAGAAAATGTTATAGGTCCATGTACTAGGCCATCTTATGAAACAGAATAAAACAAACCTTGTAAACTGAAGTATTTACAGAAGATCCTAAGGCTGACACTTGTCATATCTGACTCACACTTAAATAAATGGTACATTTTAAGGTGCCATTATCTCAGATTTCAAGTCTTTTTATAGAGCTATTGCAATAAAAAAAAAAAAACATTACAGGACTGACCGTCATAAAACAGATACATTGAACCACATGGGTAATGCACACCTTTAATGCCAGTACTCGAGAGGCAAAGGGAGATATATCTCTGTGAATTGGAGAGCTGCCTGGTCTATATAGTGAGCTTTAGGCCAGACATAACTGCATAGTGAGACTGAGAAAACTAAACACACACACACACAGATGAACAAAACAGAACTGAAAAGCCAGACATAACTCCACATACAGACATCTAGTTTTTGACGACAAAAAAAAAAAAAAAAAAAAAAAAGAAAAAAAGAAAAAATACACACTGAAGAAAAGACAACATCTTCAAGAAATGGTGTTGGTCAAACTGGATAGCTGCATTTAGAAAAATAAAAATGGATCACACTATCACCCTGCACAAAACGCAACTCTAACTGGATCTAAGACCTCAAAGTAAGAGCAGATACCCTAAACCTGACAGAAGAGAAACTGGGGAACAGTCTTGGACCCATTGGCACAGAATTTCTGAACAAGCTGCCAAGAGCACAGACCTTAAGAACAATAGGACCTCATGAAGCTAAAAAGCTTCAACACTGAGCAAAGGACACAGTCAGTCAAGAAAAGTAGCAGGCTACAGAAGGGGAAAAGAATCTTTAATCAATTATAATCTGCTAGATGATTAGTTTCAATAATATATAAAGAGAAAAATGAACATTAGAAAAATAACTCAGTTAAAAACTGTGGTATAGAACAGAGTTTTCTCACAAGAGGAAATGTAAATGACTAAAAAACACTTTTAAAAAATGTTCAACATCCTTAGCCATCAAGGAAATACAAATTAAAACTACTTTGAGATTTCGTCTTACCGCAGTCAGAATGGCCATGATCAATATAACAAATGTCAGCATGTGCTGGCAAGAATGCAGGGAAAAGGGAACATTTAATCCTTGCTGATAGAGGCACAAATTGATATAGCCAGTACAAAAGTCAGAGTGGTAGTTCCTCCGGAAGCTCGGAATAGATCTTCTGTAAGATCTAGGCACACCACTCTTGGGAACTTGCTTATCCATGTTCATTGCTTTTCTGTTCATTATAGCAGAAACTGGAAATAGCTTAGATGTCCAACAAGTGATGAATGGGTAATAAAAATGTGCATTTACACAATGCAATACTATTCAGTTTTTAAGAACAAAATTGTAAAATTTTCAGACAAATTGATGCAGCTAACAACCACCATCCTGACTGAGGTAATCTAGGCCAAAAAGGCAAATATGCCATGTTTTCTCTTATAGCTGATGTGAGCTTTTGTGTTTTAGATACGTGTTTCAATATGAATAAACACTGAGGTTAAGTAGCTGGTGAGGAAGCAGGGAAGAGAAGGCGATCTTCAGACTGAGAACCAAATAGAATCTAGTGTTATAAAGGGATAAAAGGGAAACCAAAACAGGAGGGATAAATTGAGAGGAAGAAGGAAAGGCAGGGTAAGGGTGGGAATGTGGAGAGAGACAACACTGAAGATCCTTTGAAAAGTCACCTAGAAACATTGTAGAGGCTTCCTAATATATAAAAACAATTTAAACAGAGTCAACATATAATGGAAGAGAATGCCTTACTAGACATACCACCAAGTAAAACCGCCAGTGCCAGGAATGGGTTACATCTTTTAAATCATTGGTCAAAGGAGGCCCATGGGTAGACCTCCCCCAATAAACCATTACATGCTGTTGACAAAGCTATTGGTTACTCTCCAGTAACAGGATGGTAAGGATGGTGTTCTTGCTGAAGACACAACTTACTTATATCATCAAACTTGCAGAAATCAAGCTGGTGTACAATGAGAAGCTTCACCCCCACTTATTGATTCATGGTGCTAGAAGGTACTTTGCTTGCTACTAGGGGAGAAAAATCATGATCAATCTCATCTGGCTACAAACCTGAAAGACATACTGGTGCAGTGGTGGCATAACATGGAACCCAAACATGACATTGCTAAAGTGCCCAATAACCTGAGACTAGATAGGTGACAGGTCTAGGTGAAAATCTATTATTTTGTTAAAGAAATATAGCAATAAAATGACTCCTAACGGCCTGCTATACCCATAGGGCAGATCATCATTCAACCCTCCATCAAAAAGCTTCTTGCAATCAATAGCAACCAATAAATAGATGCACAACTGGACAATGTGCAAACACTGAGAGATTTTCGAGCACTCAGCCCTAAGTGGGATGTCTGTGTCAGAGCCTTCACCTTAAGGCTCAGAGATCTAAGTGGAAGCAGAGGTAGAAAGATTCTGGTGAATGATTGTAAAGAAAAAAGCTTCTTCTTACAGACACAGCTCAGACAAACTGTGACCGTACACACAAGACTCCATAGAGTCAACCAATGTCCCAGCACTGAGGACAAGATACAAAGTCCCATCCCTAACCAAGGACCTATTTGCAATTGATAGTTTCTGGGAAGCAGAAAAGCAGTTTTCTCTAAAGGAGTGTTACTGGGTCAATCAACCACACTCCTAGGGAAGGTTCCATTCACAGATGCAGTTGGTCAACATGAAAGAGACTTCATGGTGTTTACATTTTGTGTGTGTGTGTGTACCCAAGTTTTTGGGGCTGCTTGAGAATTTTTTGTCTTATTTTCTTTTTTTTTTCAGGTTTTGTTTTTGTTTTTGTTTCTTCTGTTTTCTTTATCTTTTGAGAGAAAGAAAGAACATGAAATTGGGTGTTAAGGAGGCGGGGAAGAAGATCTGGGAAGGTGTTGAGGGAAGAAAAATGTTCAAAATATAGTGCATGGAAAAAGAAATAAAATATTTTTAAAATTCACCAGTGTTTTGTAACTTAAAGATTATGGCAGTAAGATTTTAGAAAACCTACTTTCTTAAGACATATCTTAAAATCATATATATTTGGTACACTATGCAGAATAGAAAAAAAATCTAGTAATTTTACACTTACACTGCCACATTTTTTCTAATGGTATATTCATCCAACTCGTCATCTGAGCTGCTATCGGTGGCATCAGAATCCAGACCCTCTTCAACATGAGACAATAGCCCTGTAGCAGACAGTGCAAATCTTTGGATTTCTGCAGCTGTACATTGAGAAAAGCCATTGTTTGTATCATCCCAAAACTTATTCTCTGAAGCCAATATGTTGACTTCCGGCTTAATTTCAGTGTGTTCAAGTAAACTATTACTCAAAACTGTTGTGGGTTCATGAAAGATCTTCATTGTGGACAGCTGATGTTTCATAGAAAATTTCATCTGTTGACCATAGTGCTTAACAACATGCTTCGCCAGGAGCATCTGCAAGTGTTTCTGAGTTCTTCTAGCCTGGCTAAGTAAAATTTTCTGTTTACTCACACAATGAAGTAAACGAGCATTTACTTCCTCCTCTTTTTCAGCAGCTGAGGAACTAGTAGGCACATCTGAGTGACTAGGTCCAATTTTCTTTTGAGTACATTGCAATAAACCCTTTTTAATCTTAGTATCCGTGAATTTATCCAAAAGTGCATTCTTTTGGTACCATTTACAGTTTTGCAGATGTATTTTATCTACATTAGCATCTTTGGTGAGATTTGAATCCAAAACGATTTGTATATCTTTCATGCACTGGCTTGTGGTATCTGAGAGTTCCTTTTTGATGAAATCATTCTCGGGATGAGAATGGCAGATCTTACTGAGCTGAATGCTGCTGCCATTACACAGTACATTTTTCAGCTTACAGCAGTTGGACTCCATTACTTTCTTTTGGTTATAATTCTCATTATACTTATTTAGTGTTGAATTAGAACTCATTAAAAGAACCGTCTGAAAATGTTTTGAAGCCTGAGGGGAGGCAAAATGTTTTAAATTCACAAAATTGGTATTTAGAGTAGGTTCAGGAGTTGGAAATCCCAGCATCTGAGAGAAAGTGTCTCCTCCTTTAAGCTTTTCATCTACAGTTCTCGGACTTTCCATGCACAGCATCTTGTCAGATTCCATGGTATTTGGCAAAGATGAAAAGCAGATACCCTTTGTTGTTGCCTCCTTCAGAGCTGGGGTCATGGCGAATCCTGGAGATAATTACTGGAAGCCTAAAATTACATAAAAAATACATGATCAAACGTCTAGGAACCAAAAGCTTGATGCTCACACTTTTGCCAAGGGCAACTTTTATGTTTGAAGTTTCTGATTAAAATGAGCAAGGCACCAAAGATTTCCTTTATCTCTCAACTTCCCACATTATCTCAATAATAAGCTGTTATTCTCCATTCTGATGGTAAGCCTAATGTTCACAATTCCAATTAAAGTTGCACATTACTAGACCAGAGATATTCTCAGTGGTATAGCACTTGTATAGCACATGTGAGAGCCTGGGTTTTATCTACAGCAGCACCAAAAATAAAAAATAAAAAAAGAATGCACTTGTGCACTGTCACAGTAAGGGCTTAATAACAAATACGTGTGTGTGGGTGCAAATACATCTTACAATCACATCATCAACAGTGTTTAGTGACAGTCAAGAGAAAAACTTCCAACTGTGAATCTCTTAAACTTGAAAATGTGATTCAATCTCACAATTGCAAGAATATTTCTTTATGAAACAACGGCATTTCCTAAAATGAAGTTTCATCTGAAAATTTTTCAACTTTTAACAGTAATAATTACAGATAAAATATGCTCAATAGTCTGTTGATAAGCACACCTAAGTGAATGCAAAACATATGAGTTCGTACTTGCTAGAAGTAATGCGGCAGTGAGAAACTGTCTAGTCTGAGGCATGTTTGTTTCCTAAAAATGTATCTATAATGTTTTTCCATTCTCATATACACATGTTTATTAATTATCACTGTAGAATGTGTTCCTACTTAGTAAATAGTAAAAAAAAAACAATGTCAGATGAGCAGTAAAGATCAACTCAAACTTCAAAAGAATGAAGCCCCATGACCTGATAATACAGAAAACGGCAATCTAGTACCACTACATCTTTCCAACAACAGACTTAGCAAAAAATCTTTACAGAATTAACTATTTTAAGTTTTTAATGATACCTAATACACTTTAACTATTACACTCCATTACTTTTTCAATGCACAGGGCACATTCTAATATTATGTGCAGTGAGATGTTAGCTGTAACTGTATGGTTTTCATTTTTATTTTCCCCAAAACTAGCACAAACGATCAATAAGAAGAAAAGGTGTAAAAATTTCTTTATTTAAAAAAAAAAAAAGCCGGCCAGTGGTGGCGCATGCCTTTAGTCCCAGCACTTGGGAGGCAGAGGCAGACGGATTTCTGAGTTCGAGACCAGCCTGGTCTACAGAGTGAGTTCCAGAACAGCCAGGGCTACATAGAGAAACACTGTCTCGAAAAACAAAAAACAAAAAAAAAACCAAAAAAACAAAACAACAAAAAAAAAAAAACAAAAAAAAAAAAGAAAAAAGAAAAAAACACAGAGGGTTAATAGCATACAGCCAAGATGACAGTATCTATAACACATAAAACAGAGGTGTTAATACCTAGATATATATTTTTAAAACCTACAAATAAGTAAAGGACACAATAATAATGCACTTATGTGATAATGTCTAAATGGTCATTTATATCTACTTGATCACAGTAGTAAGAAATGTCTATCAGCCAAACCAACAAAAATGATTCAAGTCTGAACTATCTCTTATGATGAGGAAATAAGCAAGCAAAATGTCTCACATCTACTGAGGTCACCCACTGGTTGAGTAATTTGTACATAAAGTAGAAAATATACTTGTCACAGCTATATGAGCAATGGTTCTAATAACAAAACATTTATCCAAACAGCTCAGATATAAAACAAAACAAAAGAGGAAAGAACAATAAACCACATTGAAATAATATATTGAAGATAAAAGACTATCAATATGGAAAGACTTTAAAACTAATGGTAAGAAGAAAAAGGAACAGTGTAGGTATACACACACATACAAACACACACATTAGTTTTATATCACATAAATATAACAGACATAAAAGCATAACATATATATGGATGTCCGTGCTTATACTTAACAAAAATTGAACTAGAAAAACACCTACCATACCCATAACAGTACTTGCAACAAGTTCCATGAAAGAGAAGGAAGTAATGGTTTAAGAGGATTTTCATTTTTATTATAAACTTTATGACTTGGAGGAAAAAAAGAGCAAATGCAAAATGAACAAATGTTAATGGTTAACTAGGTGATAAAATACAGATGTTTGTATATATACACATTGTGTGTGTGGACACACACACTTTATAATGTCTCAATGTAAAATATATTTATAGTCTGCCTTCAAATTTGAATTACCACAAACTCTGTGTAACTAAGCAATGATTTCTAGTATATAGACTCACACTCATCCTAAATATTAAAGGAAAAATTAAAATAAGGTTTTTGTTTGAAATTCACTCTGCTATTAATGGAAATAGAAAAATAATTACAGAACATCAGGGAAATGATGGAGAGATGGCTCAGTGGGTAAGAGTACTTGCTCTTGAGAGGAACTATTTTCTGTTCCCAGCACCCACACTGGGCAATTCACAACTGCCTATAACTCTAGCTCAAGGGGATCTGAAGCCCTTCTTGTGGGCTCTGAGTATGCCTTTACACATGACACACACTTTGTGTGTGTGTGTGTGTGTGTGTGTGTGTGTGTGTGTGTGTGTAGATTAAAAAAAATCATTAGGGCAAAATACCCAAATCTCCTAGGATTTAAATGAAAATTTGATCAAGAAATTGGCATATACCTTACTTATTATGTAGTAATCAAGAAAGACCTACAGTACCATTTCTACCTCTTACCCCACTCACAAACATTTAAATGAGATGTTACGGATATTATCAAAGCGGCTTGCAGCAGAGAATCCTGAGTGTCCTGGGTGAAGATGAGGGAGAACTACAAGGAAGTAGAGTAAGGGCAGTTAAAAAAATAGAATAAACATAGAAGGAAATAAGTGCGAAGATTAACGTGGCTAAGGGCCATCTGATAGATGATAGAAAATGAAAATGTATAGACAACCTTGTGACAGCTCTGTTTTACTACACTACTTCCAAAATGGCCCTAACAATCATCTACTGCTATTCATATGTGCATAATCTCGCCTCCTGAGCATGACTGAGTGGTGCACTTGAGGTGACTATATCCAGCAGAAATAACAGACTATGATATCTGAGATTAAGATAATGACAAGACTGAATCTTCTTATTGTCTTATTGTCTTTCCCCTTAGTAAAGATGCTAACTGCTAGACTGTGAGCTGGAATGAACATATGGCAAAAAGATGCCGCCCACAGGTGGCTTGTGAGGAATTGGGGAAGCAGATTCTTCCACAGTCAAGCCTGGAGAGGACCACAGCAGCACCTGCTAACCTGATTAAAGCTGATGAGAGACCTCCAGAGAGCCAAGACAAAGAAGCTGGAAAACAAAGTTTTAGGTAACTAGAGGGCTTTTGTTACCTGTGAACAGATGAGTGACTTTTAAAGTCATTTTTTATATTTGAGATTATAACATTAACTGCATCTTATAACTGCATTTGTCACGAAGACTTTTAGATTATAGTCTTCTAGCTATAACACAACCCCTATTTAAAATTTCCATGAGGTTCTTTTGTGCACTATTCCCAAATGTATCCTTATTTGAAAAAAAAAAAAAAAACTAAACAGAAATAAGTCTCTGTAATGTATAACTAAAAAAAAAAAACTCATGAAAATATTTGTATCTTATATGTATTATGGTTTTAGTATAACATGTAATGATTCATTTCAATCATTAAATTTTATACACATACATATACGACTGTATATTTTCCAATTGAAAATAATTCTAAAATACCACTTTTGCCTACTTGCATATTTTTGTGAAGTATTATGATATATTATATCATATTATAATTATTAGCTCTTATAAGCTCTAGTAATGTTTAGGCTCTACATTTCTAACTATTATACAAAAAAAAACAATGTGAGCAGGCAGGCACTCTATAAATATCTGCTGACTAAATGAGCAGTCAGCCCTGTATTTACAATAAAATCTAAAATTACCATTTTCATGGCCTACAAAGTTCTACATTCTAAGGTCTCTGCATGTTTCATCTTCTACAGTTTTCTCCAGGGATTAATACACTCCAGGGACACTGGGCTTCCTGATAACCAACAAGTGACAGGACTTGTTTTGTAAGAATGAGAACAGCTCTGATTAGATGACTCACCTTTCTGAGCCGAGGTCACATTAAAGTGGCCTGGCCCTCCTCTGTCACCGCCTTGCTGTCTGCCACACAGCACTAGCACTCTCAGACACTCGCTATACTCTGGGAAGGAAGACAGTTCAGAGCAGGTTTTGTTTTTTTCAAATTTATGTTATGTGTATGGGTGCTTTGCCAGGACTTACTCCTATGTACCATGTATGCATAGTGCCTGTGGAAGCCAGAAGAGGGTGTTTGATCCCCTGTCAGCTGCCATGTAGATGCTGGGAATTGAGCCTGGGTCCTCTGGAAGATCCGTGCAATGCTATTTAACACTAGGCCAACACTCCATCCCCTAAAGGCAAGTTTTAGTTTATGTACTAAACTCCCACAGTAGAGTATTGTTTGGCCAATATACATCATGTTCTATATTTGTTACAGGGGTTCATGAACTAGTGGTTCATCTCTATGTGGCAGAGCCTTGCCTTGACTTCCTGACAAGCTGTCTCTGACTGATCATCCTCTCTCTCCAGCCTAAATCCAGGGATTACACAGACACACTACCACAACCATAGCAGGTCATCAAAATACATTTGAAACACATTTCTAAATGTGTTTCAGGATTCATGCAGTTATGACTAGTAAAAATATCTATTTAATTACTATTTTAACAATGACTGTACAATTACAGCACTATACAAACGGGCTAATGTGACCCAATCAAGTATGGCATATTTCATGATCTCAAGACAGGTTCAATGTTTTTTTTTAACCAATCACTTGTGGGGAGCTGACAGAAGGCAGCTATCATCCTTGCAGCCATCTTGAGCCATATACCCTGATAAGAGACTTGATTACATCAGCCTACCACACCTGAGCACACTCTGATAACATCTTGGTTTAGATACCCAGGATCTTTCTTTGGGTGTGTGAGACTGAAAGGTGTGTGATTTAAGTGTGTGACTTAGAGATCAGATTTAGAGACAAGGCCTAAGGGCTTGACTTAAAGGCGTGACTTAGAGGCGTGGCTTAGAAGTGAGACATATAAAAGGCAAGAGGCAGACAGACAGAAGAGCTTATCAGAGAATCAGACACTTCAGAGAGACACTAGGAACAGAGAATCAGACAACAGATTATTAGGCACTTGGGAGTACAATTTGGAACTAGGAATTAGGTTAGAGAGTACAACTTGGAGTAGGAATTAGGCATTGAGGAAGAAGATACTTGGACTAGAGAACTCGGAAGAAGATTATTAGGTAGTAGGCACTTAGCACTTGGAAGAAGAAACTTGGAGAATAAACGGGATTGAATCACACTCTGTCTGGTCTCCATTCTTCAAGTCCATCCTCACTCTCTCTCTTGCTGAACTCCGACCCACAGACCGGAGCAGCTTGGGACAGTGCAGGCTCTAACAACTTAGCCCCCAAGCTTTGGCAGTATGGGTTCCAACACTGACAGAACAGTCTGAGACATTTTGGCCCCCAAGTGTGGGCTAGAGCAGCTCTCAACATTTTGACACCCAAACGTGGAGTAGCAGCTCGGGCTGCAACAATCACTGAAATTCCCCATATAAAACTTAAAAAAAAAAAAAAAAAAAAAGGGATCTTATATAGTAAAAGCATTTCACAAAATGTAAAATCCACTTATAAGGAAAAAAAGAACTCATGAAATTTAGGACACAGGAAATAAATTCCTTAACCGAGCAAAAATCGTGAAAGTCTATAGTTTATATCTATAGTTTATAGAGCATGAAGAATTCTCTTGCCCTAAGACTGGGAATGAAACAAACTATTCTTCCCATCCACTTTCAGTGTCATACTAGAAGAGCTACTAAGTAAGTTATGACAAGAAAAGGAGGACAAGCAGATTAGAGAATAAACTTCTCCATTAACACATCATTATTTCTACATAAATACTCAAAAGGATTCTACAAAAAAACATGTTCTAGAACATTCATCCTAACAAGCATTTAGTCATGCTACAGACACAGTCAAAATACTAAACCATTTGTACTTCATAATCACAGATGTGAAAAGCCATACCAGACATAGAAAATTTGAAAACAGTAATAACTCCAATGTTTCATGGATGGCTAATGTTGGTTGTCACCTTCACAGTATCTGGAGTCAATTAACACCTGAGATGGATTTTCCTAATTAGACCATTTGAGGTGAGAAGACCCCACCCTAAATCAGGACTGTGCTTCTGATTGCAACCTAAAAAAAAAGACATGGAAGAGATTTGGCTTTTTTACTTGCTTTGCGCTCATTATGGCTGGAAAGTTCATCTTTTCTGCTGTTGCTGAGTCATTCTTTTGCTGGTATTAGAATCTACTTCCTGGTATGCTGGGGCAGACTCCTAGCTGATCTCTTCCTGTTAAGACACCATATCCTGACCCATCCTAGAGGAACCACTGCACTCAGACCAGCAAGTTTTCAGGATCCTAAAGGCAGTCTGAGGACTTTAAGAAAAGCATCAATAACTCCCTTAAAGAAATATAGGAGGACACAGGTAAACAGGTGGAAGCCATTAATTAAGAAACACAAAAATGCCTTAAAGAATTGCAAGAAAGCACAAACAACAGGTGAAGGAATTAAACAAAACCATCCAGGATCTAAAAATGAAAGTAGAAACAATAAAGAAATCTCAAAGGGAGACTACCGTGCAGATAGAAAACATAGGAAAGAGAAAATGAATCATAGATGCAAGTAGCACCAACAGAATGCAAGAGATAAAAGAGAGAATCTCATGTATAGAAAATACAATGGAAAACATTGACATAACTGTCAAAAAATACAAAATGCAAAAAGCTCTTAACCCAAAACATCCAGGAAATCCAGAACACAATGAGAAGACCAAACCTAAGGATAACAGGTATAGATGAGAGTGAAGATTCCCAATTTAATAGACCAGTAAATATCTTCAACAAAATTATACAAGAAAATGTTCCTAACCTAAAGAAAGAGATGTCCATGAACATACAAGAAGACTACAGAGCTCCAAATAGACTAGACCAAAAAAGAAATACCTCCCGTTACATAATAATCAAAACATCAAATGCACAAAACAAAGAAAAAGTACTAAAAGCAGTAAGGGAAAAAGGCAGACCTATCAGAATTACACCAGACTTCTCACCAGAAACTATAAAAGCCAGAAGATCCTGGACTGATGTCATACAGACCCTAAGAGAACACAAATGCCAGCCCAGACTACTATAGCCAGCAAAACTCTCAATCACTATAGATGGAGAAACCAAGATATTCCATGACAAAACCAAATTTACACAATATCCTTCTACAAATCCAGTCCTACAAAGAATAATAGATAGAAAACTCCAACACAAGGAGGGAAACTACAACCTAGAAAAAGCAAGAAAGTAATCTTCCAACAAACCCAAAAGAAGATAGCTACACAAACATAATTCCACCTCTAATAACAAAAACAATAGGAAGCAACAATCATTTTTCCTTAATACCTCATAACATCAATGGACTCAATTCCCCAATAAAAACAAACAGACTAACAGACTGGATAAATAAACAGGACCTAGAATTTTGCTGCATACTGGAAAAGCACCTTCGTAACAAAAACAGACACTACCTCAGAGAAAAAGGCTGGAAAACAATTTTCCAAGCAAATGGTCCCAAGAAACAAGCTGGAATAGCTATTCTAGTATCGAATAAAACTGACTTTCAACCAAAAGTTATCAAAAAAGATAATGAAGGACACTTCATACTAGTGAAAAAAAAATCTACCAAGATGAATTCTCAATTATGAACATCTATGCTCCAAATACAAGGGCACCCACATTCACAAAAAAAATTTTACTAAAGCTCAAAGCACACATTGCACCTCACACAATAATAGTGGGGGACTTCAACACCCCCATGATTCAACAGATCATGGAAATAAAAACTAAACAAAGACACAGTGAAACTAAGACAAATTATGAACCAAATGGATTTAACAGATAGATATAAAATATTTCATTCTACAACAAAAGAATATACATTTTTCTCAGCACCTCATGGCACTTTCTCCAAAACAGACCATAAAATTAGTCACAAAAAAAGGCCTCAGAAGATACAAAAAGATTGAAATAATCCCTTGTATCCTATCAGATCACCACGGACTAAGGCTGGTCTTTATTAATGACAAAAACAAAGGAAAGCCCACATACACCTGGAAACTGAACAACACTCTACTCAATGATAACTTGGTCAAGGAAGAAACAAAGAAAGAAATTAAAGACTTTTCAGAATTTCATGAAAACGAAGGCTCGTCATACCAAAACTTATCAGACACAATGAAAGCAAAGAGGAAAACTCATAGCTCTAAGTGCCTACAGAAAGAAACTGGAGAGAGCATACACTAGCAACTTGACAGCACACCTGAAAGCTAGGGAACAAAAAGAAGCAAATACTCCCAAGAGGAGTACACCACAGGAAATAATCAAACCCAGGGCTGAAATCAAATAGGAACAAAAAGAACTATACAAAGTATCCACAAAACCAGTAGCTGGTTCTTTGAGAAAATCAACAAGATAGATAAACCCTTAGCCAGACTAACCAAAAGGCACAGAGACAGTATCCAAGTTAATAAAATCAGAACTGAAAAGGGAGACACAACAACAGAAACAGGAAATTCAAAAATCATCAGATTCTACTACAAAAGCCTATACTCAACAAAAATGGAAAATCTGGATGAAATGGACAATTTTCTAGACAGGCACCTGGTACCAAAATTAAATCAGGAGCAAATAAACCATCTGAACAGTCCAATAATCCCTACAAAAATAGCAGCAGTCATTTAAAGTCTCCCCACCAAAAAAAAAAAAAAAAAGCAAGCCCAGGACCAGATGGTTTTAGTGGAGAATTTTATCAAATCTTCAAGGAAGATCGAATACCCATCCTCTTCAAACTATTCCACAAAATAGAAATAGAAGGAACACTACCCAATTCATTCTATGAGCAAATACCTAAACCACACAAACACACAACAAACCAAGAAAACTTCAGACCAATCACCCTTATGAATATCAATGCAAAAATACTCAACAAAATTCTCAAAAACTGAATCCAAGAACACATCAAAACAATCATCCATCGTGATCAAGTAGGCTTTATCCCAAGAATATAGGGTTGGTTCAATATACAGAAATCCATCAAGGTAATCCACTATATAAACAAACTCAAAGAAAAAAACCACATGATCATCTCACTAGATACTGAGAAAGCATTGAACAAAATTCAACACCCTTTCAGGGTAAAAGTCTTGGAAAGATCAGGAATTCAAGGCCCATACCTAAACACAGTAAAAGCAACATACAGCAAGCCAGTAACCAACATCAAACTAAATGGAGAGAAACTTGAAGTAATCCCACTAAAATCAGGGACTAGACAAGGCTGCCCACTCTCACCTTACCTATTCAATATAGTACTGTTAGTTTTAGCCAGAGCAATTAGACAACAAAAATGAAGTAAAAAAGATACAAATAAAAAAGGAAGTCAAAATATCACAATTTGCAGATGATATAATAGTATATGTAAGTGACCCTAAAACTTCCACCAGGGAACTCCTAAACCTGATAACTTCAGCAAAGTGGCTGAATATAAAATTAACTCAAACAAATCAGTAGCCTTCCTCTACTCAAAGAATAAACAGGCTGAGAAAGAAATTAGGGAAATGACACCCTTCTCAATAGTCACAAATAATTTAAAATACCTTGGTGTAAATCTAACTAAGTGAGTGAAAGATCTGTATGACAAGAACTTCAAGTCTCTTAAGAAAGAAATTGAAGAAGATCTTAGAATATGGAAAGATCTCCCATGCTCATGAATTGGCAGGATTAATATAGTAAAAATGGCCATCTTGCCAAAAGCAATCTACAGATTCAATGCAATCCCCATCAAAATTCCAACCCAATTCTTCATAGAGATAAAAAGAGTAATTTACAAATTTATTTGAAATAACAAAAAACCCAGGATAATGAGAACTATTCTCAACAGTAAAACAACTTCTGGGGGAATTACTCTCCCTGATCTCAAGCTGTACTACAGAGCAATAGTGATAAAAAACTACATGGTATCGGTAGAGAGACAGGGAGGAAGATCAATAAAATAGAATTGAAGACCCAGAAATGAACCCACATACCTATGGTCACTTGATCTTTGACAAAGGAGCTAAAACCATCCAGTGGAAAAAGGACAGCATTTTCAACAAATGGTGCTGGTTCAAATGGAAGTCAGCTTGTAGAAGAATTCAAATCAATCCATTCTTATCTCCTTGTACAAAGCTCAAGTCTAAGTGGATAAAGGACCTTCACATAAAACCAGATACACTGAAACTAATAGAAGAGAAGGTGAAGAAGAACCTCAAATACTTGAGCACAGGGGGAAAGTCCCTGAACAGAACACCAATGGCTTATGCTCTAAGATCAAGAATTGTCAAATGTAACCTCATAAAACTGCAAAGCTTCTGTTAGGCAAAGGACACTGTCAATAGCACAAAACAGTAACTAACAGATTGGAAAAAGATCTTTACCAATCCTACATCTGATAGAGGGCTAATATCCAATATATACAAAGAACTCAAGAAATTAGACTCCAGACAACGAAATAACCCCATTGAAAAATGGGGTAAAGAGCTAAACAAAGAATTCTCAACTGAGGAAACTTGAATGGCCTAAAAGTACCTAAAGAAATGTTCAACATCCTTAGTCTTCAGGGAAATGCAAATCAAAACAACCCTGAGATTCCACCTCACACCAGTCAGAATGACTAAGATCAAAAACTCAGGTGACAGCAGATGCTGGCAAGGATGTGGAGAAAGAGGAACACTCCTCCATTGTTGGTGGGACTGCAAGCTGGTACAACCACTCTGGAAATCAGTCTGGTGGTTCCTCAGAAAATTGGACACAGCATTACCTGAGGACCCAGTTATACCACTCCTGCGAATATACCCAAAAGATGCTCCAACATATAACAAGGACATATGCTCCACTATGTTCATAGCAGCCTTATTTATAATAGCCAGAACTTGGAAACAACCCAGATGTCCTTCAATAGAGGAACAGATACAGAAAATGTGGTACATTTACATAATGGAGTATTACTCAGCTATTAAAAACAATGAAGTCATGAAATTCTTAGGCAAATGGATGAAACTAGAAAATATCCTGAGTGAGGTAACCCAATCACAAAAGAACACTCATGGTATGCACTCACTGATAAGTGACTATTAGCCCAAAAGCTCACAGTACCCAACATACAATTCATACCACATGAAGCTCATTAAGAAGGAAGACCAAAGTGTGGGCACTTCCATCCTTCATAGAAGGAGTAACAAAATACTCATGGGAGCAAATATGGAGACAAAGTGTGGGACAGAAACTCAAGGAGGGGTCGTCTGAAGACTGTTCTATCTGGGTATCCATCCTATGTGCAGTCACCAAAGGCAGATGCTGATGTGGATGCCAGGAAGTGCATGCTGACAGGAGCCTGATATAGCTGTCTCCTCAGAGGTCTGCCAGAGCCTGACATATACAGAGGCAGAAGCTCACAGCTAACCATTGAACTGATTGTGGGGTTCCTAATGGAGGAGTTAGAAGACTGAAGGAGCTGAAAGGGTCTGTGGTCCCATAGAGAGAGCAAAAATACCAACCAACCAGAGCTCCCAGGGTCTAAACCACCAGCCTGGGAGCACATAGGGAGGAACCCATGGCTCCGGCTGTATATGTAGGGGAGGATGGCATTGTAGGGCATAGGTGGGAGAGGCGGTCCTTGGTCCTGTGAAGGCTGGATGGCCCCAGAGAGGGGGAATTCTGAGAGCAGGGAGGTGGCAATGGGTGGGTGGGGGCACATCCTCATAGAAGCAGGAGGAGGGGGGATGGGATAGGGGGTTTCTGGTGGGGGAGAATGGGGAAAGGGGATAACATCTAAAATGTAAATAAAATATCCAATAAAAAAATTAAAAAAAAAAAAAAAAAAAAAAAGAACCTACTTTATCCTGACTCCAACACAGACAGAACACCAGCTGAGACTTCCAACCTTAGGGATTGATTGAACAACTACTGCCTTCTTGGCCCTTCCACTGGGAGACAGTTGTTCAAATAGCTAGAGGACAGCCTGTAAGCCACTCTGGTAGGTTCCTTTTCTTTTTCAATCTGTTGGCTCTGTTCATCTGGAGAACTCTGGTTAATACACCTTTCACAAGAACAGTTCTAATAATGCTGCCAAAGGTACTTAGCAGTATCAGCACAGCTCCATGGTAAAGGCTGCACAGGGCCCTGGCTTCCACTTCTAGTCCCAACAAAACAAACTGGACAAAATGTGCATGATCCATATACTGGGAACTATAAAACACAAAGAATACCCAGATGACTTCCATAAATACACTGCACTCATGGGAGACACTCCTCAACACTGCTATGATCTTACTCTCCTCAAAATGACTTGTGAAATTAAACATAATTTCAACCAAATTTTGGAAGAATTTCTATTGACACTGACAAGTTGACTAAAATGATTTACACTCAAAAGAACCAAAATAGCCAAAAATACTTCTTAAAAAGGAACAAACTTGAAGGAGTCACACTGCGTTCTGACATTTGCTTAAGGACAGTGCTGTAGCAGCCAAGGATAAGCATACAGAAAAATGCCAAGAAAACCGGTCAGAAACATGCTGCTACACACAGGAAGTATTTTGGGAAGCTCACAATTCACTGTACAGGAATAACGCATCTCAACACATACCTCATACCATGTATGAAAACAGTCAGACCCATCAAAATGAATCATAGGCCTACATGTAAAAGCTAAAACTCTTAAAAACATCAAGGAGGAGAAAGAGGAAGAACATTTTTGTAATATTTTATTTCTCAAAGATGTTTTTAAGATGTGACACCAACTGTCAGATGATCCTGGGCCAGAAGGCTGAAGATCAGATGCTCCAACATTTTGTAGTATAAGGACTGTCCAGGTGTTCAGCAGTCTCTATAAATTGGCTAAGTTTTAGAAGCTATGCTTTGTGCTTCCCATAATTTCAGTTAACCCAGTCATTCTGGATTTCTGACGGGGTTGAAAACTTATAGTCTCATAGCCAATCCTTCCTATTTACTTTGAGAGAAAAGATTTGAGGGGATGGTTTTCAGCTGACATTCATTCTAAAGCCAAGAAAAAAAGCCAGGTTCAGAACTAAGTGTTTTAGTTAGGAGAGATGACAGAGGTTCTGGTTAGTCAACAAAATGATGGGCTAGGTATTAGGACTATCTTGTACCTCACTGGTACAAGTTGGTATAATTATGCTCTAATTGTATTTTGAGAGAAAAGTTTTAACAGGAAGGGTGATATGTAGGAGGAGCTAAGGTAAGAGGAAGAGAAGGAGTAAGGAGAAGAGGAGAAGAAGGAGAGGAGAAGCTAGGTGATGAGAGAGAGAAAGAGAGAGAAAGAGGGGGGGGGACATGGAGGCAGATGTTCACGTGTCTCCACCAGTCAAAGATAGTTGATATATCTAGGTTGGGTATTGGGTTACACTTCTGGCTGAGCATTACCAAACTTATAAAGCTTTTTATTAACATTTAAAAAATTGTGTAAAAGCAAAAAGGAAAAGGGGGCGTGGGATAGGGGTTTTCTAGGGAGGGGAATTGGGGAAAGGGGATGGCATCTGAAATGTAAATAAAATATCCAATAAAAATTAAATTAAATTAAATTTTAAAAAACGATGTGACACCAAAATATTCATAAGAAAAAAATTAATTGAACTTTCCCAAAGCTAAGTACCAAATACAATCTTTTGATTATCTATCTATCTATCTATCGATCTATCTATCTGTTTACTTATTTTGGAGATATTGTCTCACTATGTAACTATGCTTAGCCAGGAACTCAGTAAGTAGACCAGATAGTTTCCAATTTACAGAGAAATGCCTGCCTCTGCCTTCTATGTTCTACGATTAAAAGTATGGGAGACCAATCCCAGCCAATTAAATATTTGAAACAGTAGTCTTAAATCACTGAGTTTTCAGTCATTCATGTTAACTCTGAATGATGACTCCAATCATTATACAGATTTTAATTAATTTATTCTTAGTTGAATGTACTTCATTAACATACAAAATAGATAATTGGATAAAGGTAAAAATATACAAAACCTTATCATTTTAAAAGCACACAATAGGGAATAATTCTGTAAATTTATTTACCTCAATTATTTTATAGAACTTAAATGTGTATCCTGTGCTTTTGGAAGTTAACTTTAGAAAGGCAGTAAGAGCCAGGCAGTGGTGACGCACGCCTTTAATCCCAGCACTTGGACACAGAGGCAGGCAGATTTCTGAGTTGAAGGCCAGCCTAGTCTACAGAGTGAGTTTCAGGACAGCCAGTGCTATACACAGAAACCCTGTGTCAAAAAAAAAAAAATGCAGTAAGACTTTAACTACAAATTAAACCATCTGCTTTTCATTGAGAATATAACAATCAGCTACACCACACACCTTTTTCATATTGCTTATGAAAAAAGCTAGAAAATTATCATTTCAAAAACAAAATTAAAATGCACAAATTATGGACATTAGTCAATTTGCTTTTTTAAAGGCAGAAAATAAGAAAACAGTCACTAAGTCATAAAACAATTGTCTGCCTTGGGTAGAAGCTTGAGTCTTTATCTCCATTTAATATATATTCATTCTAAAATTCAACAATTCATTTAAAACTTTCATAGGCAAACATGTTTGATACTATCCTAAATACTGGAAAGACGCAGCAAACATGGTGAGAGTTCTACCCTCACAAAGCATACAGAGGAACATGCTAGAGAAAAAGGAGGGCGGGTGAGAGAATTTATTTTAAATATAAAGAATTTTTTAAGCTACATTCATGTGAAAAGTGGCTATAAAGTGTGTTGATTTCAATCTATTTGAATAATTGGTCAACCATTAGTGGAATTATTTGGGAAGGATTCGGAGGTGTGCTCTTGTTGGAGGAGGTGTGTCACTGGGAGCAGGCTTTGAGGTTTCAAAAGCCCATGCTGTCCCGAGTATCTGGAGTTCTCTGTCCTGTGCTTGTGGATAGAGTTGTGAGCTCTTAGCTCCTGCTCCAGTGTCTGCTGCTTGCTGCCATCATCCCACTACAAAGCACCATGAAGGTTAAAACCATGAGCCCCAAATTAAACTCTGTCTTATAACTTGCCTACATCGTGGTGTCTTATCACAACAATAGAAAAGCAACTAAGACAATGAGTAGATCAAATGTCAAGTAAATAAAGGTTTTTTAAGTGTTTATCACAACAGAAGTCTAGAGCATGTTTATATTGGCACCTGGGTAAATTTAGATGTGTGGTTGAAGGTAGGCCTCTCAAGGCTTCTTGTTGATAACCTGCTCTAAGATCTCAAACAATGACAAGCTAAGAAGCACCTAGGATGTATGCCTTCCCCTCAAAACAATAAATAAATGAAGCTTTGGGCAACAATAAGTTTGGTATAAGCTTATGGGAAAAAAATTAGTAAACTATGCCTAGAACATAATGACTGCAGAAACAATAGAAAAAGAAAGTCAGAGTAGTAGATAGACCACTGAATTTATACTTAAGCTGAAGCGGGGTCACCAATTTGACTGATTTTGAAGGGAGGAAGGCAGAGAGGGAAGGAGGAAGGGAGGAAGGCAGAGAGGGAAGGAGGAAGGGAGGAAGGGTAGAAGGGAGGGAGGGAAGGAGGGAGAAAAAAAACCAAGCAAGCAAGCTCACTCCAGCTGTCTTATAGGAAAGACTTTGAATGCAGAGGAACCAGAGACAGTTACTGAATCAGTGCAAGCCAAATATATTGCTTGGAGGTATTAATAAGAATGAGGAAAAGTCAATTTAAATATGTTTCAAAGTAGAGTCAACAAAACTTATGATGACCAACATTTCGCTGGGCTTAAGAGGAAAAAAGAAAAGAAACCAAAAATAAGCCTTGGTTTTCTAAGCTTCAGAAAATGTATGGTCAGTGGTGATATTTTTAAAACAGGACAGACTTGGGAACCTTTTTTTTCTAAGTACTGTTTGGGCATATTATGTTTGAAGTATGCATCAGCCACCCAAGTGGAATCAGACAAACAAGTGTAGAGTTCAAGTGAGAGGTCATAATTAGAGACAGGACTTGGATAAGTCATGCATATAAATAGTATTTAAAGCCAAAGATAGGATTTACCTAGGCAGAGGGTAGAAACAAGGGAAAGGAGCCAGAACCAAGACCAGGGAGTCTAGTGGTGTTTACGGGAAAGGGAGAGAGTTACACAAGAGGACAGACCCCAAAGGACAATGAAAATATCTTTGATAAGAAACAACAGAATGTAGAAGTGAGTACAATCAAGACAACCAAATCTTCAAAAGTGTACACTACAAGGACACGCAAGCACAGAAGACGTTACCAGGAATGTTACTTTCTAAGAAAGCTGTTTAAAAGTCTCCTGGGTCTTGTTTGGTAGTGTATAGTTAACTATAAATTAAAGACGCACCAAGCTCCAGCCTACTCCAGCTTTCAGCCTCCACACTTTCCATAGCTTGTGTGCAAGTGCATGTGTGCACACATACACACATATACACAAATAAGTAAATAAAAAAGGCTCCCTTCAATGAACTAAGTAATAAACTTAATGTGTCTGAACAAAGATCTGAATATAAAAGATGTATCAAAAGAAAATTCCAAAGTGAAAAAACAAAAGAAGACAGAAGAAAAAAAATTAAAAAGCAAAAAAGCTAGCAGACCAAAATTCTGAGTATGGAACATTATGGGATAGCTACAGAAAGAGAAAACATACATAATGCAAACAATAAAAGAAAAGAAACCACAGAAGTAATAAATCTGACTAATAATTTCCCCAATTTATGTGAGACACCAAACGCCATATTCCAAGAAAACCCAGCAGAACAAATGTCAAATCAATTCATATAATTTATGTCCCTTAATAAATTAAATTTTTCAAGTATTATATAAAATTGTTACTTACTGCATAATTCTATGATCATAACAAGTAATATATTTAAAATTATGTACTAAAATTTCTTATCACATTTGCATGTATATGTGGTGCAGGTTATCAAACCTGAACTCACAAGTACTAGGAAAGTTCTCTATGACTTAGAGCTATACCAACAACCCTTAGTTTTAGAGACAGGTTCTTACATGTAGCACTGAATAGCCTCAAATTCATAGTCCTCCTGCATCAACCTGCATAGTGTGCCTAGCTGGCCTCAAACTCAGAGATCCTCCTGCCCCTGCCTCCTGGGATTAAAGGCATGCACCACCACTACCACTTGACTTTTTAATAGAGTTTTCTTAATAAGACTGTATGCAATCTTCATGTGTAGAAAAAATCTTCAAAACTCTAGTTTCATTACCACAGGCTTAATGTAGCAAGAGACTCCTTTCAAATGCTCAAGTCTGTGTGGTAAGGAATTACTGTACTTGATGTAAGGTGAAACACAGTGTTCCTTAAATAACCAGTAGTCAAGCTTTAACTACAAAATGTCAATCCACACAAATTTATCTTACCCAATACATGTAGGCATCTACAGTAGTGGCAACACAGGAAAACAAATTCCAAAAACTTTCTAAAAAGCATGTTGATCAGTGTCTAACTACACACATGATGGGGTGGAGGGATTTATCCTGGGTAACTCTAAACATGTCTAACCACAAAAATACTGTGTTCTGTGATTCCAGATACTACCATTATTAGTAAAAATTATTTATTTTGAGTATACCCTAGGTACTCAAGTATAATGTAGCACTTTCCTAAAACATTTTATCTAGTGACCTCAAAGAGGAAAAACTGTTTTGGACAAATAAACTTGCTCTTGTCAAAGACACATACTAAGATATCAAGCTAATAGGATTTTTAAAGTAAATACCACAAGCTTAAAAACTATCAGTAGTGTCTGAAAGAGAACAGCCATATAGTCTTGATTCTCTGCTAGGGAAAGAGTTCTTGATAATCCAAAAACCAATTCTATTTCATTTCATAAGAGATTTTTCAGCTTCTTTTTCAGTTTAATTTTTTTAAATTCATTATTATCTTGGCAGACAGAAATTTTGTTTTTATGAGTAGCATTACAAAAGCTTATCACAAAACCATAATAAACAATCTGTCAAGTAAATAACCTTTCAAAAAAGAACCCAGGTTCAAATATCTATTCCTTCAAAACACAGAAGTCACAAGAGTTTCTATAGATGAGAGAAAAACTTATAACTTAAATAATAAACACTTTACAGCCACTTTTTTCCTTCTTTCAGTGTATATTGATTTCATTATTATAAAACCAAATTAATGCATCAAAAACAATGAACTGGATTATACTGTTAATCTATATCATAACTTCTAAAATTTTAGTCTACAGTGTAATCCAAAGAGCATTTACTCAAATTGAGTTTACTGATTCTGAAATTGCACTAAAACAAATACGTTTTGCTTTCTCCCCAGGATGTTTTCATTAGTTGTTTAAGCTGTACTTTTTAGATCCATAGTGCATTCATAGCAATGAGTCTAGCATGAACTAAATGTAACCTCTGGAGACCATGAAACACAACAAACACGGTTATCTCTCAAAACCTGCATTTACATAGTGAGATAACTGTCAAGACAATTCCTATTGAGTTCGTTCAGGCACATAGTAATTAAATCTTCACAAGCTAATAATAACATATATTTCAAATGATTTTTGATATATCCTGAAAGAACATTATGTAACTACTATATAGTCCTTTAAACACTGTCTGTCTAGTCCTAGTACTTCACACTTGAATTTGATAGTCCAGATAAGAACCACTGTTCCTCTTGAAGAAGTAATATTAAAATCTGATTTCCTACCACTTATATTGCTTCAGATTCTTGTTATGCTCTATATTCTAGAATGCATACAAACATTCCATATTGTCTTTAGAAACTATTCTCTCCAGCTTTACCCCTGAACATTAAATTTACTTTTAATTGTAATTTTGATAAACCCTATTCTCCTAAATAGAGAGTATAAGACACACATTCACCTATTTAAAAAACAAAACAAAAAACCTACCAACAGTATTTGAAAGGGCCAAAACTTACTTCCACATATAGAACTTAAATATTTCCTGAAGTTGACCCTGCTAATAAGGAAAAGTAACTAACCAGATGTAGATGTTTTCTTTTTGTCTTTACATTTATTCAGCATGTGGTGGGTGCTATGACGGAGGTCATTAGCAGAAGCAGGCAGTCCTCTCCCTCCACTACTCATGTTGCAGGGATCCAGTTCAGGTCATCAGACTTGGTGGCAAACACCCATACCGACTGAGCCATCTCACTGGCCCAAGTTGGGCTTTTAAA
Organism: Arvicanthis niloticus; assembly: GCF_011762505.2. Classification (NCBI taxonomy): domain Eukaryota; kingdom Metazoa; phylum Chordata; class Mammalia; order Rodentia; family Muridae; genus Arvicanthis; species Arvicanthis niloticus. The sequence goes on along the minus strand of NC_047660.1, from coordinate 116,374,245 downwards.
CATTGCTAAAAACGTAAGAGAACTCAATTTTTCTAAGTTGGGCTTTTAAACATTGCTGAAAATGTAAGAGAATTCAATTTTTCTAATTTGTTCATATAGAAACAAAAATGCAATATAAAAACACTAAGGAGGATGAGTTCATATTAGCTGAATTTTTATCTCACAGAACTAGGAGAACTAGGCTGAAGAGACGGCTCAGGAGTTAAGAGCACGCACTGCTCCTGCCGAGGACATAAATTCATCCCCAACACCAGGTAGGTCAGCTCAGTCACCTGTACGGCCACCTCCAGGAGACCTAACGCCCTCTTCTGGCTCCCACAGACACTGCACTCAAGAAACCCACACACTCATATAGTCACACTATTTTTTAAAAATGTTTTAAAGTATTAAAAAATAGGAATTAATGTAAGCCATAAGGTCAAAATTTAGAGTTTTCCAGATTTCTTTACATATTCTTTTAGGGGAATTCTTCATTCGCTACAGAAAACTCTGCAGTAATTGGCATGAGCTGAATATAGTTAGCTCAGCACTTTGTAGTCTGATGTTTATAAGCAAGAGCTTCTTCCACTTTGAAAACTATGCCTAAAAAGGAATTCTCTTTGAAGACTAAAGGAATTTAATTAAAGATAAAGCCACTTGGGTGGCCACATAACAGATCAAGCAGCTCATACTTGAAGCAGAATTATTACTATTATGCTGTAAGTGCATGACTCATAAGAATATAAATGAGATTTTTTCTTATGTACATAAATTTGAATGCAGAAATTTACACTTAAAAGTGGATTATCACACATTTGCTCAGTCTATTCATTTTGGTAATTTAACGTCATACAACTCAACATTGATTAAAGAGCCACTACTATGTACAGTTTTGAGTTTTGTTTTTTTTAAAGTACTAAAGACACGCTTAAGAATTCTGGGTCTTATAGAACTTAAAAACAAAACCTGAAATATTGCAAAGTTCATGAATGATTTAAAATGTTAACAAATTTTCAATGTTATAAATAGCTGAACTTTCTATCAATACAGAAATAAGTTTTTAAAAATATAAAAATAACATTTAGTATTCAAATTTTCCTTTGTGGCCAAGCAAAATCCCAAGATGAAAGAGAAACTAAAAGATAAGTTACAGGGTAGCTTTGACTACAGTGTGACTTTCAAGCTGACCCAGGTCTCATAGTAACATCCTGTCTTTAAACAAAATAAGAAAGAAAAAAATCCAGTATGAATTACCCTCAATTTTCATTATACATTATCAACTGGCAAGTATGATATCATTTTTACTAACATGATTTTGTTTTTATCTTTTATGACTAGGCAAGAAAAATTCTATGAAATGTTCATTTAATACAACATTTGAGAGAAAATGGGGAGAAATTTAGGGAATTATATAGCTTCTTTCTCTTTCTAAATATAACATACTGAATGAATAAAAATATGAAAGATAGTATTTATGAGCTACTTTGTATGATTTTTATAGTACTGTAATGAAGTAAAGGCTTTAAGAACCTATAGAAGACATAAAACACATTAATCATAAACTAGTTGCTAATTTCCCACTGTCATTTGCACTACAAAGCAGCCTCACTCTTTGCTGTAACAATATGATAAACCAGATCAACATCAACCTTAAAGATAGTCCTAAACCTAAAGGAAGCAACTTTCTACTCCTTCACCTGACACCTCATACAGTGAAGACAGACTTAAATGGAAAAGAACAAGACATGTATGTCTAAATCCAAAAAAGACATCATGACAGACAGCCTGGCTTGCTGCATGTAAGGTTTATATAATAGAAATAGACGAAAGGCAGCAGGGATACCACAGGCTGTCAAGAACAGTCAGGAATAGATCACACAACAGTACCCTTCGTATTTGACTAGCACAGGGTCTATGAGAGAAATTACAATGAACAGGAGGAAGTGTTCACAGTAGCTCCTTGGAAGAATGACAGGTGAGTAAAGGGGGTCAAAGTGTTAGTAAGGACACAAGCAGAAAAAGCAGACCAACATTTTGGATGTGCCATGCTTAACAATGGGAAGTTACTGAACATTTAATAGAAAACTATTAAGACCGGTGAGGCCTAGCCTTAAGAACAAGTACTCAAACAGCTCAATCAGTTACTACATTATCAACTATGTACTCTTAAGACAAAAAAGAAAAAGACAATTTCCTGACTGCTCACCGGTTTAAAAATAAAAAAAGAGTTAAAATATTAGTAGCCAATCGGCAAGTCTTTATAGTACATCCACTATTTGCTCCACTGCATGTAAATATGAAGCCGTTTTCTCTCGAGCACCATACAGTAAGTTAGGAAATGCACTGGACACCACATACATGTCCATGAGGGAGTGGAAGTGGGGAAGTGGAATGCAAATTAAAACAAGGTGTACCCCATAAAGCCAATCCTGGGTGATAAACAAGGACATAGCAGGAGACACATTCATACCCCTATGAGTAAATTAATTAATTCCACATGCTCAAAACTAGGGTATCACAAGAGCATAAAAACTTTAAAAACCGGCTCGGAGTCAGTAACTCCTCTCCTACAAATCTAACGGGGAAAAGGGAGTATACTATTTCAAAGACTTGTGAGTTATTACTTACACAAATTATTAGAAAAATCCCAAACATCTGCCAATAGGAAAAACTTGAAATATACTCATATGATGAAATGTTAAAGTTATTAAAAATCACTTTTCAAAGAATATTAATGTTTTTAAATAATATTTAATGTTTCTGCTTTCAAATTAACTGAAAACGTCTGATCTCCAGTTTTAGGGAAAATTACACATAGATGATAGAAAAATAGAGAAATACAAAGCTTTTCAGGCAATTTTATAGTAACATGTAAGAAAAGTAGCAGCTGTTATTTGAAAATACATATATTACCAAGATCGTGTAAATGTGTGATATTACTGGCCAAGATTATGAGTTTCTCATTTAAGAAAATTATTCTAGAAAGGCTGAGAAAGGGGAGTAATAATAATTTCTGTTGATCAAAACTATGAAGAAGTGATTACAGACCTTGACAGTGATCTTCCAAACCGTAAAGAGAAACTAAAAGTTACAGCAGTTAGGCACATGCTCCTATGTCAACTCTGAAGGGACCTGGACTACACACTACACAACTCCCGAGGCCAGCCTGGTTACATGGCCAGAAACAAAACAAAAAGTGCAACTGATCTGGCAAAAATCAAATATATCTTACTTCACGGCTTATTCTTAAAATTCCGAAAATATGCTGGCTTTGTTAAAAACTGACGTTTTGTTACACCACCACATTACTTGGTGATTTACACTCACTAACACAAGGCACGTGATCTTCATTACAGTCTTTTAAGGCAGGGATTGTATTACGAAACGGTTTTCCAGAGGAAACAGATGTATCAGCAAGGCTATGACTTGCCCAAGGAAACAGCTAGTTAACTCTCTGGAAACCGCAGAAATCAACCCCCGGCATTATTAAACAATCTGCGTTCCACACCTGCGCTTTTTTTTTTCCCCTCCACTGTCGGATTATTTTTAGAACTACTTCCACCCTCAAATCCTGCCTGTTTTGCTAGCGGTGCTCAGTAACAGCTTCGGGGAACTTATGTTGCTAACAAACTTGCTCTATCCAATCAGGATTTAAAATCCTTTCTACCGACACGAAGTTAAACTATTAAAGGCGGTGGCGGCCAATCTTTTTTAGTCTCTCCAGCACATTCTGCGTCCAAGTCAGGGGAATCAAAGCCAGAAGGTGACTCCCACAACTCCAATCTCCCGGGAACCCGCGATGGGAACAGCGAAGACAGGGACCCGCCACCGCGCCTTCTGACGGGGTACCGAGGACGCCCACGCAGCGCCCGCTCCTTGCAAGGCAGAGCCCAACAGCTCCTTCCCCGACTCGAGACCTCACAACACCGTCCTGCATTTATTTCTCCCTACCAAATGCTACTTTTCTTTTTTTAAAGCTAGTCCTCTCCTTTCCTGGGCACAAGCTGCATGCAACACGAACTCGGACGTGTTACCTTTCAGTAAACCACAACAATCCCTTCCACCCCAAACAATTCTAAAGGTCAAACCCATAACGACCCAAAATAAGAAGAAATAAACGTCGCCGCTAGCCAGTCAAGCTCAGCGTTACGGAAAGCTCCCCACCGAGCTCCCCACACCCGCCGGAGAGGCGCGGCTGCTCCAACCTTGGGCGGGGGTAGGGGAGGGAGAAGGGGGCGTGCCCAAGAAAACCACGTGTTCGGCCTTCTGCGCACGCGCCGGCCAAAACAAAAGGGAGGCCTGCCAAGCCCCGCCCCCTTCCCACGTGACTCTAGTCCAGGCCCGCCCCCTGCCCCGCCCTCCCCTCCCCGCCGTGTCTGCCAAGGCTGTTAGGTTTAGCCGTTTAAATTTGGCTGCGGTCCGACCCCTGCCCCAAAGCACGGTCCTGTGCCGGGGCCCGCAGTCCAACGGCCAGCAGGATTCGGGGTGCAAGGGGACTGCCCGGCGGACGCCGAGCCCGCGAGTCCACCCGGCGGTCTTCTCCGCTCTTCCCGCCCCGCGCCGCCGCCGTCCCCCCGCCGAGGGAGGAGACCCACCCCCCTCAGCCCGCCGCTGCGACGCCGGCCACTCGCCTGCTGGGGCGCCCTGGCTGCCCTCCGCCGCCGCACCTTCGGTCCGGCCGTGGTGGGGGCCGCCGAGGCGATCTCTAGCTGTCCGCCCGCCTCCCCCCACCCGGGGCGCCGCCGACTCGTCTCCAGAGCGCGCCCCGCTCCCGCCCCGGCTGACGCCGCCGCCGCGGTTTAACAGTCCGCCCGCTGCCCGCAGCTCCGGGCGCTCGGGGGACGGAACCCTACGGCGGAGGGAGGGGAGTGGGGGAGGGCGGGGCCCGGCGCCGGCCAATGGCAGCGGGGGAGGGGCGCGCCATGCAAATGAGACGGGCGGCGGGGAAACCCCGGCGGGGGCGGGGGCCCGCGGAAGCGGCTGAGAGCGTTCTGAAAGCGGCCTGAGCAGGATGGCCGAACTCTGCTGGCTCCGAGTGCGTTCCGCCCGGCCGCCGCTGCCCCTCGCTCTCTCCACCCCGGCGCCAGCCCGCAAGAGTCATCCCGCCGGCCGTGCTGCCGGGCTCTTCGGCTTCTCTAGGTCTGTGACAGGAAAATAAGACGCGGAAACTCCGGGCTCTCAGGGTCATCCGGGCCAGGTCGAGGGTTAATAGCCCTCGACCCTCCAAGCTTTTGCTTATACTGGTCCCAGAGTCTCGGATCCCAAGTCACACTCTGTCGGACCTCCGAAGGACCCTAAAATAGGGGGCAGACCTGCCTTGGATACATTTGAGCGAGCTTATGGTTAAAGAGCGCTGCAGTTAACTCTTAGTCCGTGGTAGCGTAGACTAGCAAGATTTTAATGGAAACAGTTGACTCTAGACAGAAACATCTCTGCGAGTCTTGCACCTGGCCCAGCTCGCAGCTCACCGCCATTAAACGCACCCGGGCATTTCCCCAGGCTTGAACTTGATGCTTGACAAAAAAAAAAAAAAAAAAAAAAAAAAAAAAAAAAAAACCAATAACCTAAATATAGCTCCTTAGATAGTAGATTAGACGCTTTGCTAAGCAGATTTTCACTAGAATGCTTTAGGAAGTGAAAAGGCACTAGAATCTTAGGTCGATATATCATTTCTACAGGCTGGGGCCATAGCAGAAGTGTATAGAATTGAAGTCATAAAGAAGCAATACTTAAGATATTACCACAATTGGAAAATTGACTGCTCTTTTTCTAGTACATGAATACATAGCTGAAATCATTTTTATGATAAACTGCCTTTGGTGGGGAAAATAGTTATAAAAGTTACTCAGAACAATAATTGCTTAATATGGATAAAGGATGGCATTCCAGAAAATAGATTAGCCTTCATTCGATTAAAAACCATGGACTAACGGTGTGTTGGAGGAAAAATTATACATCAACTGGGTTGTTTGTCATATTTAAAAGAATGAGTTAAACACTTAAAGAATGTGGAGTCTGGAGTGGTAGTAAATACCTTTAATCCCAGGCAGGGGTGGGCCAGCCTAGTTTACATGGATAGCCATAGCCACATACTGAGACCCTGTCTAAAACCAAAAGCAAAATTGCACAGTGGAGGTAGTAGCCGTTTGAAAAGTCAAAGGTATTGGAGCAGTTCTAAGATCCTGTATTCACCTGGGCATTCATTTTAAAGGCTTCACAAAAAAAAAAAAAAAAAAGGGAGGAAGGCATCAGTAACTGAGAAAACAGTACCCTTAGAGTGGAGGTGATATGCATCCAACTATTGGAGAAGAAAACAACACTGTCACCTACATTGTTAAATCATAGATGACAAGAGACAGTGCTTGCCCTGCGTTCAATATCTAACATAGTAATGAGGGAGAAAGAATTCACATTTAAAGCTGAGGTAATTCTGAAGCCTAAAAGTTACTTTGTTCCTTTGAAGTAATTGTTTATTACCAAAGCAAAATCTTTGTAAGTTAACCAAATGTGTACTGAAAACATATTTTGCGGTGATATTTATATTCATAAAGGAGATAGAGCAGCGGAGATTTGCAAAATATAATAAGCTTTGCAAAATACATAGAACTCCACAACAAGCTTTTAACTATATTTCTGATTTGTTCACCAAACACGGCAGGAAATAGGTTGTTTTCCAACACTAGGGGTAATCCTTGTATCTTGTAGCTAGCCTCAGGCTGCCAGACTGTGTAGACCTTACATAAACATTCCCATCCAGGAAACTATCTTGTATGTAACAATTCCCTCATCCTTTCATATTCAATTTCATGATACTTCAGAAGTAATCAGGAGAGAATGTTTAATACCATGGGCTGGAAATGAATTTTTTAAAAAGCACAAGGAAGAAAACTCAGTGATTTCTGTAACCTGATGGTAGTTAATATGTATGAAATGGCACTGCACAGAGGTTATTTTAACTCACTTAATTACACATTAAGCACATTGTTCCTGGACACTGAATAGTATCCTAAATAATGTTTTCTGCTCTATGTAACATAAGCATGCCAGTTTTCCAGAGACCTTAGAATACCTTAAGCTCTACAAATTGATATTCTAAGTCATTATCAAATGTTTTCCTGTTTTATTTAGCATAATCCAGAAAGAATTCATGGATTCTTAAAAACCAAAAATCTATTATTTTAAAGGTACATTAAAAGAAACCTGGTTTCCAAGAAAACATATATTATTTGTTAAGGAGGGAGGGAGGGAAGAAGGGAGAGAAGGAGTGGGAGGAGAGAGAGAGAGCGAGCGAGAGAGATGTAAAAGTCCAGCAACAGCGAGGAGAGAGAAGGGCACAGTTGTTGCTGACATAATTATGACCTGACTGGAAGCCCGTGAAAGCACCCAGGTAAGCAGTATTGCCATGATTTCATGAGATAAAGCCGGCACTGGCATGCACTCAGTCACTTCTTCCACTCAGGAGACACTGCTGCAGCACTTAAGATCCAGCTGACACAATGATAAATGCCAGCGATAGAGAGAGAGATCAACGCTGGCTTCAAGCAATTCTCCGCCAAGAGAGGATTACAAACACAACCTTTTGTGTCCCCTTCCTGCTCTGCGTTTCTTCCCAGCACTTCACCATCCAGCATAACACAGATTTTCATTTTTCCTCTCCTCGGTCTAGAATATAAACAAGCTCCATGAGCTCGGGCCATTCTGCTCAATGCTGAATCCAAGCACAATCCCCAGAGCTTAGGACTTGGTTCTCAACAAAGGTTGAATGGAACAACATTTAATTCTTATATTCTGCAGTTCTCTATTCATTTCCTGTGGGTTTTGTTTTGTTTTGCTTTGTTTGTTTTTGTTTTTTAAATTAAGCTCAGTGGCATCCAAGAATGGAGATACTTATTGTATTTAAACACAGTCTTGACTGGATCCAAAGCCAGCCTTCTTGCTCAACTCAGAATAGAAAGCATCTGGGAGTTTATACTGGTCTTTATATTTCTGTACCAGAAGTGACTGTCTTCCACTATCCTAGTATACCTCTGTATATCTGTGATTAAATTCAGAAGGTGTATGATGTGGAGCAGTACAGTTAACAGTAGAAGGTAATATTAAGTTTTAACTAAGCTTAACCTTAGACAGAAGAGTTGGGGATCAGGCAATGAACTACAGGAACCACTGCTGGGTACAAGAAAGGACAAAACCAGCCCGAAGAAGCAGGATAATAAAAAACGATGTCCTTTGCTTATTAATATCTACATCACCTGTATAACAAACTCTAAACTGGAAGCAACCCTAAGATGTACTGTCTGTAAAAGGATAAACAACTTGTGGCATGTCCACACACTCTATTACAGAAGCAATTGTGAAAAACCCGTAAGTTCACTTGGGAGATTTTTTTTCATACACCATATTTGATCTTATGCTCCCACTCCCCAGAACCAGATCCTTGGAGTCTTTTTTTTTTTTTTTTCTTTAATCGAGGATACAAAATAATGGGTTTCATTATGACATTTTCATCTGTGGATGAATCTTAAACAGAATACTGAATGAAAGAAACCAGACACAAAAGAGAGTAAATACTGCACGATCCCATTTATGTAAGGCTCTAGGAAAACACGTCTGACTTGGAGTGACAGAAAGCAGATCGACAGTTACTGAGCCGAGCTGTGGGGAACCAACTGGGGTCAGTAAGGCCAGGTGTGGAAAATATTTTGTATCTTGATCACGTTAGAAGTCCCATGAGTGCAAATTTCATCAAAACATTTGAATATGGCAGCACATATAGATTGTACTTCAGTAAACAAGGACTCCTTGATCAAAGCAGACATAAAGGAGTTTCTGGTCCATATACAAATTGAAAGCTACTCTATTAGGAAAGGATAGATTGTGTACATCAGAAAGCCCAAGGTGCAGCTAAGTGTTAGATCACATGCCTGGCATGTACCAGCCCTGTGTGCAATCTTAGAATCAAAAACAACGGTTTAAAAACAAGAGTTTTCTTACAGGATGGTACAATACTACGGATTAAACCAGGAACACTGTGTATTCTAGGTAAGTATGCCACTAACTTGAGTGCCCTCTCACCCCTTTTCTTTCACTGTTGTTTTATTACTGTATTTTATTTGAGATGAGCTCTGAGTTTCCCAGGCTGGACTCATACTCACATTGTTCCCCAGGCAGACCTTGAACCTGTCTCTGTCTCCTGAGTAGCTAGAATTACAGGCCTTCACTGTAGGCCTATTTCCTTAATACATAAGCAAATGGTCCACTTTAAGAGCCGCTGTAATGTACTGAGAGCTCCAGAAAGAAGAAAATAGCACCTTGACCCACTGGGCGAGGGTCCTGCCAGCCTTTCTGTCCATTGTCAAAGCACTCCTGATCCCTAGATGCCCACTGTGCCTGTAAGCTGCCCATTCCCCAGGTATGGGAAAGTACAGGAGACACAGAGTCTTTTATCCAGTCTCTCATTAAGTTCTTTCAAAAATTCTACACGTTTTGTCATGTAAGGCAGACTAGGAAATGTAGGTAAAACTGTTCAGATGCATTTTCTCCTCCTACAATGGAGGCCTTGTTTTTAGGAGAATATTTGTTGATTGGACGATGGTCTCCAACTGGTAAAATGGGTTCCTGATAACTAAGTTGAGTTGCTCAAACAGTTTTGAATCTGCTCTCTTTCTTCCTCTCCCTCCCCTCTCCTGTTTTGTGAGCCTGCCCTTCATGATTTAAGCTAAATTTGATCTGGGCTTTGGTTCTGGCCAGAGAAAATATCCTATCTAAATATTCTACTGTAAAATAGAACATAACTCACCTCGCAATATGGTAAACTAAATTTGCAATGGGTTTAGCTTAAAGGGAAATACTTAGGAAAGAGTGTAATTTTTTGGATAATAAGTTTCCAGAGGGATTTCATGAAATAAAAGGAGAAGAAGAAAGCTGATAGCATCTTGTAGTTGGAAAGCATGCACTGAATAGATAAGGTGGTTCCAGGAATGAGATGCAGCCCAGTATAGGGGACTGCAGGACAGTAGAGGGGATGCTGTTTTGCCACACAGACGGTGATGTCATTAGTGAGTCATGACAATATCCCTCAGAATTACCTGACATCTGGTATTTATTCTTAAATAATCTATGAGATCTCGGAATATACAATTGGTCCAGCTGATAACTGTCAAAGATTGGTGATGCATGTGCTACCTTAAGTGCTGCTCTGTGCTTCTTAATGTGTCTGACATGTGTTTTCATAATGATAGGAAAACAGGAACAATTTTGCAAGGGCTTCCTCATCCCCTTTTTAACTATTTTAAGACAGGCCCTTATATCTTCCAGGCTGGCCCTAAACTAGCTATGCAGCTGAGATTAGCCTTTAACTCTTGACCCTCCTACCCACACCTTCCAAATGGGCTGAGCCTTAAAACTGCTATTATTAGTTTTAATAAACAACCTATACATTAAAAATAATAATGACTAAAGTTAATTGAAGTCCATTATAGTTTCCAAACTTCAGCCAGGTATGGTGGTGTACAACTGTAATCACAGGACCTGAGAGGCAGGGACACACACAGATCTTTGTGAGTCTGAGTGTTCTACATAGCCAGTTACAGGATAGCCAAAGTCTATACAGGGAAAACAAAACACAAGCACACCTTTAAAAAAAAAAAAAAAAAAAAAAAAAAAAAAAAAAAAAAAAAAAAAAAACTCCAAACCTCATATGTTTCTTACTAATTCTAATTCTAAAATGAATCATTATACCATTAGAAGTTGCTACAATGCACATTATGCTCAAAAGGAATAAAAGAATCAAGATTATATTGTGCCTTCTTATTTATAAATTTGTAACTCAAGATGTAGCGTTTATGTACATACAACTTGTACATAGCCCTTCAAAAAATGACTTGCCATTTTATTATGAGAACTACATTTAACTGGCAGGTATGATGGCAAACACATGTAATCCTAGCACATAGGAGGGAGGATTCTGGCCTTGATGCCTGCATGGGCAACACGGCTGTCTGTTGTGATCTCATAACAACTGCATCAAAGTAGGAATTAAAAACATCTGGGCCAGGTGTGGTGGTGTACGTCTGCAATCCTAGCCCTCTGCAGGCTGAGACAGGAAGACCACAGTTTCCAAATCAGCTCAGATTATACAGCAAGACTGTTTACAAATAAACAGATAAACAAAAACCCTAAGGAGCTACTGGCAATTAGTGGCATGTGGAGAAGGAGTCATTTTTCTTTAGTGATACAGCTGCTGCTAAGGCTGCTCATGCTCTGATGGATGGCCCTACACCCATGCAATGCAAAGAGCACTAATTGGACCCAGTGGGTTATTTTAAAAAGAAGGTAAACCATGGAGAAGGGACAATATTTGGGAGAAGGGACATCTGGATTAGATGCAAAGATACATAGTATACCAATTGTATGAAAAAGTCAAGAGTAAATACTAAATATTCAGAGAGTGTGAAAGAGAACTAGCCAGCTCACAGCACCTGTGGGATTCCTGTCAACTTTAGGTTTTTTTCCCCCAGACTGGCCTCAAACTTGTGATGGCTCTGGCTCGCTCTCTGGCTCTCTGGCTCTCTGGCTCTCTGGCTCCCTCAGTGCTCAGACTACAGGTCTGCCCCACCATACCCAGCTTCATAACTTTTAAAACTAGGCTTCTCTAGGACAATGACTAAGCAAAGATGGTAACCAGAGTGATTGGGTTATTTCTGTCCAATCCCAAAACACCCTTAATAGGCAGTCAACTCCATAGCTTCCTTTTTTGAAGCCCAGGCAAGATTTTTCAGTACACTTCATGGTTACAGGCTTCTGTTCACCTGCTCAGAACGAATTCCTCTCTCTTCCCTGTCACACCCCTGTTACTTCTCAGTAGATCTCTTGCAGGTCTGTATGTAGCCCAACAGACCGACAGACCAAAAAACGCAATGGAAATTCCTTGTCTAGGTAATGCACTTGATCAATACAAAGGGAGAAAAAATTAGCAAAGCAGTTTTAATTACCATAAATATAACACCACTGATTGATGTCAAGGCATTTGGTAAAAGGATATTTTAATACCAAAATCTCATACCTCTCATGTACTCCCTGATCATCTTCAGATCACTGGAAGAAACTACATGTGTGGACTCATGAGCTGATACAGTAAAATGCAGTATAGCCCTGCTTATTAAATTATCTGGGGGAAAGTTTTGAAGCCCAAATCTAACTAATCCTCTACACCTTTCAGTTTACAGAAACTAGGAAGTTGGAAGAATAAATCGAAACCATTATCAAGAGATCAATGAGGAAAATCAATAATGGTGATGGTCTGCAAAAGAAATATTTTTTTTTGTTTCCTAACAAATCAACTCTATATGAAGGAATGGGGGAAAATGAGGCCTACTACTCATTTTGTTATCAATATTGTCTTGTTAAAACATAAAAAAACTGTAATAGACATACTGCAAAGAAGGTACAGTCCAAAAAGAAAATTAGAAAACAAAACAAAGCTTCACTTCCCTGTGGAACTGGCACAGTCCTCAAGTTATCAAGAAATATGTAAAAATCATAAAACATAACAAGTGCATTCAAACTCAAGAATATAGAGGATGACTCATATATTTAGAAATTCAGTGTATTCCAGAGTATAGTTTTGAATGTTCTGTGCCCCCAAATCCATGCTGACATTCCACTGTCAATTCAACAATATGGTGAGATGAAGCCAGAACATGCTGGGCTGGTGTCCTTATACAGGGCTTGAGAGAAACCAGTTAGTTTACCCTTTACCTTCTGCCATATGAGGATGCAGTGTTAATCCTTATCTGAGGACACGGTGTTCAAGGTACCATTTTGAAAGCAAAAACCAGACATGGATATCTTAATCTTGGACTTCACAGCCAACTGTGTCAACTATGAGAATCTAACTTGTACTGACCACACACCTCGTTCCTGCTCACTGTTGTAGGGAGAAGTCCTGTTATTAAAAAAAAAAAAAAAAAAAATGGTGATGGAGGAATCAAGAGCTGAAAGATAATCCAAATTAGAAAAGAAGAGTAACTTCTGATTCCTGGATAACACTATTGTTTATATAGGAAATTCAAAGAAATTACAAAGTAACTCCTAGGACTGAGTTCAGCATGCTATAGATAAACAATTATCTTAGTAATAATATCTTATAATATCTTAGTAATAATTATAAACGAAATTAAACAGCAATGCCATTTGCAGTTTTTATCTCCAAAAAGGAGTTTACATGCAGGCATACTAAAACATGTACATGATGCTTAGAGCGATGAAGTCTAAAAGCAGCTGACTAAAGACGTCTAAATAAACACACCATTTATTCGTGTCCTGGAAGATCCCAGCAGATGACACTTTGGTGATTGTGACACCAAAATTTTTTGTGACACCAAAAGCGTCACAGATCATGTGCGCAGATATAGACAAATTCCTTTAAAATGATATGGAGTTTAAAACCAGTTAAGAGTAGCCAAGAAATTGTTGGGAAAAAAAACAAAAAAAAAAAGCTAGGAAAATTCCACCATCTAATTTTAAAACTTTCTAAACTACTAAACTCAGGATAGCAGCGAAGGAATTTACAGTCATAGATCAATTCACAGAACAGGGCCCAGACACAGACCCGATAAACATGGTCTCTTGGTTTCTAACCAAGGTGCAAAAAGCAGTTCATGATGGAAAGACGCTCTTTCAAAAGCTAACACTGGAACACTTAGACACAGGCTGAAAAAAAAGTGTTCTAAAGATAATTAAAGCTCATACCTTATAAAAAATCATGGCATGAGCATTGATCTAAATGAATAATACAAAATATACAATTCTAAGGAAAATTTAATGGCCTGGGTTTTCAGTAAAGAATTCTTTGACATGATAGCAAATATAGACTGAATGAAAAAAAAAAAAAAAAGAATGATCAGAATTCAAATATTAAGGACTTTTAGGCCGGGTGGTGGTGGCGCACGCCTTTAATCCCAGCACTTGGGAGGCAGAGGCAGGTGGATTTCTGAGTTCGAGGCCAGCCTGATCTGCAGAGTGAGTTCCAGGACAGCCAGGGCTACACAGAGAAACCCTGTCTTGAAAAACCAAAACCAAACCAAACCAAACAAACAAACAAACAAAAAAACCCCAATATTTTGGTGCAGGGGAAGTGGGGGGGGGGGGAGATGAGACAGCTAACTGGAAGTCACACATCTGACAGGGGTTCATTTCCGGGGAACAGCCTGAGCTCCGGCTTAGAAACCTTGCCTGTTTCCACACAAGCCACAGAAGCCAGGCTTGAACAGCAGCTAGATCAGCAGCTAGATCAGCAGAAAGTCCTGTGATTCCCCTGTAAATGAACAAGGGAGGCTTGTGAGGTCCTACTGGGCCAGTTCTCCAGAGCCTGCATCTGTACTGAGGAGACTGATCTCGAGACAGTTTCTCCTTGTCCCACTAGTGCTTGTAAGACAGGACGCTTCCTGCCTCACTGCCCTGAAGGCACCTACACAAGTGCTTAGCATCAACAGGGCTGCTCTTAAGCAGCCGGGTCATCTGGTCCCATTTGGTTCAGTTCACTCTACATTACGAACACTTGAAAGCTGGTGCTTACTTTCTACACTAGCAACCATCTGAATCTAAAAATACCCAAAACCAAAAAGTGGGGCAAAAGACTTGAGGCAACTCACCAAAGGAAACAGGTGGAAGATAAGAATATGAAAAGCTGTCCTGACATTAGGATAAGTGAAATGGCTAAATTAAAACCATGAGAAGTCAAGGGGCTGACAAGATTGCTCAGTGGTTAGCAACACCTGTTTCTCTTGCAAATAAACCAGGTTCAGTTCCTAGTACCCAAATGGCAGCTACAAGCCATACCATCTGTTAACTCCAGTTCTAGGAAACTGAATACCCTCTTCTGGTTACCATGCCCACCAGGCACACATATGGTAGACAGACATATACATAGACAAAATACCCATGTACATAATATAAAAATTAATAAAAAGTTTTAATGAGGCATCAGTATATGCCTTTTATAATAGCTAAGATTAAAAAAAAAGGTTAGTATTAAGAGCAATTGGAACGCTTATGTGGCTGGTTCAAAGATAAATGGTACAGATATCTGGAAAAACAGTTTGCAGTGTTCTTACAAAGCTAAATATATACACAATTCAACAAATCCCTGGCGGGAATTTAGCCGTAGCAAGAAGCTAGATTTAACTTTAACCTAAACCAAGATCTCCTCACAAAGGGGAATGAATAATATATAAAGTGTGGTGACCCACATGAAGAAAAGCTTAGCACCAAAGAGGGAAAAGCTATCGATTCATGCAAAATAGATGAATCTTAAATGCAGTTTTCTAAGGCAAAGAAGACACTCCTAAAAGACACTCATACACACACACACACACACACACACACACACACACACACACACACACACACTGAATCCCCTGAAGCAGAGTTCAGGCAGTTGTGAACCATATGACTTGGATGCCAGGAATGTAACTCTGGTCTCTAGAAGAGCAATACCTGTTCTTAACCATCAAGCCATTTCTTTAGTTCCCAAATAGAACTTGTAGGTCTCTCGCTTAGATCCTAACTTAAACAACCTAACCAAAAAGATACTTTTGGTATAATCAGGGGGAATTTATATGATCCTAGGATTACATTTTAGATTTAAGTTTCTGCAGTATGGTAATGGAATTCTGGCGAGAATGTTAAGAACAAAATGTTTTCATCTGTTACATATGTATTCTGGAGCATGTATGTGTATGAAATAACCTTAAACCTAGGACCTGCCTCGAAAGACTTGGGGGTAAAGTGTCTGTGATAATGACTGCAAATGTTAAACTGAAGATCAGCTATACTGTGCTCCATGCTTAGTGTATCTGTAGGGCTCCATAATTTTGTCTTGAAAACAAAAGGGTTTTTTTGTGTTTTTTTAAAAAACAGTATTTTTCAGCATTTGTTATAAAGCAGTACATAGGCCTGCAGTTGGTTTCGACCTCAATGTCAAATCTTTCCAATGACTCCAAGGAAATAAATGCTGGGTGCGCCAAAAATAATACTGACATGGAAAAAAATAATCGAGAAATCCTATACTTCCAGCGATAAACGACTAAAATTACTAGGTTAATAAAGATTTTGCAGTTAGATTTTAAAACTGAGAGTCAAAGCAGTTTTCAATGACACCACCCGGAAAATAAGGGAGAGAGGGAATTGTAAAGCAGTAATTTTGATCCTTAAGAATCTTTGCCTGAAAACAAATCAGCAGGCCTTTAAATTCTCATTAATATTTACATAGTGATGCTTTCTTCTGCCTGCCCGGCTTGTTCTTTAGAGCTGTTGTTACTATTTATCATTTTCGTGAGCACTGTGGCATGAGATTCCCATGATAAATTCCCTCCCTGGGGAACCCAACTGGAGGCCACACAAACAAAGTACAAAGAATAGCTGCTTAAGAAGTGAACACCAAACGCAAAGCTGCGGAGCACATTCTGAATTGTTTTTAAAATTAGGTTACAAATTCTAAATTCTAAATGAAGAATAATCATTCACACTCAAGGTCTGTCTACTTCTACACTATAGACTTAAAGAGGCCCAAGGGGCAAGGAAAGTTCTAGCAAATCTTTTAAAGTTCCTGTTGGCAGGAGGGAGGTACAAACTGCAAATGTAACATTTAATAAGAATTTACTCTAGGGACTGGAAAGATGGCTCAGGGGTTGAGGTGTCCTGGAAAGAAAGCCGGAGTTCAGTCCCTAGCACTTGTCTTGGGGTAGCTCAGAGGAGCTAGCCTTTGAGTTAGCTCCAGAGGATCTAACACTCTGTTTCTCTCGTCTCTGTTGGCACGCGCAGTGACATGCACGTAGGCATAATTAGAAATAAGTATTTTTTAAAAAGAGATTGAACCTGGCATAGTGGCACACGCCTTTAATGCCCACATATGGGATGGGAGGGAGCCGGGCAGGTCACTGAGTTCCAGGCTAGCCTGATCTACATAGCTTTTCTAGATCAACCTAGGCTACAAAATGAGAGTTTTTCCAAAGGATAAATAACAATTCTGAACCCTTTTTATGTTAATACATGTACATAAAAGGAGTTAATCCAGCAACCATGTCAAGTTCTAGTCCAAAACCCTAAGTGGTGCATGATGAGGAAGGGAGTATCAAAAAGGTTCCACCTCCCATCTACTATACACATTTGTAGGGAAAAAAGTAATGTTTAACTTTTTGCAGTTAAACAAGAATGCATTTTTATTTTAAAATTTTGTCCCTATGGGCCAGAAAAAAATCAAACTACAGGAAGGTCCATTTATAAACTATTGATTTTATTTTTCATAATAATTACTTAAGTCTCAAAAATGATTTTCCCCTACTCCTGTTTTAAATGTGTGTTTCTCGTATTGTTTAGTTGGAATCTTCAACTCTATATTCAAGTTTGTAATAGGGTTATTCCAAGCTTGCTTTCCAACATTTTTACCAGCTTAGTTTATAGAAGATGAACAGTGTTTATTAAATATAAATGTCACGCTGCCGGAAAAAAAAAAATCCTTGGCTTTGATACCTACCAAACATTGAATTTAAAGATGATGAAGTCCTGGGTTCTCCTATTTAAATTAAGCAGGAAGGGGATCTGCTAAAAGCCCATGTGTCTTTCAAGAACCTGTGCAGTCTCCCACCATCACGTGTTCTCACTTGTCAGTGCCTCACACATTCTCCTCATGCTTGAAGTTTTACTTTATTATTAATTGATACACAATTGCCTCTATGTACATTATACATAGTGCAGTCTGGTTTTTATTCTGAAGGGTTCTTTTCATTACTTAAAAAAACATGGGGTTGGTGGTAACATGGTAGAAACCAATGTTCTGGGGAGAATGTGGAGCAAAAATGACTTTATATAAGTTACAATTATTTTTCCTTTCTAAAGTCTTGTAAGTATTATTAATGTTATGATTATAAAATTATTTCTGCCTCAACTTTAAGAAAGAAAGCGACTTATGCTCTTCAGAAACTGAAAGACAAGTAAGACATTAAAAGGCTCTTGAGTTAGAAAATCTTTGATATTCACTGTATATGCATAAAAAAAAAAGGTTACACCGTTCATGGCAAAACTTTAAACTCTTGGGCTCAAAAATTTCTCTTTCCCCGTGTTAATCTTTAGAATTCTATTTTATTTCTTTCTCTGTAACAACCATACGTAATAAAACAGCTTTACTCTTCCCCCCCTTTTCCCAGGTTACACTTTACTCAAGTAGATCTGAATCCGGATTAGCTGTATGTAATAGTATTTCAGGATGCAGGCAGATGTCTAGTTGTCACTGATGATCTGTCTGGCGATCAGCTCTTCATTATTTCGTTGGTACCACCCGTAGATCGGCTGAACCCGAGCATCCACATAAGCTCTAGACAAATTAAAAGATAGTGTAATTCATATAAAAATGGTAGAATTTTAAATCCCATCCTTCCAGATAACTTTTAGTTAAAGAACTCAAAGCAATAGGAGCCTCTTATAAATGACTGATTTTCGTGTACAGCATTCATACTAGCTTGATATACTAAAAGACACTACATTCAAAATAACAATTAGGTACACTGACGTAGTTTTGTAACAGCTGAAACATATATAACAAACAGCATCTGAAAACGTCTACATTTAGGAATGCATGGAACATCTTAGTGTCTTCTCTTTCAGTCTCCCCAGAAAGTTGAAAGCCACTGACCTTGGGGGCCGGGGAATAATAAATTACTTATTTCTAGACATTCCTTTTCATTTCATCACTACAACCACCACCTAATGTTTTAAAAAAGTTACTTTTCCCCCAAAATAGTTAACAAGTAGCTTATTCTGTGGGAAATGATTAATCGCCACTCCACTCCCTCCCGTCTTAGGGATTCAAATCCTAAGGGACTGAGCCCTCAGAGACACACAGACATAACACTCTGCCAGGACTTCACTCTTCTGTCTTCTGGTGCTGGGAGAGAAGTCTGACTAACACAGGAACTGAACTCTGAGTCTTGATAGGAGCGAGCTCCCCCACTGAGCCACATCCCCACCCCCACCCCCACCCCCAAGCCCAAGGGCTCACTTTGACAGTGATGAGAGGGGCTATGTATCTGTTTTCACCCTTTGTCCTTTTCCTTAAGCCCTTGAGAATCTAGAGGGATAAATATTATTGCTTTGCAGGTTAAAAAACAAAACAAAGAAAAAACAAAAACAGAGACAGAGGCTGACGCAGTTGCTAATTAATGATCACCATTTGCTGGTGACATAACAAGATAACCCATCAGGCTGGACAAGAATGTAGGTGTCTCTCCCTCTTTGGCAAGCAACTTTTTATTAGGTCACAATACTTTCATTGTCCCAGTCCTGTAACGCTAGTTACTGAGCTCCGGACTTTTCATGGAAGGAAAATTACAGACCTTTCTCAAATATAAAAATGGTGCTTTAATATTTAATTTCTAAGATAAAATATGCTTGTTTCTCGGAATATGAGTAACTTTGAACTTACACTTTTCCACATTTACCGGGATGCCTTGCAGGTAAGTGGGCCCCTGTTGAGTATTTACCTATTCGATGAACTGCATCATAAAGGAGGTCAGGACTCTCAGTCCTTTTTGAAATATATAAACCCATGCCCCAGTCCCAGGAAGATTTTGTTGTTTTCTACAAAACCAAACACTCCAATCTTCTGAAGACTTTCCTGGCATTCCAGCCTACCTGGACAATACCCATGCTTCAGACATTTTTGAGCTGGGCTGGGCATTTATTTTTCACAATAAAGGAGTTCTACCAGGATATGTAATGACAGACCAGCAGACCTTTCATAAGTTACTAATTAAATTTACTCTACTAACATTAACAGAGAAAAGCAGCAGAGGAATGCTTAACTGCAGTGAAATTCTCTGTCCCAGCTTCTCCACCTAGAATGGCGAAGAGATCTCCAAGGGTCTAAAGCTAAACCTAGCAATAAAACTAAGATCAGCCCACATGCCTAGAATTAACTATCTGAAAGTTCTGAAAGGGAACAAAACACCTGTTTAAACCCTACAAAGTTCCAGACTCTATCAATTCTCTATCTTTTTTCTCACCCCACCCCCAACTCCATCTCCACACTAATAACATAGCTAAATCTGAATAAGAATCAAAACTTGGATGATTTCTTTAAATCAAAGTCTGTACAGTATAGTCACATACTGTCTAGTATGTAGCTGGCTTTTGTGATATCGGGATTTTCAACATCTTTGGGTCAGGAAGAGCTGTCTAGATAAAGATTCATATACTCTTTGAACTGGCAACCCAGCCAAGAATGGCAATCATTATTTAAAGGAGTTGAAGTCTCCTGAGCTGAAAACAGAAATTATAATTATCAATCCACAAGTTTTCTTGCTTCTTATTTAAAAGCAAGGAACTCTAAGAAAGCAGACACCCCTGCTTATGCTACACTCTAACTTATCCCCAGGGTAGTGGCCCCCCTCGAGTTAGCATGCCTTTCCTAGAACATAAACTAAGCTGCACATGCCTCCCTTCCCAGCAGCAGTTGTTATAAGAGCTTACACACACAGATATAAACATCCATTATCATTTCGCTTCCAAAACCCTCTTATAAGATGGATGAGCACTTCAAAAACAAAAAAACGCACAGGAAAAAAATCCAGTGATGGTAACCTTTCTGCTGGCATAATTCAAAAACTCACATCTGTAATTTTATGACTACACAGGATTTTAAAAGGAAGCTCTGCTTGTGAGTAAGGTCTGCCTGAAGTAGCTCTGGAAGTCCCAGTCAAATGGTTTATTTGCAAAAAAATCAATTTCACCCTTATATTCTCTCAAAAAGAGAAAAACACTTAATTGATGTTGAGTTTTATGAAATTATAAATTATAGACACCCAGTAATTAAAGTTTTTAAGCTGTGTGGTAACTACAGAATTAGCAGGTTATACCCACACAGGAACTTCTGTTCTTAATGAAACGGCAATAAAAAAAATAGCTTATGTTCCTAAAAAAGGATTAGAAGCACACAGAATAAATAGCTCTAGCTAGGCCAGTTGGGATGAGAAATTCAGATGTGTCAGGCTAACAGTGTTTATGTCCTTGACAGTTTTCCTAATTATACAAAGTACCCAGGTAACAAATAGGGAAGGTGTTTGGAATCCTGTAGCATTCCTATTTGCAGACTCAGAACTAAAGTGGGTGTGTATGAATAATTTGTCAAAAACTTCCTTGGGCAATTTTCATAAGCTGAATATACTGTTAAGTAAGAGGAAAAATATGTTCTAAGGTTATAAGAAAAATATGAAGGAAGAGCAAGAGTGTGAGAAGGGCTGACACAGAAGGGAGATGTGTGGAAGACACTATAGCCGCAACTGTCGCTGTTTGATCTGAGGAAATTATGTCTAACTCAATAAAAAGAAGCATCATAAAAATTCCACTCAGAAAAAAAGACTTTTATTTTTCAAGCAAAATAAATACTTAAGGCATGATATGTTAATTCTTCTACTATGCAAGTGGATCATTCTGTATTTCTATTTTTGTTTGTTGGTTTAAGTAGCTAGGGATAGTGATCAGTGCAACGTGCTTGCTTAACACATGCAAAACCCTGAGTTCAAGTCCTAAGATAGCCAGCTCTGATTATCAACTTGATAACATCTGGAAACACCGAAGGCACAATCTTCCAGGTATAATAATGAAGAGTTATTTAGATTAGGTTAGCCTAGGAGCACGCCTGTAAGATTGTCTTATTTGGGTTAACTGAGGTAGGAGATGGTACTCCTTAGGCTTGGGTCCTGGACTGCATAGAAAAGGCAGCCATTGGCTGAGTGGCAGCATCCTTCATGCTCTGCTTCTGAACTGCAGGTCCAACCTGCAAGCTCCTGCACCCAGAACATCCGCACTCTGCTGGGCTTTACCCTCCAACTGGTCGTCAAAGAAAACCCATTCTCCCTTCAGTCACTTTAGTCAGGGAATGTTATCACACCAGTACAAAAAAGTAATGCAATGAGAGAGAAAGAGAGAAAGAAAGAGAGAGAGACAGAGACAGAGACAGACAGAGATAGAGGGAGAGAATATGAAGAAATTAAGGAATTAATTTTTAAAAATGGTTTATCTTTTAAAGCCAAACATCATATTTAAAAGTAGGTTGAACTCTCCATTTTCTTTAAAAATAAAATATGAGACACTTATAAAATAAAGTCACTTCTATTTGCATAATATGTTCATTGAAAATTCAGATTTTAGATCTGCTTTGTTTGTAGATCTGCCATATAAATTAAAGTAAAGAAATTTTGCTTTCTCCATATCATTAAGAAAAGCATCATAGTAAGGAGATAGAGACAGAGACAGAGACAGAGACAGAGACAGAGACAGAGACAGAGACAGAGAAAGAGAAAGAGAAAGAAAGGGTTGAGGATTTGGGTGTGTGGGGAGGTGAGGAGGACCTAGGAGTTAGGACAGAGGAAACCATAACCAGAGCATATTGTATGAAAAATTTCAATTTAAAAAAAATTTAATTTAAATTTCAATTTAAAAAAAATCACATAAGATATAATTAAGAAAGAAAGGAGGGGGCTGGAGAGATGGCTCAGTGGTTAAGAGCACTGACTGCTCTTCCAGAGGTCCTGAGTCCAATTCCCAGCAACCACATGGTGGCTCACAACCATCTCTAATGGGATCTGATGCCCTCTTCTGGTGTGTCTGAAGACAGCGACAGTGTACTCACATATATGAAATAAAAAATGTATCTAAAAAAAGAAAAAACAAACAAACAAAAAGAACAGCCTGGTCAATAAAGCAAGTTTTACACCAGTCAGGGCCACACAGTGAGACCGTCTCAAACAAACAAACAAACAAACAAACAAACAAAAAAGAAAGGAAAGAAGAAAGGCAGGAAGAAGAAAGATTGAGCATCATAGGCTGGATATGGTGACACATATTATTACTCCCTGTAGTGAGACAGGTTGGTAGATCTTTGTTAAGTCTGAGGCCAGCCTAGCCAGACAGGGTTACATAGTAAGATCAAAAACTGAAGTGACAGCACTTGCTGGTGAGGATGTAGAGCTGGAGGAACACTCCTCCATTGCTGGTGGCAGGGCAAGCTAGTATAATCACTTTGGAAATCAATTGGGCATTTTCTCAGAAATTTGGGAATAGTTCTACCTAAAGACCCAGCTATATCACTCCTGGGCATATAACAAAAGATGTCCCAATACACCACAAGGACACTTGCTCAACTATGTTCATAACAGCTTTAGTCATAATAGCCAGAAACTGGAAACAACCTAGATGTCCTTGAACTGAAAAATGGATAAAGAAAATGTGGTACATCTACACAATGGAATACTTACTCAACCATTAAATAAAGGCATCATGATATTTGCAGGCAAATAGATGGAACTAGAAAATATTATCCTGAGTATGGTAATACAGACCCAGAAAGACAGGAGCCTAACATAACTGTCCTGTGATGCTTCATCCAGCAGCGGATAGAAACAGATACAAAGGCCCACAGTCAAACACTAGGCAAAGCTCAAAGAGTCATGTGGAAGAGTTGGGGATAGAATTGATCGACCTGGAAGGGTCAAGAACACAAGAAGACCTACAGAATCAAGTAACTTAGGTCCATGGATGCTCACAGAGCCTGAACCACCAACCAAAGAGCATACATGGCTGGACCTAGGCCTACACATTTGTAGCAGGTGTGCAGCCTGGTCTTCATTTGGGTCCCCTAACATTGAATCGGGGTCGGGGATGTCTGTGATTCTGTTGCCTGCCATTGGATCCCCTTCCCCTAGCTGGACTACCTGGTTGGGCCTGAGTGGGAGAGAATGTGGTCAGTCCTACTGCAACCTGATGTCCCAGAGTGGAGTGGTACCTAGAGGTGGGGAGGGGTCTTCCCCTTCTCCTCAGAGAGGAGGAGTTAATCGGGGAAAGGGATTTCTCAGGGTGGGACTGGGAGAAAAGGAAGGAAAGGGAGCTGCAACTGGGATGTTCATCTATCTCAAAAACAAAGAAGAAAAGAAAAGAGAAGGAAAGAGAAGGAAGGGGAGGGGAGGGGAGGGGAGGGGAGGGGAGGGGAGGGGAGGGGAGGGGAGGGGAGGGGAGGGGAGGGGAGGGGAGGGGAGGGAAAGAGTTGAAAAGCACCATACTTACTTTGCAATCGGATACTCCCACATGTATCCCCAGCCTCCATGGAGTTGAACACATTGATAAGCTACAGTGTTTTGTAATTCAGATGCCCTAAATGATCAAAACAATAAAGAGAAAAAAAAAGTCAGTTCGGTTGGTGGAGTACTTACAAGTCCTTAGGTTCAAACCCCTGTCACACAGAACTGAGGTGACAATGCACGCATTTAGCCCAACACTTAGGAGATAGTGGCAGAAGGAGGACACGTTCAAAGCTAGCCTTTGCTAATAGGAGGCCAGCCTTGACACATGAAACCTTGCCTTAAAAAAAAGCTTTCTCACTACTCAACAATTTAAACTATCTTTTAAATTCAGCACCATTATACCCATAAGCCTGGTATGTTTAAGAACAATGTCATTAGCTATACAAAACGTTCTTCCTAAAATACCTTTTCCTGTAAGCCAAAGAATTTTTCATAAATGTAAAATACACCCGCCTCCGTGACCCAAAGTGCAGATTCATGTTCATTTCACATTCCTTCTTAATCTCATCATCTGATTATTATAAAATCATTACACAAAGCACCATTCTGCATATTTCCCTTGTATAGTAATGACTGAACCGAATGTGAGTTAATAAATAACAATGGGAATTTTTCTAGGCTGCTTCTGGGCGAGTGAGATGAGTGGTTTTTCTTCTTCTTTAAGAAAAACCAATCCCATTCTACATCTGACTTGAACCACACTTGCATCTTAAAACACATAAAAACTTTACATGGGTCCTGCACTCTCAAGCTCACCTTTAACCTACTGTGAATCACCCTTAATTCAAATGTAAATCTTTCTAAGCCCAATGGGACTTTAGCCTGACAGTCAATACTTCAGTGTTTCTCTTAGATCTGGAAAACACCTCACATTCTATCCAACACTTGCCAGATAACAGAAAGTCGTCGAGAATTAGAGAATTTAGTCGGACTTACTAAATGGACTGGGACTCGCTGCAAGACTCCCAAGTTTCATCCTTCTGTTTTCTCTAACTCACTTTGCTGCCATTCTTTAGATAATTTAAAATTAAATGTATTACTTGAATGAAGTACTCACTGATCCTACTTCAGGCTCTTAATATTTTACTCTTAATAACAAGTTAAGAGTTACATACCAACTCGAGTAATTTTCAGGATATTATAAACAGATCCAATGAGACTTTCCAAAACTAAATTTTTTTTTTTAATTTTTGTACTGCTATTTTTCACTTACAGACTTCCTTATTTAATGCCTTCAAGGTTGAGTTTAAAGGTTGGCAGAATTCCATAGTAATCTGAACCAACATTGCACTTTAATTATAGTGAGGTGCATACCAATATTTTGCCATGGAAGCGGAGGCAGAATCCAGACGTTTGGTTTCATGCAACTGTAGACAGCTGTCCACAAAAGCTCTGGTGACACATATGTTTGTCTTTAATTCTGCTAGTTTATGCTGCACCGTCTTGAGACGAAGGGGGAAGAAAGAGCATGTTAAAAGTTCAGGTTTCCACTCAACACCTCAAATGCTTACATAATAAGAAAACGTTAAAGCAAAACAGAAGTGAAACTGTGGGGAATTATTCCAATAAAAGAGCACACATGAACTGAAATGAAAAAAAAAACAAAAAACAAAAAACCCTGTATCTTAGCAAATGATATAGAACTAGGTAAATACCTGCCATGGTTTATGCTTAAAGAACGCCATGATTGAATGTGTGAGCACCATCTCGTGGCAGGAGCTGCCACAGCACCCAGTTTTCTCTGGAGGTTAAACAGGCTTTCCTCTGCAGTAATGAAATTAAGGATATGCATTTCCCTACTGTGGCTCTGCCTTAAACTAAAATCACAGAACAGAACAGATGGACAAGATGGATTTATCTAATCCCATACACATCATCAAATATTTATTATGCTAATAAAGTACTAACAATGGCAACAGACTAGGCAGAGATCCAACTCCAGCAACCTATAGCCTCTCTCATCCCTCAGGAAAGTGTCTCATGCAGGCTCCAACTAGCTTGGAGTGGCCTTATTTGTAAGTGTCAATAAGTATGTATTATTAGGTAATAACTATGTCCTCTCCTGCTGCAGTAGACAGCCAATAGTGAGCTTGGACATCATTCTATTTAGACCATTCTCAATTGCTCCTGAGTTCCCTTGTGTCAAGTTCTAGTTCACTGATTCGTGGCTCTCACACCCTGAGCTTTGAGTGTGCATCTGTCTGCTGGCGCCAGCTCTTGAACCCTCCCTTCAGGAAGCAGGCTTGGACTTGAGTAGAGTCTCCAAAAGCACACCGTATTCTAACTGAGGTCTGAGGCCCATCTATAGCCAGCTGCCACTAACTTCCTTAAGAAAATCACAACAGTGACAATTTTGATCATTCTGCTGTGGGGTGCACCAGACATCCATTTTGGCTAACAGCAGGCACACATGTGGAGACTGCACTGTATATACAGCCATGAACACATGCATTTCTGCTGGGTCCAAAGGCAGGCTTGAGTTCTTAAAGGAGGTTGTAGAAATAGTTTCTCAAGGGATGCTAGATCTTCTTTTATACTCGTGGCTAGAGCTTAAAGCATAAAACTGAAGTTTCAGTGTGACTAGTGTGCAGCTGGGCACAATTTTGGTATTTTTCGTTGCTGGAAAATCAAAAAATGGGAATAGATCAGTGGTG
The DNA here is from genome assembly GCF_011762505.2 of Arvicanthis niloticus. Classification (NCBI taxonomy): domain Eukaryota; kingdom Metazoa; phylum Chordata; class Mammalia; order Rodentia; family Muridae; genus Arvicanthis; species Arvicanthis niloticus. The sequence goes on along the minus strand of NC_047660.1, from coordinate 116,347,481 downwards.
GGACAGAGTGAGAGTTCTGTGTCTGATGGAGTAGGAGCTATGAAGGGCATATGCCTCATGGGTGTATTAACTATTGTGTTGATGAAAGCCCAAGTATAGAGCTGGGTGGTAGTGATGCACACTTTCAATCTCAACACTCAGGAGGCAAAGGCAGGCAGACCTCTGTGAGCTCCAGGCCAGCCTAGTCTACAGATCCAGTTCCAAGGCAGCCAAGACTACACAAAGAAACCCTGTAGGGGGGTGGGGTGGGAGCAGTGTCTTGTGGTTTTGCCCCACTCTCTTCTAGAAAGTGTAACTGGCATCTAATGACTTCAGCACCAAGCAACGGTGAGGCTGGTAACACGCAAGTCCTGCTGAACAGCCTGGCCTCTGATTTGGAGCATGCCCGTTGCCCTGTGTGATGTTACATGTGAGGATTTATGCACTATTAGAATATGAAAGGACCAAGATCTCTCTCAGAGGAAAGTTAGTCTATACAAATATTTGGTGCTTCTAGAAGCTCAAGTTAAAAGTTAAAATTCAGACTAGGATGAGCTCACTTAAAATTCCTACTTCAGCACATCCAGTAGATCCAGAGGTCTAAAAATAACAAATACCGTCAAGAGTACATAATTTACTGTCTGGAGATAAAAAGATTAAATATTTATATATTCTTGGCATGAACTGGGGGCTAGAGAACAGAACTGGCATTTGTGCTTCACCACAGACAGCGCCAGGCTTTATGAAACCATCACCCAATACTGGTAGCATGCTTTTCGTGAATGATTGACATGCTCACAGAAGTGTCTCTAATGGTTACTGATATCTGAGAACAGCAAAACCTGCAGTTCAAATTTAGAATTTAGAGAGAAATCTTAGCCATCCACAGTGGCATGAACTGAAATTCCAGCACTTAAGAGGCAGAGGAAGGGAGTCAGGAGTTCAAGGCCAGTCTATACTCTATGAGCCTGTCTCTGTCTCTCTTATACACACACAGAGAGAGAGAGAGAGAGAGAGAGAGAGAGAGAGAGAGAGAGAGAGAGAGAGAGAGAGAGAGAGAGGAGGAATATTTGTAAGTGGCTGAACTTAGACAGACAGACACACATGCGGGGCGGGGGGAGAATCTTTGTAATTGACTAAGTGAATTTACTAAAATCTCTCAACGTTTTGAATGAGGGCCAGGTAGATGCTCAGCAGGTAAAGGCACTTCCTGACAAGCCTGATGACTGGAAGTTCAATCCCTAAGACCCACATGTGGAAGGATAACCAACTCCACAAGTTGTTCTCTGACCTCCACACACTTGCCATGGGTGTGCACATCCAACCCATCCAGAGAGAGGGAGAAGGAGAGGGGAAGGGGGAGGGGAAGGGGGAGGTGGAGGGAGGCAGAGGGAGAGAGGGAGGGAGAGAGGGAGAAAGGGAGGGGGAGGGGTGAAAGGAGAGAGGGAGAGGGGAAGAGAATAAATTAAGATGTAATTTTAAAAATAATTAAGCAAGGAATGACACTTATCTTGGAACTTTAGGACTTGAAGACGCCTCGGAATGGTTAGCAAAACCGTGAATTATTATTAGCATATATTATGATTTATCTACAGAAAAACCCCACCCTCCATCTACTCTATCTAATCTTACTGTTAATTAATATCCTATTCAAGGTCTTAGGAACTACACAGTTTCTGCTTGAAGACATTGAAGAAAAGGACATTTTTGTCCTTCTCCTATTTCTTTCTGAAATAGTTTGTGTCTTTAAAATCAACAGTACGCACCACATGGAAAATGGCTGAGCGCTCCAGGTAGAAAAGAACAACACTCCATTTCCACTTCATGGCCCACAGGTGAAGAGTGGCCACAGACAAAGAAACAGACGTTCCACTATAAACACTGGTATGAGTAAAATGCAGGCTCTAGCCAGGTGCAGTAGTACAAGTCTTTGATGCCAGCACTTGGGAAGCAGATGCAGTTGGATCTCTCAGAGTTCCAGGACAGCCAGTGTACAAAGCAAATTCCAGGTCTGCCAGGACTACAGTGAGACAGTGAGACTCTGTCTCAAAGACAAGACAGCAATACAGATATAGATTCTGTGGCTGGAGAGATAGCTCTGCAGTTAAGCACGCTGACTGTTCTTCAAAGGGTCCAAGTTCAATTCCCAGCACCCACATGGTGGCTCACAAACATCTATAACTCCAGTTCCAGGGGATCTGATGCCCTCTTCTGCCTTCCATGGGCACCAGACACAGGACATACATGCAGACAAATATCCATACATATAAAATAAAGTTTTTTAAAGACTGTAAGTTCTAGACATAGAACATCTTTGTAATTTTGGTTAGGTTCCTTAACCTCTCTGCCTTAACTACTTTATCTATAAAGATAATTGTAATAACTATTACATACAGCTATAAAAATAAAACTGCATTAAATACTGTCTGAGACATGGGAAGCACTTAGTAAGTGATACTTATTACATTATTATTATTATTATTATTATTATTATTATTATTATTATCTGAGTTATACTATTTTATCAGCTATTTCAGGGTAACATGAGCTATGGTATCACCATGGTGTATGCATACAAATCCTGCTTCATTATTATAGCAATACCTCTAGTCTAAAAAGTAAAGGAGTTTTATATCCAAGTGGGCAAAAAAAAAAGCCAAAATGATGGAGTCAAGAATTATAAAACAAAAGGAAATATATATATGTTAGAGTGGCACGTAGCCAAGGATAATGTGGTATGTACAGGCCATCTATTTCGGATGAATAGTTAGACCCAGGGTGTGGCCAGCTCTAGAATACAAGGTATAGCTCTAGAATAAAAAAGTATTAGTCAGCTGTCTTCTCTGTGTGCATTTCTAACTTGAATAATAAAAATATTATTCAAACTTGTTAAAGAAAATTGAAAGAAATCTGAATATATGCTTACTAGGAAAACGATACTGCATTGCATAGAAATATGAACCTGTGTTGGGGGATTGTTTGGGGAACTATGTATTCAGTGCTAATTTCTGTGCCAGACATTTCTATGTCCCAGAAAGAGACAGGTGAAGAGAGCGCAAAGAGGGACCACAAGAAAGTGTGGAGAAGCCATGTGGAGAGACCAAAAGGATGCACATGCAGTCACAATGAGAGAGCATCCATAAGGACACACACAGACCAGAGAGAGCCAGGGTAAGACTCAGATACAGGTAAAGGACCACCTGGCTGGATGGTAGCAGCCCAATCAGGTTAGAATAACTCAGAACATGTCCGGCTTAGGCATGAACAGAACATGAATCAGAACAGCCTGTTAATAAAAATACCAGTTCTTGGGGCTGTAGAGATAGTTTGGCACTTAAGAGCACTGACTGCTCTTCCAGAGTTCCTGAGTTCAATTTCAAGATGCTGGCTCACAACCATCTCTAATGGAATGTGATGCCTTCTTCTGGTGTATCTGAAGACAGCAACAGTATAATCACATACATAAAATAAATAGATAAATCTTAATAAGTAAAACTACCAGTTCTCTGTGTCTTTATTTGAGAACTAAAACGGTTTGGGGCAGAGCATAGCAATGCCCTACAGTTACATGGGAGCAAAAAGGGCTAAGGAAAACTCTTCTAAATAATTAGTTACATACAAAGCTCTGAACCTGGAGGGAGCTGGTAAGAGGGCTCAGTGAGGAGCTGCTACGTAAGCAAGAGGACCTGAGTTAAGATTCCCAGCACCCACATAACAGCCAGGTGTGGTAGGATACTCTTGTAACACAGAGACAGGTGGACTGCGGGGGTTGACTGGCCAGCCTGACTAGAGAAAACAGTACCAGATTCAGTCAGAGACCCGGTCTCAAAAAATGAGGTAGAGAGGAATGGAAGAAAATACTCAAAGTCAGCCTCTGGCCTCCATACATGTGTTCACAAGTGTGCCCATCCGCACACATTCCTCATATACTACATATAGCACACTTCAAATGCATACTCACACATATGTACGTTATACACACACGCCCTACCTACACCTTCCTAATGCTGAGACACTTTCATGTATTTCCTCATGTTGTGGTGACCCCGCCCCCAACCATATAATTATTTTGCTTCTATTTCCTAACTGTAATTTTGGATAGCTATGAATAATAATGTAAATAAATGACATGCAGGATATCTGATATGCAAAAGCCCCCAAAGGGGTCGAGGTCCACAGGTTGAGAACCACTGACTAGAGTATTAATTACTGCCACCTACTGAAAATCTACTGAGTTACTTTTGCTTGGTAGGAAGGTAACAGATGACACATGCATTGAAAAACAGGCATACAATTACTTTTCTTTTTGGTGAGAAAGTGAACTGAGGTGAACCATTTCAAGTAATAGGCCATCAAACAATGTCACCGTTGTGTGAACCACAGTACGCTCACATAACCTAAATGGTACAGGTCAAATGCTCGGCAAAGCATCCTGATGAACAAGAAACATGGTGAGCATACGACGTCTGAGGATTCTGCAACACAATATAGTAGTTTGATGTAACTGTCCTTTAATGGCAGAATATAGCCATGGCAATGAGTGCAGCAGAGTACAAAAGTAATAAACGTATCATCAGGTATTATATGCTACCTCATGTACGCACTATGTGCCTGCATGACCGACCGCTTGTACCAGCAGCTCCACCATCATGCACTGAGCCTCTACATGATGAGTGTCCCATCACCATGTCATATATGCAGTCCGTCACTGATGACTACATTGTTATACAGCAGATGACTACATTGTAACTTATATGCATTTATTTCTCGTGTGTGTATATGTGTGCATACACGTGTGTGTGTATGTGTGTGTGTGTGTGTACATATGACATATGTATGTGTGTGGATACAAACATACCATAGTGCCTGAGTTGAGGTCATAATTTTCAAGAGTTGGTTCTGTCCTGCTACCATGTGGGTTCTGGGATTCAAACTCAGGTTATCAGGCTTGATGGCAAATACTTTTACCCACTGAGCCATCTCACCAGCCCCATGACTGCCTTTTAAAAGAAACCCTTTCCTTATATGAAACAATTGTTAAATGTCTACTTACATGCTCTGTGAATCATTCAGGCAGTCTGGGTAGCATATTTGTAAACACTTATTATTTGTGTGTGCATGCACGTATGTTTGTGTCTGCACATGCCTATGGAGGCAATATTCTAAGGTACTTCATATGATCCTCACAGAAATCAAACAAGGTAGGTACTAATATTCATAAATAGAAAAAAAATTTCTACGTGTGAATAAACACAAGTCCTACAGACTTTAAGAATTTCTAATGTTAAGACTTAGCAGTTTTGCATATCAAACAAATTTTTAAGATTTACAAACGGGAACTATTTCTTGCAGAACACGATTTGCCTAGACTATGTGGGTTTCAGGAGCTATGTTAGGACAGAAGCTGCACTTAAAAATAATGCTACAAGGCTGTTTCTGCAACATTCCCACCGTGTTCCACTCTACCTTTCCCTTACACGGTGACTGAGTGGAAACTCGGAGTCCAAACCTGGGCGACAGGCTCTCCTACTGAAGTCTTCCCGGATGGTTTTTTGTGACGAGCCTCTCTGGACCTGCCTTCTCACAGATCTTCCTTTTCTATGTTGCCTCAAGCCTTCCAGTGTCCTCGGGACTCCGCCCCGGCCCCGCTTATCTTAGCATTTCCACTCTCCGTTTCCTTTCTGCATCTCATCCACTTTTATGTTTCTAACAGCCCTTGCATCAAAATTACACTTAATTATCATCTTGCCCTGACCCAACTGAGATGACTAGCTTGACAAGCACCCTGCTGTAAGGGCAAACGTACCTGGATGTGTGCGACTGTTTTCCCAAAGGCTTTTCTTTGCCTCACGTAGTTCCTGGTTTCTTCAAACATGAACTCACAGGCAGAAATTGCCAAATCAGCAATTAAGAGCCTTTCCTAGAACCCCAAAATTAAATAGTAAGCATTACTACGTGAACCATTTTCATACCACTTCAGGACGTCCTATAAACAATCTTTATAACAAACTTCTAAAGGTTAACAGTTCAAATTTTACTGACTGGTGTAAAATAGCACGAGTCTCTGGATTTGAGCATGCTGGTGATTTCTGAATCCTACTTAACCACTGGAGCCACTAGCTTTTTTCAATTTCATGTTTAGCTTAGGCCATAGGTGCTGCCAGGAGAAAGGCAAACACATACTTATAGCAATATGTATTCATAAATGATGAGGCAATTCTGGTCCCAAAGTATCCATTTGAAGACTGCAATGTGAAGAACCTTTCTGTTAACACCTTCTCCCCTTTGGCTCACAGTTATTTACAACCTGCCAAATGTTCTTGGTGCTATTTCTTTACAAATTGCTAAAAGTCCTTCACTTAAGCCGGAGTCATTCTGAGGAACCACTGAAACCGAACACCTATTGCTTGGTTGGGTTCTGCTGAGTTCAGTTATCTACTTATCTGGCCTGTAACAGCAATACTTCTTTATGTGCAACTTTTTTTTTTTTTTCTTTTTTTTTTTTTTGGTTTTTCGAGACAGGGTTTCTCTGTTAGCCTTGGCTGTTATGTGCAACTTTAAATTATACTTAGATGATCCTTGTAGCGCAAGCTTGACATTCGTGGATTTATTTATATGGCTCTGCGGTCTATTTCTGCTCAGTGTCCAACCAGAAGTAGCTAACTGGAAGTAGCTAACCAGAAACGGCATCCTGAGGCATTTAATACCTGTGGGAGCTCTTGCATGAGGTAGTAGAAGCCTTTATTCTCTTCCCCAAGTAGGGCACTAGCTGGTAATCGGACATCTTCAAAGAATAGCTCTGCCGTGTCCTAAGAAACATGAATCAAGCAGAGAATGAGCGCGCTCATTTCCCAGTAGCCCAGTAACGTTTATAATTTCCAAAGAAGACGAACCAAAGGACAAACTGGAGTGGACTTGGGACTGAACGTTAAGTAATAAGCCAGGGAGTTTTATCTAAATCCATCTCTCCACAATGGTGGGTTTCTTGGTGCAATAAAGTCATTCAGGCTTTGACACTGTCTGGATCTCTAGGTCCTGGGAAGTTAGAATTTCTAACACACGTTAAGCAAAACATGTTCTCCGGTAATATATAACCAAAATACTGCTATTACTTCACAACCTTCTAAATTTTACAAACACGTGGTTTATTACAATACAGCTGACTTTCCCATTTCTAAAGCAGATATTCAAAACACCCTGATTCCTTCACATTGCTGAGTATGATGGAGACAGCGGCATGACTAGAAAGGAGTCTCCCTTGCCATTGTGGAAAACATACCCTGCACTCACCTCAGGAAGACACCACGAGTAACTCTGAATATCTACTTTCTGACTGAGAGTAAACACAGTAAGTTACCAGAGTGTGATTCAACCCATGGCTTACCTGGGCTTTCATTCCCATCTTATGTAGCTTCCGGCCCTTGATAAATCCCTTCATCCCACTTTCCACCAAAAAGAGGCTGATGCCATGGGCAGGCGATCGAGCTTCACGATTGGTGACAGCCACGACAATCACCAGGTCACTTAACCAGCCATTAGTGATGAATACCTGCAGAAACATCCAGACGCACTGTGAGACTCTGCAATACTCAGGTCTGTGTGCAAGCTCACACGCAGGGAGCACACACAAGACTGTGGGACTCTGCAATACTCAGGTCTGTGTGCAAGCTCACATGCAGGGAGCACACACAAGACTGTGAGACTCTGCAATGCTCAGCGTAGCCTCTGCACAGTCTCAGTTAAAGAGCAGGGGGGCCTCCAATGCTTCAATACTGAAGTGTCTACAGTTTCTTCACTACTCATGAGACAAATAGCAACAGGAAACTTAGATTATGTCTTTAAAATAAAGCCACATTGCCCATTCATTTGGTAAGCTGACCTTTAATGGGGAGTGGAAAGGGGTATTTGCTTTAATTGGCACTATACTCTTAGACTGGTCGGATTTTGAAAAGGCTGTTTTTGCTTTTCATTTTGTTATACAGGTTGTCTACTTTCACAACTGCCTAAGTCAGGAAAGCATGACGATTAGCATGACGGTTAGGGGTGCATATGTGGAGGGGGTGCTGTCAGGCACAGTGACAAGCTAAACAGGAAATATGAGCTGATGAGCCAAAGCAGTTCAGAACTGACACCTCATTCTGCACTTTGCCTGGGGCCATCTTAACTGTCAGGGCTTAGTCACCCTCAAGTCATCCTCAAGTCACCCCGAGACTCCAGTGCTGCCTCTTCTCAATTCTTATGAGACAGCATCTCATTGAGCAGATGGCCTAAACCTATTCTGTAGCCCAGGCTAGCCTAGAGTTTAAAATCCTTCCGATTAAGCCTCCAGAGTACAGAGGTATACCTCCACGCCCAGCTAGGCCGCACTGCCTGATAGAATCTGGACCTACTGGATTCCACAGAGTGACTCACGAGCAGAGCATGTCTACCCCACCCCACACTCCTGCCCAACAATGAATGTCAAAGTATCCTCTACGTCAACAAATGCTTTGATAAACTATGCTGCCATCTGCTGCCCAGTCAGCTTGGTCCACTTTTACCATTTGGGTCTGCTTACTTCCTTTTCTACTATTGCCACTAACTCTCCTCCCAGCCATCCTCAGGGCCTACACAAGGATCTAAGACAGCTCTCACTGCAACTCCCTGACTCATCAGTTTCTCAAAGGGGCTGCTCTAAAGGCAGTAGGATCCCTCCAAGTCCACACTCCAACATCTTTGAACAGCTAGCTTCCAGATCCATTCTAAACCCTTAGAGCAGGCATCTAAAACTCCTCACAAACAGATGGTAACCCACACCTCCTGGCTTCTCCTTCTCACTTTGCCTCCGTCTCCTGCCTTTGGGTCAGCACTTGTCTCATACATTCCAATGCCTTCCAGACCCGTGTGTCTTTGAAAATCGTATTTCCTCCCCCAGTGGAGGCCCCTTCTAACTCTAACAACGCAAATCCTATGTATCTTGGACTAAGCTCGAGTATCACGTCATCTTGAATTTTTCCCAATCTTCCACACGGAGTTAAGAACTCCTAATGTACCGTAGACGAGCTGCTTGGTTTATACAACATCAAAACCAGGGCTTGCACAGACTAGGCACACAGGGTACCACTGAGTCCGCCTATCACAACACTTAGGTTGCTTCCTAAAGTTGAATTGATCTCAGTGATTCAAGACAGTCTATAAAAGGACATTTTCCAGGATACAAGATATACTGTCTTCAATTCTTGAGAGATTAACAATGCCCAGTGGCATATCAAAGAATGAGAAATTCTTCACATTCTTTCAATTTTCTTTGATTCCACAGCTATATAGGAATTACTGATGTCAGAGAACAAACTGTTACTAGACACTGACAAAGTTTGAAAATCAGATTTTCAAGAACCTTTATAAAGATGGAAGCATTAGCTTAAAGAAAATGGAAAATTTTTTTAAAAACTGAACAAAGTAAACATGACGTGGTTGTATATCCTTGTAATGCCAACACTTAGATAACATGAGTTCAAAGCTATCCTGGCCTGTACAGCAAGACCCTGTCTCAAACAAAGAAACAGGCCAAATAATAACAACAAACCAAGAAAACTCATCCACAAACAGTCCTTGTATTACAAAAGAACATCTCTCCTTAACATTTATTTGGTCAACTGTAACATTTCTCCTCAGGGAAATGTTTGCTCTTGAGCCACCTGCACCTGTCTGAGGAGCTATCAGTAAGCTGATTCTCAGAAGAACTGGAGGGTTCTTGAATCCTATCATCCACACTTTTATCTCTTAAGATAAAACATTCTGAAACTTTCCGATGTTTGTTTGAAATTTTTTTCTCCCAATCTTTCTTTTTTTTCCTTTTATTGTATGTATATGGGTCATTTTGCCTGTAGGTCTCTGTGCACATGCATGCAGTACCCATGGAAGCCACAAGAGGGCATAAAGTACCCTCCTCTATCACTCTCCACCTTGTTCCTTTAAGGCAGGGTCTCTCCTTAAGCCTGGGGCTTGCATTTTTTACCTAGGCTAGTAGCCAGCAGTCTTCACTGCTCCTCCTTGTCTTGGTGCCCTTCAGTGCTGAGGTTAAAGGTATGCAAGGAACAACACCTTCTTCTGTGAATGATATAATCCAAGTTCCAGTCTTCATGCTTGCAAGGCAATCTTTCATCGGCGTAAAGCACTTTTATTTGTCTGTCAAGAGTCGTTTGGAAGCTAAAAGCACCTTTGCAGTATTTGTGGAAGGCCAAGCAACATGAAACATAGGAGGGTAGCTACAGATTCTGCCATATAAAATCTGTAAATGACTTAGTATCCTGAGACCTCTAAAACAATCCTGTATTACTTTCCTGGATTGATCATATCATCAAATATGTAATTGTTGATGAAGTCTAAGATACTGGTACCCATGCCTGCTTTTTTACACACCTTGCTTCCATTGAGAATCCAATCACTCCCAGATCTTTTGGCATTTGTTCTTACTCCTTGTAAGTCACTATAATGGGAAACAAAGGTCAATCAATGGGTAAAACAAAAATCAAATTATGCAAAAGGTATTATGTAAGGTCACATGTATTAAAAATCCTAATATTAGAAATATTCACAAAGTTACACTAAAAATACATCTAATATGTTTTAAATTTCATGAAAGCCAAACTGTATTTAAGAACTCCAACGATGATGATATTTCAAGGCTTGCCATCTCCCTACAATTATGAACCACCATGTACTTAAATGCCTTTACTCATGTTGGTTCCCAGCACTATCTTTTCATCAGAAATGTAGGAATTTTAAAAACGGGCTGAAGAGATAGCTCATTAGTTAAGAACCCTGGCTGCTCTTCCAAAGGACGGAGATTCAGCTCCCCAGAACACATCTGGTGGCTCACAGCCATCATAAGCTCAGTCCCAATGTCCTCTTCTTACCTCCATGGACACCTGTCATACACATGGTACATATGCATACATGTAGGCAAAACAGTCATGCACATATATCTAAAACCTAAACGTTTTTCAATTGCCATCTTCCTAACAAAACAACTCTAGAGTGTATGTTTCTAGATATTTCTATTTAAAATATGAAAAGGGGCAGGAGAGACAGCTCATTGGTGAAGAACACTTCCTGTTCTTCCAAAGGACCCAAATTTGGTTTCCAGAATTATCATCAGGTGGCTCAAAACCACCCTAAGTCCAGCTTTCAGGGGACACAATACCTTTTTCTAACCTTGTGGGAACCTAAATTCATACATACATACCTACCTACATATACATTACACATATTAAAATATAATAAAAATAAATAAATAGATATATTTTTTATAAAACAGTATTCATAGGAAAAAACTATTCATCTACTTTTGGTCTTTTGAGACAGGATTTGATATGTAGCTTGGGCTGTCCTAGAACTCACTACACAGCCCAGTCTGACCTCAAACTAAAGATTCTCCTGCCTCAGTTTCACAAGCACTGGGATTTCAAGTGTGTTCAATGAGGCCTGGTCTTTACAACAATTTATCTCCTGAATAAGCATTCTTAAAATATATTCTTCCAATGTTTTTCAATGGACATAAACATACATATTAATATATGTATTCTTTATAAAATTAGAACCATACATGATTTTGATCTTATTATCTAGTATTTTTCTGTAAGATAATTAATTTGGTTTTGAAACTGGGTCTCTCTATTATTATGTAGCTCTGACTGTCCTGGAACTTGCTTATAAACCAGGCTGGTCTTGAACCCACAGAGATTTGCCTGCCTCTGGTTTAAAGGTGTACATCACATCCAGCTCTGTAAGATAATCTTTATTTATATAAGGGTTGTTTTCTTAATTATTTAGTGTAATGTATGTTTGTGTGTGCATGCACATTGGTAAAAGCATGCCACAGCATGTGTGTGGAGGTCAGGGGCCAATTTATAGGAATTATGTGGAGTTTTCTTCCACCACGTGTGTCCTTGGAGATCAAACATAGGTTTCCAGGCTTGGTGGCAGGCATCTTTACACATGAGACATCTCAGCAGTCCAAGCATTAGTTTTAAATTTTCATTAATACTATACAATGAATCACATAGTATATAATTAATTCACTGTAGGTGACACTTGTATTTTCATACTCTGTGGCCCTTAAAAAAACATTTTCTATATTAGGCTAAATAATACTCCCCAGCAGCCCAGAGATAGCAGGTCCTAATCCCTGATACTTACGTTATATTACATGAATAAGGGATCTGGCAGAGGTGACTGACTTCAGGGTTTTGAGACAGAAAGATTATCATGGATTATCTGGATGAGCTCTAAATATTACAGATACCCTTAGGAGAGGGACAGAGAAAGAAAAAGGAAAAGGTAACATAACCCTAGATAACAAGCTATCGAATGCTAGGAGCCACCAGAAGAGGGAGACCAGGAATGAGCTCATCCTTTACCTTCTGAAGGATATATGGCCCAGCCAATACTCTGATTGGGTCCAAAGATTCCAATTGTGGATTTCCAGCCCTCAGCAATGTGAGAGAAACTCACTTAAAGGCTGATTAGTGCTAAATTGTGTCTATGTTATCATCATCATTGTTGGCATCAGTTCCTAAAATATGTACATGGGTTGTTAAAAGAGCTGTTCTGGAGACTGGAGAGATGGCTCAGAGGTGAAGAGCACCTGATCCTCTTGTAGAGGACCTGGATTCAGTTCTCCGAATCCACAGCTGGCATTCACAATAGCAACTCCAGCCCCAGGGAATCCAACACCCTCTTCTGGCTTCCATGTGCAACACACACACACACACACACACACACACAAACACAGAGAGAGACAGAGAGAGACAGAGAGAGAGAGAGAGAGACAGAGACAGAGAGACAGAGACAGAGACACAGAGACAAAGAAGACAGACAGACAGACACATAAAACAAACAACAACAAAACCTAGTTGTTCCATGCAGGGACATAACCAGGTGATAAAGATAATGACATAAATTAATGGTTTGTCCTTAAAACTTTTCATGGTACACATGAAACACTGAAAATGGTTTAACTATATCAAACCAGTAACAAGAGCATATGCCCTCATAATATCCCTGAGTATTACCTCAGTTTCCCTGATCCTGACATTGAGACTGGAGATTTTCACAATACACACACACACACACACACACACACACACACACACACACACACACATGCATATGCACACATGGTGTCAGAACATCTCAAATACAATGTAGTCAACAGTGTGCTGTATGTTCTTCTTTTCAAAGACCTCTTTACTCATTTCCTTTCCTTCTTCTAACCCAAGGCCTATAATTCACTCTTATATGAACTTTTATCACCAAATAAGAATTAATGTGAGAGATCAATGTGAGAACTTACAAATCCCACAGCATCATGTAAATATACACGCACAAACACAAAAAAAGTTACCAGTGAACATAGAAGGGAAAGGGCTGGTGGGATGGAAAAGTTTCCATCGACTGCAAGCCTTTCAGTAAAGTTATCATCATCTTTATTGTTTGTGAGCACGTGTGCACATACACACACCGAGTGCACACACCACACACACCGAGCACACCATGTTGGGCCCATTTCCTCCTTCCATCTTCATGCACACAGCATTCAGGTTGCCAGGCCCACAATATAAGCAAGCCCCCTGACCTGCTGAGTCGCCTCACTGGCCCAGCAATGGCAACCTCTCTGTGGAGGCCAAACCTATGTTAAGAATGTACCGGGCAACCCAGCTCTGAGACAAGGCAAAACAAACTGTGTCCCATCTTTTCTGTTCTTTCCCTCTCATAAGTATGTCCTAGTTTCTCGACATTTTGACATTCTCCTCCATTCAAAATGTCTCTGTTTTTATACACTTTCTTCCTTTTAAAATGCATAGCCTTCACCACCTGTGTCCAGGGTTCCAGATAAGCATGTTTAACACCCCACTCCACGAATCCCACTTAAAAGAAAATGCATCATGCTAAAGACTCACCTCATACCTACCACTGTGTTTCTGTGACACTATGTGGATATCTTGAACCCAGCATACATTACAACTGCCTTGCCATTATTTGTGTACAAAACACCTTGTTTTCCAACTGGAGTTTCACACTGTGAATTATGCAGTGTTCCCTTTTGTCTCGTATACAGCTCAGAATCTTACCTGTCACGTAGAACCCACAGGGACTTAGGGAACTTGTTAAGGACCCCTATTCCCAGCTAACAAAACCTACACATCATTGCATTCAACCTACAGAATCTTCCCACATAGTTCACATTTTAATTTCCAGATTATTGACAAAATCCAGGCCAATGAAACTGCTATGTCAAATAGTACCTATACTATGTTTTCTAGGAAATAAAGACAACAAACGTGTACACTTTCGGTACAGATGCAATTATTTTTCCAAATATTTTGAATCAAAGATTGTGTAAATTCATGGATGCAGAGCCCACATTTACAGAGCTGTGCAGTGTACCTGGCAAATGTTTGCTGTTAGGACACAGCTTCTAAGGATGCAGAATCAGTTAACCGTGGACTCACCTCCCGGCTCCAGGCTCTGTCATGGCTATGGCACCGATGCACTTGCCCGCTGTCATCTGGGGGATGAACTGCTCGATCTGCTCTTTTGTGCCGTAATTTGCAATATAGGGCATGACAATGTCTGAGTGGAGGCTGAAGCCGGGGCCTGTGCAGTTTGAGTATGCTCTTAGAACAAAAGAGGAGGAAAACGGAACCATGAAATCGGTAGGATTCAGTCCTACTACTTACAATTTGTTTCTAAAATTACGTCCTTAAATAGAGGTAAAATATCCCAAATCATTTATGTTGCATAACTTACATATTCCTCCCCCTACTGTGGTACATTTAAATTGCATCACAATTTAGGGGGTTAAGGTCAGCAATGATATTCCTCTTTTCCATAATAAGCCATCTTCTTACAGTAAATTCCCCTGAATGACACACAGGTAGGGGACATATTCAATCACCTTTCACATACATTGAAATCCCAGAAATATTCATTTTTCTTAATGTAAAAAAAAAAATGTGAATGAATGTGTTACCTTCACAACCATCTTGTCCTTACTGGGGACCAGGATTGGTCATCTTCACAAATTTTACAGATATGCAAAGTGATAATTCCAGGTCAACATAATTTACAATCCTCTGGTAGTGAGGAAGAGGCTTTTTTATTAAATAAAAATCTAAGTGAATTTCCCTTTTGATGAACTGGTGCTACAAAAATCTTCTGCCATTTTAGCTGAGATATTTATATATTTTTATAATGTAAATTTTGGCATATTTCAATGAAATATTTTTCCAATCTGCTATGATCTTTAAAAGGAGGGAGGGGATAAACTCACTGGAAATGAAGAATGAAGTTATCTTTTTGACTCTTTTTTGTTTGTTTGTTTGATTTTAAGGCAACTTCCTGCTATGTAGTTCTGGCTGGCCTAGAACTGACTATGTAAACCTAAGCTAGCCTTGAACTCTTGGGACTCCCACCCCCCTCCACCCCCCACCCCCTCTGACTCCTGCATGCCAGGCTGCACCTGACCGGTCAACAGCATCTATTTCTACAACATAAAAGGATCTGAAGAACATGGATCATCTTCCCACATCCCAAACTTAGTACACACATGGTGTCACCCCAGATTTTACACTGAATTTTCAGTCTTCCAGGAACTTTAGCAAGTATTTCCATTATTACTTCAGAAAGGACAACTCACAAAACAAGACTCCACTCTAAACGTCTCCATACTTACTGCTCTTCCCAAGTAATTGCTGTTGAGAGCAAGTCCCCACCAATGCCGCCATGTTTCTCTGCGATGTTGATGCCAAGCAGGCCCTGTTTGCCAGCTTTCTCCCAGACCTCTCTACTCACTTCTCCAGCTTTCTCCCATCTGCAGATAACAAACTTAAAGTCAGACAAACTTCTTTAAAAATATGTAAATGGCCTCACTAGGGACTAGAGACTTGTGCAGGAACATGTCCTTAAGTTAAGGTAACTGAGGACACTGGCCACAGGCTTTTCCAGGTGTATCTGACTCTTGTGTTACTTCTTCTTTTTTCCTTATCTTTGCCATTTTTTTGTCCCCTCCTGCTCCTTAGACCTAGGTGATGCTCTAGAGTACAAGTGTAGTTGTGCCACATAGTCATGAAAATATCCTTAATAAGACTTCCAAAGATTTTTTCACATAGCTTCTTAAAATGCTATATTTAAACCAGTATGGTGGCTCACATCCTTGATACCAGCACTGGGAGGCAGAGAGGCAGAGAGGCAGAGAGGCAGAGAGGCAGAGAGGCAGAGAGGCAGAGAGGCAGAGAGGCAGAGAGGCAGAGAGGCAGAGAGGCAGAGAGGCAGAGAGGCAGAGAGGCAGAGAGGCAGAGAGGCAGAGAGGCAGAGAGGCAGAGAGGCAGAGAGGCAGAGAGGCAGAGAGGCAGAGAGGCAGAGAGGCAGAGAGGCAGAGAGGCAGAGAGGCAGAGAGGCAGAGAGGCAGAGAGGCAGAGAGGCAGAGAGGCAGAGAGGCAGAGAGGCAGAGAGGCAGAGAGGCAGAGAGGCAGAGAGGCATGGGCAGGGGCAGAGATCTCTGTGAATTTGAGGATAGCCTGGTCTACACAGAAAGTCCCAGGCCAGCCAGTGGTACATAGACTTTCTCTCAAAAAAATAAAAAATTCATAAAAGTTGTTCTTAAATAATACTTAAAACCCATCTGCAAAGTAATATAGTGAATTTTGAAACACAACAAAATTCTATTTTAATACAAATCATTTTTTTGTTCTATAAAAAAAGGATTAATCAAGAGATGCCAGTTAGGGAACTAAAAAGATGGCTCAGTAATTAAGAGCACATGTTTTTTATGCAGAGGACCTGGACTCAATTCCTAGCACCCAAAGTGGTTCATAACCATTTTTAACCACAGTTCCAGAATGCACAGGATACATAGACATATTTTAAGCAAAACGTTCATACATGAAAAATAAATAAATCTATAAGACTTTTTAAAAATGACCTCAATGGTATAAATATTTAGAACTGGCCAATGACCTATCAAGCTTCACTCTGCTGACCTTTTTAACATTTACATACTTTAATTCATTTTTAACATAAAAAAGGAAAGGCTAAAATGGATCAAGAATTTACCACTTAACCATAGGATATTGTGCCAGGTCCTGCACCCTTCCTGTGGAAGGATAGTGTGACATGGTTCCAGCCCCAGGAGCAGAGCCAGTGGGATGTCAGTCTCCACAAATACAGACAGTTGCAGTGGGCCTAAGGATTGCTTGCATTATTTCATATATCTATAGATATAGATATATATAATTTGTGTGTGTGTGTGTATGTGTGTGTGTGTGTGTGTGTGTGTTTGTTCCACAGAATGTTCTCCCTACCAAGGTTAATGACTTCATGATAATTAGAAACAGCACAAGCCCAGGATGCAAAAATGTGTCCAATTAATATTCCTCAACAAAATGGTCATGCTGTGTGTGACCTTCAGGTCAGCCCTTAAGGCTGTGGGAAAGAACTCTGAAAACATGAGTTCAAGAATATATAAACAGGATTTCTCAACTATGTAAAATATAAGGATGCAAAATGAACTGTGTGAGGGGCT
The DNA here is from genome assembly GCF_011762505.2 of Arvicanthis niloticus. Lineage (NCBI taxonomy): Eukaryota > Metazoa > Chordata > Mammalia > Rodentia > Muridae > Arvicanthis > Arvicanthis niloticus. The sequence continues at coordinate 116,329,936 of NC_047660.1, read as the reverse complement.
TCATGGCCCTCTTAAAGAACAGAGGCAGCTGCACTGAGTCAGTAAAGGGAAAGGAATAGTTAAAAACAAAAAAATAAGGTGTAAGGTCCAAGTAATAAAGGAGCACCAGGAAGGGAGGGAGTGGTGATCTCAGGGTGGAGTCCCACCAACCTAAATTCATTGTTTGTTTACAAAGGCAGGCAGATTCTGTATTCAAGGTCTGTCTGTCTGCAAGCAAGATCCAGGACAGCTAAGCTTAAGAAGTGAAGAAGTTGGAAAAGAAAAGCTAACTTTCTCTCAAGAAAATAGTCTCTATACCTAAATTTGGCAACCACAAATACTGTGCCCAGTGAACAGCACAGGACTTGCTATGTTAAAAAAAAAAAATGTACTTGCTGTCTTTTTCTAAGAATCAGGGGGTTAAGCTCATAAAATGCTGATTCTGATTCACGGGCTATTCAAAAGGAAACCTGAGGCAAATGGTTACATTGATACATTGATATGCAAATAAAAGAAGGGCTTTGGCCTGCAAAAGCTGAGCTATCTAGAGATTCAGCTCCTTTAGAATTTTATGAGGGGGGGGGGCATTTTAGAGCCAAAGCTATACAGAGAGCTGTTACAGCTCTCTTACAGTTTTTCTAACAGGTTTTTTGACTTTGGTTGAAAAACCCAAGAGCTACCTAGAAAGCTGTCTACAGAGTTACCCTGAGCAGACCACAGAGCTGTCAGCTTGCACCCATCACTGACTTCGAGTCATTGCTTCCAAAAACCCGTTCCTCAGCACCCTCTCTCAGGCTGAAAAGCTGAGCTGGTCCTTGGCATTCATATTCTCATATTCATTCTCTCTCTCTCTCTCTCTCTCTCTCTCTCTCTCTCTCTCTCTCTCTCTCTCTCGTTCCTTTGTAAGTGCACAAACTTCCGAACTCTTGACTGACACATTTTAAAAGATTTAATGTGGAGGCACAAACTTGTAGCCCCAGATACTTGGGCAACTGAGGAGAAAATGCTTGTGTCTAAGAATTCAAGACCAATCTGGGGAACACAGTAATACAGAATGTCTCAATGAAATAAAATTAATAATATTAATAGCAACAGTAAATACTTGCAAAACCTAGAAATCCTTCCTACGATTTCAATGTTATTACAGTGAAGAACAGTGAATGGGTCAAGGAAGCACTGTTTGTATGGTGTACATGACATTCCAGTCCTTCTGTCTATTACCTTAGAGCAGGCAGGGAGGGCACTTACTCTGTGTGGTAAGGAATCACTTCCTCTTGAAAAAACTTCCTTGCACTCTCCCGGAAAATGTCATGCTCCGTGGAAAAGATTCTTCTGATTCCAATATCAGTTAATTTTTTAGCAGAAGGAGTTTCTAGACGTGCTTCTGCTCCAGAATGAGAACATCTTGAAGAGACATACATTAAGAAAATTAAATCAACCATTACTCTTCATATCCAAATTAATGCCAGGGGACAACCTGGAACCCTGAGATATGCGTTCCATAGGATCTCCTTACATCCCAGACGCCGTCTCAGAACCCTCCCCCAACCCTCCTACCACAGCATGTTGTCACAGTTCAACTGTCTCCTTCTAGAAATCTGTAAGGTGACTGATATCTAGATCTAAACACAGGTGTGAGTTGAGGTGAAATACAGTGTTTCTGAATATGGACTAAACTGCATAAAAATCAAATAGTATACTAGAATAATAGTGGTAAATTTTCATGTCATGCGCAGTTTTTTAAAACAATGTAAACTCTTCCAAAGTAGCAAATTCAGAATCCTAATTGCAAACTTCAGTAGCATAAGATATGAACTAAGTATAAATGTCACTGCCAGATTGGGGTGTCAATCAAAATGCCCACCAAGACTCTGTGTGGATTTGTATAGAATTCTTTAGGATCTTCAGCTGACACTTCCCTTGCCCTCCTTCCTTCTCCTTCCTCATGCCCTCAGGGAACATGAAAAGACTTTTTTTTTTTTTATCAGTCTCTTTACTTCAACTGTATTCAGGGTTTTATTTTGTTTCTGAGGTTCCCCTTAGAAGGACATTCCTTCATACATCTTCAAACTCATACCTGAATAAAAACTTTTTTAAATAAAAATTATATTTGAAAGCAAAAACATGGATTTTCAAAAACAGGGTTAATCCATTCTCCCTGGTAGTCTTGTCCTTCACACTGATGTACACATCGATTCCCATGCCTGACACTATGTTCTGGCCCAGGCATTCAGCATGACTTGGGTATTGCAGGATATTTGATTACTCTGTGAACCCTGACATTGTGTTATTTACTGGAAAAATCTGTTTCTAGTTATGGTGTGGCTCAGCCCTAGCATATACCTCTGTGTGTGTGTGTGTGTGTGTGTGTGTGTGTGTTGGACTTTTTTCCTCTTTTTTTCTTTTTTAAATTTCTTTAAAATTTTTTATTGGATACTTTATTTACTTACAATACAGATGTCACCCCATTTCCCCATTTCCCCTCCCTAGAACCCCGTCCCATCCCCCCTCCTCCTTTATTCTTTTATACCATTTTAATTACATGCATGTATTAAGGTCAGTTCTAGGTTGAGGGTCTAGCAATACAACAGATGCAATTAGTCAAGGACCAAGCAGGACAATAAACACAAATAGTCAAAGAAAAACCAAGGCATTAAACCCAATTATGTGAACACTCCCAATTATGTGAACAATTATGTGATCACTGTTTCTAAGGGCTTATCAGGATGACCAAAATATCTGAGCCTACTTCCCTGTCCTAGCCCAAAGTCATTTTCAAGTCTGAAGCCTACTTCCTTGTTCTAGCCTAAAATTTACATTCCTGTCTGAAATTACTTCTTTATTCTTGCCTAATATTTAGATTTTCTGCCTGAGATTACTTCTTTGTTCTAGCCTAAGATTTAGATTCCTACCTGACATTACTTCTTTGTTCTAGCCTAGTATCAGATTCCTGCCTGCAGCCTACTTCCTTGTCCATGGCCAACCTAGCATATACCTTTAATCCAAGAGCTTTCTGGTTATTATAAACAGAATTAAATAAAGTCAAGAGGCAGTGAAAACAACCAGTTAACAGGGAGTGGACATAGGAGAAAATAAAACAGTGAGAGTAAGAGGAAGTCAGGAGGATGGATAGACACAGAGGAAGTAGAAGGGAGAGGCATTCAGTTTGAGGGGTTTTTGAGATGTCATGGAGAGAGCTTGCTTTTCCTTTTGTGGAGTCAGCTGAAGAGGAAGGTCAGCTGGGTGCTTCCTCTGCCTCTCTGAACTAGTAGGCTTTCACTCCAGCATCTAGCTCCCGAGTCTTCATTGGTAAAATTGAACAACTGAGATTTTGTTTTTTGTTTTTTTTAATGGGAACTGGTTTCAGCAGGTATTCTAGACATTGTTGGAACACATCCTGAACATTTGTTCAAAGCAGTTGCCAGTGGATATAAAACCCATCACCACTGGGTGGGTGGCCAATGAGCTCCAGAGAGAAAATGAAGGGCTTAAAGATCTCCCAGTCTGAGATAGCAATCAGCAACTCTGTTTAGTAGGGGTCAAGCCATTTCAGCAGAGGTTGGCCACCACACTGATGAGGGTCTAAGGCTTGATCCTTCACAGCATACAGGTGATGGGCAACTTAGTAGTACCTGGCCAGGATGACGTCTACCTAGTCACCAAAGGAAGAGATGTTCTGGAAGTCTAGCTATCACATGGGCCTAAGTACCAATGCATCTGCATACTGTGACAGACACAAAGCTCTTCCCTTTTAAGGCCATGATGAGATCTGTTATGGGACACAAAAGACATAGGAGCTCACTGGCTGCCCTCAACTCTGTCACTACTGCAGGTCTACTAAGTCAGTCCTGGTTTTCACTGCTCCAGTGCTGGGTCTCTAAAATGTTATATTAAAATGTGAAGAAAACTTATTTCTGCTGTGTGTTAAGTTCTAACATAGGTTTCTCTCTTCCTTGCATAGACCCTGTTTTTTCCTTTGGTCTTTTTTTTTTTTTCTTCCTAGAAAACATCTATTTCTTAATCATACAAAGTCATGATAAAAGTCACAGAGAAGCTAGGGGTGGAAAGAGCCTATCTCAGCATGACAAGGGCTATATAAGAAAAACCTACAGCCAACATTATGTAAGTAGTGAAGGGCCCTAGGGGCTTTGGCCAGCCTTACACCTGCTTCCTGTCAAGGCTAGGCTAAATTCCATTCTCCACCTACAGGATCATTCTCAGAATGTACTCATAGTCACCTGACCCTCTGGAAAGTCTCAGGTAGAGTTCAAATGTGTGTCATGCTTGCTAGCCAATAGATTTAAAGGTCAATATGCTTAGCCAATAGGTTTGAACTGCAACCTTGATGATCTAACCTGTGCCCCTAAAAAGCATAAAAACTGCTTGTAATAGCCATTGGGGGTCGCCTTCTCATCACTCACCTCAAGGGACTGATTAAGGGTTGACCCCCAACAAGTCAGAAAATAAATCTCTTATGTAGGAGGAGCTAAGGTGGGAGGAGTAAGGAGAGGAAGAGGAAGAGTAGGAGGGGAGAAGAACTATAGAGAGAGGAACATGGAGGTGGATGTTCACATGTCTCCCGAAGTCAAAGGTAGTTGGTATATCTAGGCTGGGTATTGGGTTACACATCTGATTGAGTGGGCATCTTGTTATTGATCATTACCAAATATATAATTTAAGCATTAGAGTCTCATTTTCCTACTGGGCCTGCGTGGATGGCGGGATGGTCCGGGCAATGCCCAGCCTTGTAGAGACAGGCAATCCAATCTCCCAGGCTGAAGTCTCGTGGGTGGCAGGGCTGGTGTTTCTGACTGGCCATTTCTAACTGCTGCGTACACGTGGCCTCCAGCTGAGAAACATGGCAGCTGAGCTAGGCAGAGCCGCAGCAGCCTAGATAGTCGGTTTGACCAGCTGCTGTTTTAAAATAATTATTGCAACACTCCTGCTTTTACATGGATCTGCATCTCAGTGTCTCACTGGGGGCGTCTCAAAGTAAGTACCACTTACTTTGTTAGTACCACTGACTGAGAGTCAGTGTCTTACACTAGGAAAATTCAAGCTATTCCCACTAAGATGGGAACAATCCAAAATGACTCTACTCCTATTTAATGTAGTGTATGGAAACTTAGCTAAAGCAATAAGACAAGAAAATAAAATAAATACAATGCAAATGGGAAAAGGATAATGGATGTAACCTAAGAGTCTCTAAAGACTCTACCAAGATAATTCTCAGAGCTAATAAACACTTTCAGCAAAGTAGCAGATACAAAGTTAATATAAAATTCAGAGGCTTCCTATATGCCATTAACAAGCATACTGAGAAAGAAAACATGGAAACAATCCCATTCACAGTAGACAGACAGACAGACTGAAAGACACACATACACACACTCCTAGGATAAACTTAACCAAGGAAATAAAAGACTTCTACAGTGTAAATGTTAAGACACCAAAGAATAAAATGAAGGACAATACTAGAAGACAGAAAGACCTCCTGTTCACAGCTCAGAAGAATTAATATTAGGAAAATGGCCAGCCTATCAAAAGCAATCTACAAATCGAATACAGCCCTCCCCCCCCCCAAAAAAAAAATTCCTGCGCTATTCTTCAATGAAACTGAAAAAAAAAAGTATGTTAAAACTTATATGGAGGCACAAAACACCAAGGAAGGCTATAGCAATCCCGAACAAAAGAATACTGCTGGAGGTATCACCGTACCTGGGTATAAGCTATGCTACAGAGTCATCGCAATGGACACAGCATAGTAATGACAACAGAAAGCACACACACACACAATGGAACAAGGGACACAAATGTAAGTGCTGGCAACTGCAGCTCCCTGATCTCTGATAATGATGGCAAAAGTATACACTGAGGGAAAGACAGATGAATGGAGGATGAAAATATGGTGCTATGTTAGGTACTTCTCTGTTGCTCTGATAGAATACTGTAGCCATAGAAGAAAGGGTTTGCTTGGGCTTACAGTTACAGAGGGATGAGGGTCTACCACCATCACAGCCAGAGGCATGGCAATAAACAGAGGGCTGAGGCAGGAGAGATCAGATGTACCACAAACACTAGGCAGAAAAAGCAAACTGGAATGGGCAGCAGGCCGGATCCTAGTGATTACTTCCTGCAGCAAGGCCACGCCCCCTAGCCTTCACCAAAGGCAACAAACTGCTGACCAAATTTTAAAGGCCAGTGAGAACCTGGCACAAGACCTGCAGGTGGTTTCTCAGATCACAACAAAGTTTACTTTACCGCTAATAACTGAAATGACTGCTTTCAATTCATTGCTGTGAGGTAAGCATTTTAAAGTACGTATTTGTCCACACAGATGTTCACATGTTGCCTTTTCCTCAGTGTAAGAGCAATGCTAAGACTAGACTAGCAGGCTTCTGAGATTCAGATGGAATTGTTTATCACTATAAGTAGGGAGCTTGTGTGTAAGTCTGCCTGGGTCTTAAAATGGTACACCTTATAATAAGCTAAAAAAAAAAAAAAAACAGAATATTTCTAAGTACAGGAAAAGAAATGCATAAATAAGCACTTCCCTGTTTAGTTAAAAGTGCTAAAGGGAATACGCATAGGACCAAACTCAAAACATTTACTTGGCAGTTAAGTTTGCTGAAACATCTATTTTCAGTTTTGAGACACCTATACTGAATAAATCAATAACCTTCAGGCTAGGAGTCTCCAGTGTTAAAAGTCTCTGCCTTTTAAGTCAGGGTCTCACCAAGCAGCTCAAAAGAGGCTTCAAATTCATCATGATCCTCTGGCCTCCACACAGAGTGTGGAGGGGAATTACAGGCCTGTTACCACTTTAAAGCCTCGAATACATTTTTTAAAAAGTCAAAAAGTCAGAAACTAAATGAAATGACCTATTAGCACACTCAGGCCTGGCAGCTGGATGTAAGTATATACGTTCTTGGGCTCAGCCTAGGACTCACTCCATAAATGCTGAATCAGACTGCGTCTCAACTGGATCGTGGACTATTATGCTCATAAACGTTTAAGAATCCCGTGACGATAAAACTATAGCTCCTGACTCACTGACCATTCTCCAATATCCTATTTAAGGCAGAGCTTCTTCCCACACTTGGATCAAAAGAAGATCATTTTGGGGTTCTCTAAATTTAAGAGCTCGAGGAAGACCTGATGCAAAGGTCAAAACATCACTATCTGGGAAGAACTATCTTAAAGTCCTCGGAACTTTCCCAAGTCTCCCCACATTACCACAGCACTTTATTGTACTTCGCAACAATGTGCTAATTAGCTCATTTAAATGTCCTGCCACCATAATTAAGGAAGCTTTACACTTCCAGTCTGCTTTATCCAATGAATGGATTTTAAGACAGGTAAAAACTTTTGATCTTAGTGTAAACACCTCTTAATAGTCTCTAAAGCTCTCGGGAGCTGCCTATTAATCCCTCCACATTTAATTAGTTTAAGGATTTGGTAATGAATCTACATCTACTTTATCAGATGGGGCCCAAGTCGGGCTGATAGATGTTGCTCTGGTCTTCCGGTCCCTGCCTCTGCACACCGAGTCCCAAGTTCACTGTCAGGTGGCAGTCCTCAGTCTCCGTTCCAACTAGGCTAAAGGTCGCAGCTACTCCGTGGCAGCGCCCAGGGGGTGATCGCCCCCGCTAGGGCTGGGCAACTCTTTCAAAGTCAGTTCCCGGGACACGCTGTAGGACGCGGGGCGGGGCCCGGGCCCGGAGCAAGCATTCGGGGGAGCCTTGCCTTTTGGGGCGCAGCGGACCGTGGAGGGAACACCCCGAGTTCTCCAGGCCACAGCGGGCAGCCCCGGGTTCCGGAGAGAAGGCTCGGTCCCTTCCTCCGGCCCCATCGCCCCGGCTCACACCCCATTCTCAGAGCTCCGCCACCCCGGTTGCCCATACCCCAGGCTGCACCCGCACTCACCGAGCGCAGGGCGGCGGATGTGCAGCCGAGCGGGCGCTCAAGACGCGCAGGGAGCGGAGAAGCAGGCGCGCAGCCATGGCGGGACGGACAGACGGACGGCGGGCCGGACTGGCGGGCTCCGCGGCGGACGCAGGGGGACGGCGGGGCGGCCGGACGGCAGGACGGTGGGGCGGGCCTCGGGTTCAGCCAACTGCGGGCCGCAGGGCGGTGCCGCCAGCTCGGGCGGGGTCTGGGCCGGCTCTGCGCGACGCCCCGTGCGCCCTCCCCGCCCCGCTGCGGGGCTGAGCGAGGGTTCCCCAGGGTGTCGCCTCGGAGCAGCGCAAGGCGCCCCAACGCCCCGCACTGAAAGATGCATGAAGTTCATTTTCTAACTTTGGAAGGCTCACTTCATGTCTATAACTCTATGAGTACTCACTGTAAAGAATTGTGCTGTTTTGGTTTGTTTTTTCTTTCCTTGCAAAAGTTTGTAGCTACTCTTTGAAAATAAATATATATATTTGATACCGAAATAACATTTGGTTCAGTTCTCCAATAGTACTTGAAGTCGTATATGGTTGTTTCACTTTTTTGTTGTTTTTAGTTCAAGGAAATGGGGTATTTGGGTTTATAGATTTGACTTTGTAATGATTTGGTTTGTAATGGGGAATTCCTGAAAGGTTCTGAACTCTAAAGAATATGCACAGTAGGTTTCTAAGGAGGCAAAGGGGCCTAAGTCAAAAACAACAGTCACCGAGTCTGAAATAATGAAATAGTGAAAGTGAAAGACATTTTGTGTTAGCAATCGACTACTGACAGCCAACTCATAGTAGGATGAACAGAAATGTTTCAAAAGAAAGCTTTGGTACTTCAGAGCACCAACAATCTGGAAAATAGGACGTCTTTTTTTATTTAAAAAAATATTTTAATTACATTTTGTGTGTGTGTATGTGTGTCCCGCACTCATGTGGAGTCCAAAATTGTGTGTGTGTGTCTGTCTGTCTGTCTATCTGTCTGCTGCGCACTCATGCGGAGTCCAGAAGTTCATATCAGATGTCTTCATCAATTGCCCTCCGGGTTCTCATTGAACCCGGAGTTTATAAAATTGACTAGCCTGTCTGGCAGTAATCTACCTGTTTCTCTGCTTCCCCTAGGGCTATATTTAGGAGAGTACTCCAGAGAGTTCAGCCAATACCTGGGGAGAAGGCATTACACTCAGGTCTTAACTCCTAGACAGCAGGCATGTTACCCATTAAGAACACTCTCCCCAGCTCACCTCAGATTTTTAGGCCTCAAAATCTAATTCTCACCCCCACCCCAACCACTTCCCTGAAGTTGCTGTGTCTAACGAGATGCCATAGCACTTCAACTCCCAAACACTGCTTTTCTTCTCTACCTTGGCATGAGCACTCCTCTGCTTTTTTGAGAGATGCTCACAATGGCCTTCCACAAGCAAACACTCACATGTCATGTCACTCTCCCCATTCAATGAGTTAAAGACAATAGTGTCAAGTTAAAGTGTTTCTGAGATAGAACTATGGAGGACTCTCCTAGTTAGGGTTTTACTGCTGTGAACAGACATCATGACCAAGGCAACTCTTCCAAAAGAACTATTTAATTGGGGCTGGCTTACAGGTTCTGAGGTTCAATCCATTATCATCAAGGCAGGCATGGTGCTAGGAGAACTGAGAGTTCTACATCTTCATCCTAAAGGAGGCAGGAGAAGATTGTTCTCCAGGTAGCTAAAACAAGGGTCTTAAAGCCCATGCCCACAGTGACATACCTCCTCCAACAAGGCCACACCTCCAAATAGTGTGACTTCCCCATACAAGCATATTCAAACTACCACAAGGACTTATCTGGGATTTTTGAATCATAATGACACTCTTCAAATCTGATGGTGCTGCTAGCCCTCTTTCTAGTCTGTTAGTAGGGCCAAGGGTGCACATTCAAATAACATTTCTTTTAAATGTTAAGGCTAAGAATTACTGCAAAGTCCTTAGAAAAACCTTCTGATTTCACAGCAAGTATTAATCAACTTATACAGAGATCTGTTTTATTATAATACTATTTGCATAAACATGAAAAAATCATCAGTGAACTTTTCTCGCATTTCCATTTGAATGACAAATGAGCCCCTTTCCATGTTATAATACTAACTGATTGATTTAGAAACGACCCACTATCTTAGAGCAAGCTTTCCATATTGCTATTGGCTTCTAACGTTGCTATTTTTGCAGGTTTTTTTCTTCAATTAGCTCCTATCACTTTTTTTTTTCAAACTTAAGTAAGTCCAACATCAATATTTGTATCCAAACTGCTGTTAGCTTACTGAGAAAAATGTCAGACATGGACAAAAGTTAATAATATACTAAACTATCTCCCACTTATCTTTTCCTCAGATGCTCAAATATTAACATTTTGACCAATTTGCCACATTATGTGGAAGGTTTTTCTGAAGCATTTGAAAAACTATTGTATATGTCATGTTCCCTTTTCCCTCCTGTTACTTCCCAAGAGTAAGGAATTACCATATTACTCATTGAGATATTAAGTATAGACATTTAACATTAAGGTAAAATTCTGGTGTGTTTGTTTGTTGAGACACAATCTTACTTTGTGTAGTTCTGACTAACCTGGAAATCACTATGAATACCAGGCTGGCCTTGAACTCACACAGATCTGCTTACCTCTGCCTTTCAAGCACTATAAGGTATGTGCCACATGCCCAGCTTAAATAGAATTCCGTTTTTTGTTTTAAAAGTTTTCTTAAAAATTTATTTCACGTATATCAGTACATTGTTGTTATCTTCAGATACATCAGAAGAGGGCATGGGATGCCGTTACAGATGGTTGTGAGCCACCATGTAGTTGTTCAGAATTGAACTCAGAACCTCTGGAAGAGCAGCCAGTGCTCTTAACTATTGGGCCATCTCTCCAGTCTTTAGGTGAAATTCTTTAAACATTTACAGTCCTTTTTTCCCCAATTTCAGCAAATTCCCAGTATCCTTTCATTTCAATAAGCTTTGATACGGACTCCATCCTGCCTTGCTGTTTGTCTTCAGGTACTGGGTGTGGACTTGTGGGTCTCCAGTGTGCTCTGACAGGCACTCTCATGAAAAGCAACAGCGCCTGGCCTCAGGCCAGTTTCCTCAGCAAGTCGCAGCCAGCCAACATGGAGCCCTTTGATTTTGCATTTCCCTTCCTTCCTTCCTTCCTTCCTTCCTTCCTTCCTTCCTTCCTTCCTTCCTTTAGTTTTTTATTTTCATTTTATTTTTGCCTTTCTTTTTTTTCTCAACATAATTTTTTTATTGATTATTTGGGATTTTTCACATCATGTACCCTAATCACACTCACTTCCCAGTCCACCTAGGTTTGCCCCCAACCCTTGTGACTCTTTCCGAAAGAAAGAAGAAAAGAAGTGCAATTTGTATTGCCCATATACTTACTGGAGCATGGTCAAAGTCCCAGTGGCCAGCCCCTTAAAGAAAACTGAGTCCTTCCCCACCTGCACCCCTGCCAGAAGCCATCAGTTGTGGAAAGCTACACTTCAACATCCTCATGAAAAAATTTTAAAAGTTCTCTTCAATTGCTTTCTGTTTAGGCTGTTACTTTTTAGGAGAGAGGATAGTGGTTGTCACAGAAGCCTGCTATGTCCCTCTTTCACAGCTGTGAGTCTGCAGTCATTGATACCACTACAAAAGAAGCTTCCTTTCCTTTTTACAGTCAGTGGGAGCACAGTTCATGGACTTCCACATGGTTTCTGGTGAGATTTTTTTTATCATTAATAATAATAATAATAATAATAATAATAATAATAATATTATTATTATTATTATTATTATTTATGTGAATATACCGTCGCTGTCTTCAGACACACCAGAAGAGGGCATCAGATCCCATTACAGATGGTTGTGAGCCACCATGTAGTTGCTCAGAATTGAACTCAGGACCTCTGAAAATGCAGTCAGTGCTCTTAACTGCTGAGCCATCTCTCCTGGCCTATTTTTGCCTTTCTTGATCCTTCATTTTCTAGGAGTAACTTGATCTGGTTTCACGACTGGGGGGTGGGGTGGGGGGTTAGGGGGTGGGGGTTGTGTGTTTTGTTTGTTTGGTCTTTTGTTTTTCAGGTTTCCTTGTGGCAGAATTGATGTAAATGATGTATGTCCTTGTCCTGTTACATTCTTGCTAAGTAAGGCTAACTGGAGCCACATGTGTTTAAGATCCTGTTTATCTGGTTTCTTTATGATGAAGTGATTGTTTCCTTTTATAAAATAAAAACAAACAAGTACAAGGACTCTGTGTGTGTGTGTGTGTGTGTGTGTGTGTGTACTCATTCCTGGGGGTAGGACTCAGGCCTTACACAACAAACCAGCTTCTATGTAGAATCTGCTGTATTCAAATGATATAAAAGGTTGAACAATAACCAGAATTTCACGAACCGCTTTGAGCAGTTTGTATTCCCCTTGTAGGAGTATGGCATATGTTGCTTGAGAGTTCTACAGGCATACCTTTCTAGAGAATATGGAGCAGAGTTTCTTTGTATTGCCCAGACGACTGTCACAAACTTCGGCACATTTAGACAATCCCCCTGCCTTAGTACTGAGTAAGCAGGGCTACTGACACTTGCTACCGTCCCAAGGAAGAGCACGATGTGATAACTGAAACGTCAGTGGCGCCCAGAGACTTATATCAATGGATATGCCTAAACCTGAGCAGTAAAAGATAATTAAGAAAAAGATGGGAAAGTCAGGAAAGCTCACCAGAAAGTGATGGGTAAAGGAACCTGTCTAACTGGAAAGTTTATGTTGGAAAGTAGAGTGTTGTGCAAATGTACGTCTAAGACTTCTTGGATTTGCTTCTCAGTCTGGAGATCTAGTGGATCAGTGCTTGCAAAGGGCCAGGCTCACAAATCGGCCGTGGTCACTGGATGGCAATGATCGGCATTTTTTATGAGTACTGCATATCAAACCAGGTAGTTTACATTTGGTATGATAAGAAGTGAAGAGTGCTATGACTGAGGAAGGCAAAAATAACTCATTTGTTCTCTCATTCCATAAATATTGAGTTTCTTCTAACCATAAACGTTTGACTTTGTATAAGATAAAACACATGCTATGAAAGGGGGCAGTTGAATAGCTATGACAATAAGAACAACAAGGACTGGAGAGATGGCTCTGTGGCTAAGAGCACTGACTGCTTTGCCAGAGGATTAGAGTTCAATTTCTAGCATCCACATGTGGCTAATACTTTCTGTAACTCCAGTTGGAGGGAATCTGAGGTCTTCCACGGGAACTAAACATGCAAGTGGCACACAGACATAGACATACATGCATATAAAATAATAATAATTACTATTTTTAATGAAAGAGAGAATAGTATGTCATATAAGAGTGACATGAAAACAGAAAATTGATGGCATAAAGAAAATGAGCTGAGCAATGGTGACCCCAAGTTACTCTTTATTTACCTCGTTTTATGGCATAATAGAAAACTCATAGGAAAGAACATTCTAGACTGCAGCCAAAAAATCTTCTCTTAGAGTTTCTTAATCTCTCTGTGTCTCCATTTCCTTATTTGTAACATGGAGATATTAATAGCATCTACCTCATACCTTAGCTTTGTTGTGAAACTAAAATAAGACGAAATATGTAGAGCATCCATTCTGGGCATGGTAGGAGACTAGTACACAGTAATGTCATGACTATGTCTCCTCACCCTAAATCTAAATGGAGGGCATGGTGTGCTCAGGTTGCCAGGGAAACAAACACCAGAGAACCCTACCCTTTCTCTCATTCATTTCCCATTCATTCATTTGGGAAGTGTTTACAACAACTGAGCCTCCTAGTCCTTCTACTTTTTACTGGACAGGTCGGGTCATCTCTTGAATTTTTTCTAGACTCCAAGGAGGAGAGCATGGGATACCAAATTCACCTCCTCATTTCTTGTTCTTGTTCTTGTTCTTGTTCTTGTTCTTGTTCTTGTTCTTGTTCTTGTTCTTGTTCCTGTTCCTGTTCCTCTTCCTCTTCCTCTTCCTCTTCCTCTTCCTCTTCCTCCTCCTCCTCCTCCTCCTCTTCCTCCTCCTCCTCCTCCTCCTCCTCCTCCTCCTCCTTCTCCTCCTCCTCTCCTCCTCCTCCTCCTCCTCCCCTCCTCCTCCTCCTCCTCCTCTCCTCCTCCTCCTCCTCCTCCTCCTCCTCTCCTCCTCCTCCTCCTCCTCCTCCCCCTCCTCCTCCTCCGCCTCCTCTACTTCTTCTTCTTCTTCTTCTTCTTCTTCTTCTTCTTCTTCTTCTTCTTCTTCTTCTTCTTCTTCTTCTTCTTCTTCTTCTTCTTCTTCTTCTTCTTCTCCTGAGAAAAAAACTTGACAACTAATGCCAACAGCCTTTTTTAACAACACTATTTAGGGAAAGCTTGGCCTCAGTACCATTTAACCCAGAGTTCATAAACAGCACAAGGGATTTTTAAAGTTGATGTTAAAAGAGGCTAAAGGACAAAACAATTTCATTTGTCTGTAGTCTAAAACCAAGGTACTATTTCTGGCTTGATTTTCTGATCTGGTGCAAACAATCATTGACCATGTCAAAACATTCGTCCCTCAAGGGACATTGTAACTTCTAGGCCATGATACAGGGGTTAATCAAGTGCTTGGAGTCTATAGAAATTAGTTAGCTATGAAAATGAATAAGACAGTGTCACTATCTAACAGGTCACACAGGAAGTCTCAGAAATATGAAGCCAATATATAGACTAAAGTTCAGAGGTTATCTGGTTAAAAGAGAAGCAAGACAGGTGTGAAGAAGCCAGGGCTCATCTGGAATCTCCTCTAAGTATGGAAACTGCCATAGCTTGCCTAAATTTTCTGAGGCCACATTAAATATAGGTTGATTGGTACAGACCAAGTACGGGAACACGTGAACTTAGTAGGTCTAACATATAGTATTTAAGGCTTTACTTACTCAGAATCGAAAAAAATTAGTAGCTGTGTCATTAGATTGTAGGGAAGAGCTGCCCCCAGAGGCTTCGCCCTTGTGGCTGCTATATCACGAGTATATCAGGAGGTGGCAGAGAGGAGAGAGACCATGTCTATACTCAGTGTTCTGACCTGTAAATATCTGAATGAATAGTAGACTAAGACTCCCTGAAAAAAGCACCCATGGATATCCTGTTATTGCCTTGGGTTATGGAGGTCTGGTAGTTTTGAATCTGTAGGACCAGCCCTTCATGCACTCCAGCAATTAATTGATGGGTGAACCAATTCAAAGCCCTGCATCTGGACCTAAGAGGTATTTGAGCTGGTCAGCCTACCAGCTCTTTTCCATCCTTACCACAGGGGCTAGCTCCCACCCTGTCTTACCTGCTCATCCAATGCCACTACCAGAAAGGGTCAGAGTCAACTCTCCCACTCTCATGCTCTCCTGGCTGGTTCATCTACACCCATGCCATCAAGGCCAGCTCAACTGTGCTACTGTGAGATGGAGGGCCTGTTACCCCTAGTGCTGCAGCAAACAAAGTGCTGGTCCTGATATCCTGCTCTCATGACCACAGGGACAGTTATCCTGCCTGATTTAGGTGGCAAGGGGCAAGGAGGAGGGACCTTTCCATCACCCATGCCACTTCATGGGAGACAAGTGGTAGGGTCAGCTCTCCCATGTTCATACCCTCGGGGTTAGCTCACTCCCAACCCAGAGATTAGAGTCACCCCCCCCCCCCCCCAGTGACACACTTTCTTCCAGAAGGCTACAAGCTCCTAATCATCTACCTCTTCTTAGACAGTTCCACTTCCTGATGACTAAGCATTCAAGTACATGAGCCTGTGTTCTTATTCAAACCACCACAGATGTTAATTCTATTCATGAAGGCTCTACTCTCTGACATTTGTCACTTCCCAAAGCCTACAACTCCTAACACCCTCAGAGTATTAAGATTTTACTCCATGTGAATGTGTGTGTGTGTGTGTGTGTGTGTGTGTGTGTGTGTGTGTGTAGCATAAATACTCAGGGAATCGCAGGGACCCATCTTTGCTTTCTCAGATGAATTATTACATGTTGAGGACTGCTCATAGATTTTTTTCCCCTGTTCTGTTTTTCTACTTGTCTATTCACGTAAAGAAAATGAGTTTATCGGGAGCCAGTTTATGTACCAGTTAGTGAAGCTGGAACTTGTTTGTGGGGACAGACTAGAACAGAAATATAGGTCA
The DNA here is from genome assembly GCF_011762505.2 of Arvicanthis niloticus. Taxonomy (NCBI): domain Eukaryota; kingdom Metazoa; phylum Chordata; class Mammalia; order Rodentia; family Muridae; genus Arvicanthis; species Arvicanthis niloticus. The sequence continues at coordinate 116,313,861 of NC_047660.1, read as the reverse complement.
AATGTTGATAATGTAATGAAGATTAGTCTTTTGTCTATTCATAAGTGAATGACTCTGTGCTTGCACTTTGATATTGAGAAGAGTAATGGAATGTTGGAGAAAGGAGGGAGGGTGAGAAGGAAGGGAGAATGGGAACCAGAAGAGAGAAAATGTGTATTAAATACACAGATCCTAAGAAACACTAAATGGGTTCAATCTACTCTCACAATAACATCAGCAGCAGACATGTACTCACTTTTTATATTATATTCATAGTACACCAGAGTTTTCAACTACAAAATGAAATATCAGAAAAGATTGTCATGAAAATAAAAACTCTAAATTGCCTGGCTCATGCATAGTACACCAGAGTTTTCAACTACAAAATGAAATATCAGAAAAGATTGTCATGAAAATAAAACCTCTAAATTGCCTGGCTCATGCTAAACTCTATTATATTCTCTCTCTCTCTCTGTGTGTGTCTCTCTCTGTCTCTCTCTCTCTCTCTCTCTCTCTCTCTCTCTCTCTCTCTCTCTAACAGGGTTTCTCTATGTAACCCTGACTGTCCTGAAACTCTCTATGTAGACTTAGCTGGACTCGAACTTACAGAGCATCATCCATCTTTGCCTCTCAAGTGCTTGCATTAAAGGCCTCTAATCACCACACCCAGCTAGACTCTTATTCTTAAAATATTTTCTTCTTGACCTCCCAACCTGTTTGGGAAAGATTCCCTTCCCTGAGTTACAGATCTCTCTGTTTTTCTTTCTGTCTTTACATTTGCTTTTGTTTGGTGGTGGATGGTATGTGCTATGGTGGATATACAGGGATGAGAGGTCAACTTGTAGGAGTTGGTTTTCTCTTCCACTATAAGGATCCTAGGTCAGGTCATTACCCTTGGCAGCCACTACCTTTCTTTGTTGAGCCATCTTGCCAGCTCAACTGCCTGGTTTTCCAAGATGGAATTTTCATAACAGAATCTAGGCTTGGGGTTGGGAGTGTTGAGTATAAGGAAGACTTCACTACTCTGTGAAATTTAGTTAGAAAACACCCACCTCTGCCTGACTATCCAAGCCCAATCTTTCCTGGAACTGAGAACTTAATGGGTTTTGCATGTAGTTGAAGAAAGACAGGGAAAACCATGAGACTTCAGTGCTGAAGACTGGCACAAAGGGAGAAGGGGAGTAAAGACTTTCAGGACTTGCTGTACTGATGCAAATGCCTAAGCTCCTGTACTAGCACAAACTTTGTTGCCAGAGCTTTCAAAGGAACAGAGCCAAAGCTTGCAGAATCCAGAAGTATTCTGTCCTTGCTGGCTGTGCAAGGTCGTGCCAGATTTGAAGATTCTGGCTGCTTGCCTGATGCATTCACATTCTATCTAAATCTGTGCTTTAGGCAGTTGGAGGCCAAAGACATGCTAAACCTACTTACTAGACAGAAAGCAGCAAGAAATCCCAAGGGTTTCCCCAGAGTCCTTTCTGAGCACCCAGAGAAGGAAACCAGCAGAGTTGTCATTTACTCAAAATCCTTGGGAGCAGAGTTGTCTCAAATTTTAGAATATTGTATATACATCTTGAGATATCTTGGGAGTAGGATGTAAGTCTAAGCACAGAATTCACTTATGTTTTATATAGAACTACAAGTAGGCAGTGAATTTTACAGAATTTTTCAGTGCATCTTTCTTTTGAGTATAGAACCTATCAAGAGTTCAAATGAGGAATTTGTTGCTTGTTTTATCCTGCTGGCATTTAAAGAGTGTTTGCAACATACAAGATGTTAGAATCAACAAACTCAGCCTGTTTTAATTTTCTTGTTTCTGCAGAGGGAGATGATAATTCTAAATTATAGCTTCATCGTCTGTCCAGCTACTTATGGAAAGAATGTGGGTTATCTGTACTATAATGTGTTGCCTTTACTGCTGAAAGTGAAGACCCCCATACTCGGGAGACCCTTCCTCAAGTCTCAGGAGATCACGACCACCCAAAGATCACAAGAAACCATACCTGGATGCAATCAGCAGAGGCTTTATTACGGAAGTTAGCTGGTGGTCAAAACTACAAGCTCTTTAGCTCCAAGAGCAAGGTTTTGGCCCAGAGTGGTGGGTTAAAGGGTCTTTTATAGCATGGGGTGGGGAAAGGAAGGCATTTTTGCTCGCTTACACATGAATGGTTGCATTTTCACATGGTTACACATGATTGGTTGTTTTACAAATTTTGAGCATAGCACTGGGAAGACCAAGGGAGGGGTAACCAAGAACAGTGGAACATTTCAGAGAATCTAGCCCAAATGGTCTAGAGTCATGTGAAAATCACTCTGCACACTCATTCTTCTCAAAAATGTGTTTTTTACCATGCTATTGTGTCCTATCCTGCCATTTACCAACTATTTCAGATTAACTATCTTCCAGCTATAGCCCCACCTAGGTGGCAGCATCTTTATCTGTAGTCAGGAATACCTTCCTGCCTTGGGCCTCTCCCACCCATAGGTGGGCCTATTGTTTGAGGCTTGATTCACATTCACCTGGAATGTGTCCTGGGGTGGTGAAAATCTTACATTCAGTTCCTCGTTCTGGAACTTACATTCTTGTTCAGGTATAGGATAAAGGAAAAGCCTGTATATATAATTTTTCACTCTACAAAAGAAGTTCTGGAAAAATGTTAGCCTCGTTGGCAGACATCCAAAGAGTTAATAAACAATATCTCATTCTCTCCATTTCAAAGTATTTATAACTGAGAACCCAGCTATGCCACTCCTGGGCATGTACCCAGAAGATGCTCCAACATGTAAAAAGGACACATGCTCCACTATGTTCATAGCAGCCTTATTTATAATAGCCAGAAGCTGGAAAGAACCTAGATATCCTTCAACAGAGGAATGGAAACCGAAAATGTGGTACATTTACACAATGGAGTACTATTCAGCTATTAAAAACAATGAATTCATGAAATTCACAGGCAAATGGATGGAACTAGAAAATATCATTCTGAGTTATGTAACCCAATCTCAAAAGAACACACATGGTATTCACTCACTGATATGTGGATATTAGCTCAAAAGTTTGGAATATCCAAGATGCAATCCACATGAAGCTCATGAAGAAGGAAGACCAAAGTGTGGATGCTTTGATCCTTCTTAGAAGGGAGAACAAAATACTCACAGGAGGAAATATGGAGATAAAGTGTGGAGCAGAGACAGAAGGAAAGGTCATCCAGAGACTGCCCCACCTGAGGATCCATCCCATATACAGTTGCTAAACCCGGACCCTACTGCGGACGTCAGGGAAGTGCTTGCTGAGGGGGGCCTGATATGGCTACCTCCTGAGAGGTTCTGCTAGAGCCTGACAAATACAGAGGCAGATGCTTGCAACCAATTATTGGACTGAGAGCTGGATCCCTAATGGAAGAGTTGGAGAAGGGACAGAAGGAGCTGAGACGGTTTGCAGCCCCATGGGGGGGGAGCAACAATGTCAACCAGCCAGACCGTGCCCCCAGAGCTCCCGGAGACTGAACCACCAACCAAAGAGTACACATGGAGGGACCCATAGCTCCGGCTGCATATGTGGCAGAGGATGGTCTTGCTGGACATAAGTGGGAAGAGAGGTCCTTGGGCTTGAGGGGGTTCGATGCTCCAGTGTGGAATGCCAGGGTGGGAAGGCAGGACTGGGTGGGTGGGTGATAGAGAGGCAGGGGGAGGGGGGATGGGAGAGGGGTTCCAGAAGGGAGACCTAGAAAGGGGATAATATCTGAAATGTAAATAAAGAAAATATCCAATAAAAGAAAAAAATAAAAATAAAAGTATTTATAATATCTTTTGGGATATTCAACAGAGTACTTCATGATCCATAATGCTAGTCATTGGTCTGAAGGTATTTATACTTAAAGTTTCACTTAATTAAGCAAGAACAATATAAGCTTCTGAGAAAATTTTATTTCTACAAATAATACTATACATTCTGCACATACACACAATATATATACATATAATATATAATTATATATAATATATATGTATTACTGTTATCTATCAACAGTCAGTCATATTTGGCCGAATAAGCAGCCAATCTGGGTTCTCTGGACAAAATTAGTACTGAGTGCGAGTAAGAAACTGGATTTCTCCTATCAGGATAGTACAACCCAAGCAAGTGTTTTACTCAAGGTGACCGATGTTACAAATGAACCTTCACTTATTGGGCCACATATGGCTTTTGGCAGATAGCAGTAACTGTGTAAAAGTTTGTGGTGGATGAAAGCTGTCCTGTTTCCCAGTACACACAGATGGTGAGCAAAGGTACAAGAGAAGGGAGTTTCAAAACTGTGTCACTTATCTACCATTTAACAAACAAACATTCGTCACCAAGCTCAAAACAATTCCTGCAAGATTTGAAAACAAACAACTAAACAAGCAAACAGCTCTTTGTCCTGTTCCTGACCTTTGGTTTATTTGCAGCTGACTTACAGGTATTCTACAATCAAAATTCTTTTATTATATGTGTTCTGTATACACACATATGTGTTTGTGCATGCACATGAATGTGAAGGGACAGAAGGTGTCTTGGGTATCTTTGCTTTCAGTGATATTTCTTTTTTCCATTTATTTATTTATTTATTTATTTATTTATTTATTTATTTATTTATTTTTGTCATTGTTGAGTGTATTGGTTAGTTTAGTGTCAACTTGACAAATGCTAGAGTCATCAGAGAGGAGGAAACCACAATGAAGAAAATGCTTCTATAAGATCAGGCTATAGGCAAGCTTGTAGGGTTGTTTTCTACATTAGTGACTGATAAGGACGGGCCCAACATTATTGAGTGGTGCCATCCCCGGGCTAGTGGTCCTGGGTTTTATAAGAATTAAAGCTGTTCAAGCCCTGGTGAGCAAGACAGTATACAACACTCCTCTATGGCCTCTGTATTAGCTCCTGCCTCCAAGTTTCTTCCCTGCTTGAGTTCCTGTCCTGACTTCCTTGGATAATGAACTGGGATGTGGAAGTGTAAGCCAAATAACCCTTTCCTCCCCAAGTTGCTTTGGTCATGGTGTTTCATCACAACAATAGTGATCTTAAGACATCAAGACAGAGTTTTATTATATATCCTAGGCTAGACTTACACTTACTTCAAAAATTGTGGAGAGCTTTTTGGGGCCGCTTGGCAGGAATTTGACATTGGGCCAGGACAAAGAAGTAAGCTCAGGCAGGAATCTAATTTAGGCTAGAACAAAGAAGTAGGCTTCAGGCATCAATATGACTTTGCGATAGTAGGACAGGGAGGTAGGCTCAGATATTTTGGTCATCCTGATAAGCCCTTAGAAATAGTGATCATGGGAAGTTTTATTGCCTTGCTTGTTCCTTGACTATTTGAATCTATTATAATGAAGACTCCCAAACTTGGGAAACCCTTTCTCAAGTCTCAGGATATCACGATCACCTAAAAATTGCAAGAAACCATATCTGGATGCAATCAGCAGACGTTTATTGGAGAGAGTTGGCTAGCCAAGGTCAAAACTGCTCGTCCATGCAGGAACAGAATTTTGACAAAAGGCCAGCAAGCTGGGGGGCTTTTTTTATAGCACAGGGTGGGGAAAGGGAGGAATTTTCGCACGATTACACATGATTGGTTGCATTTTCGCACGGTTACACGTGATTGGTTGTTTTACAAATTTTGAACATCAGCAGGCTGTAACACTGGGAAAACATCAAGGGGGCAGGGTAACCAAGAACAGTGAAAAGTTAGCTAGTTCTTGGAACCACCCAGATGAGTTGCATCTTTCTTCTTGCTTTGGGACTTCCCCACCCTGAGGCTTGAGGAATGTTGCTCTTTCCTGAATGTATCCTGGGACAGTGGCAGTAAAGGCCTGAAATCTTACATCCAGTTCCGTGTTCTGGAACCTGCACTCTTTCTGCTCAGGTCTAAAGGCAAAGAAAAAGCCTGCATATATTTCACAAAATGGTCTTTATAATTTTAGGCAAAGAAAAAGCCTGCATATATTTCACAAAATGGTCTTTATAATTTTTCACTCTACAATATCACTTGTTCCTCAATCTAGAACTGACCTTATTACCTGTGTGTAATTAAAATGGTATAAAAGCAGATTGAGAATAAATAAACCAGCCTCAGTCTCAGAACTGGCTGGGGTCATGCTACAATGTTGTTTGTCTTTTTGTTTCTTCTTAATCCTCACTTCTGTGCTGGAGAACCCGCTGACTGACTGAGCTGGCCTGGTCAGTAACTCAAACTAGCTTCAAGTTGGGCAATTTCCCCATCTCAGCCTCACTTGTGCAGGTTTATAGGCATGAGTCATCATGGCTGACTAGTCCTCAGATTCCTTATTAACATTCATGGACACTGTGTGATATCAAGCATTTTGAGATGGCTATGGTATTGGTAGAGTATGATTCTTCTATTTTGTTGTTACTAAAAATTTATAATTAAAAAAAATAATTCTTTCAAAGAAACATTTTTTAGACTAAACGTAGAGTATGGTAAAGAATTAGGGAAAATATGAAACTCCACGTTACACCTTCTAAAAATTTTTGCATTTAGAGTTAGTCATCTACCTAACATAATTCAGAGTCAACTACATGGACAGTTATGATTTTCCTGTTTTTGTAGGAATTCAGTTAAACTTAAAAATTAACTGCCCCAGGACACTTCCAGGGAGGAGCACATTCCTTTATCCAGGACACCTGCCTAATTAACCTGCTGGATTAACATTCAGATGAAAAAGGGAGAGACTGATTAACATTCCTCATACCACAGGGAAGGGAACCCACGTGCAGGTAGGGAAGGCCCAGAGCAGAACACATTCCTCAGGATGGAGCAACCTGTGACACTTATAGACAAGGGAGGTCCTTGCCACCTCATTCTCCAAAGACCAATCAGTTTAAAAGTCACTGCTCTGCCAATCATATTGTGCCTAGTCACTGTACACCCCTTAAACTGTATAAAAAACTGCTCTTAGCTTTAGATCGGGGTTTCTCTTGCCTGTGTGTGAGAGAATCCCAGTGCACTGGTTTTTCCCATTAAACCTCAGGTTTTTGCAGTGAATCCCCTGTCCGTGTGTGTGTCTCTGCAGGAGCATGTCCCCCGGTTTGGATCTTAGAGTCCAATATTTTCTCCTTTGTTTTTCTTTATTTTGCATTTGCTTTTTCCAAATAGAGCCTACCATCCTCTTATCCCCTTTCACTTTGAAATCCCCCCTAGTCTGTTGAAGTTAGTGTTGCTCTCTGGACCACTAAGGTTTTAAGTCTTAGACTGTTTTAACATTACGATGTGTAGTTACTACACAGATATTTAAATAGCCACATGTTCCATTTTATGATCCCAAAATCTATAACTGAAACCTCTAGAGTAGCCATGAAAGAGAAAAGTCCTAAAGGGAGTCTCACAGGTAAAAAACAACAACAACAAAAATGTGTCCTGCCTGCTCTTAATTCATGCTGCATGGCTCATAACTAGTTCTGTGCTCCATGGGGCCTCACTTGGCTCTCTGTACATGTGAGGAGATAGTGTCTTGCTTTGTACTGGAGAAGGAAAAAGAAATGGCAGCTGAACATTTGCCTCAATTCTGCTATACCAGACATCTACAATGACTCACATCCTCCCAAGTGTAATATAACTACCATTTTTAAAGATATATATATATTTCTATTTTGCATGTATGAATGTTTTGCCTGTGTTAACTGTACCATTTACATCCATTATGCAAAGTCCAGATGAAAGCATTGAAGACCCCCATACTTGGGAGACCCTTCCTCAAGTCTCAGGAAATCACGACCACCCAAGAATCACAAGAAACCATACCTGGATGCAATCAGCAGAGGTCTATTGGGGAGTTGGCTAACCAAGGTCAAAACTGCTTGTCCACGCAGGAACAGAATTTTGACAAAAGGCCAGCAAGCTGAGGGGTTTCTTTTATAGGGAAAGGGAGGAATTTTCTCACGGTTACACATGATTGGTTGTATTTTCATGCGGTTACACATGATTGGTTGCTTTACAAAGTTTGAACACCAGCAGGTTGTAACACTGGAAAGACCAAGGGGGGGGGAAACCCAGAACAGTGGGACATTTCAGAGGAACCTACCCTAAACGATCATTTCATTACCAACTATTTCAGGTAAACTATTTTTCACTTCTTCCGGCTATAGCCCCACCTAGATGGCTTGCATCTTTCTCTGTGGTCAGGAATGTGTCTTCCTGCCTTGGCTTTTTCCATTCACAGGTGGGGTCTACTCCCTGAGGCTTGAGGAATGTAATCCAGTAAGTGTCCTCTGATTCAGGGATAATGTCCTCGTCCCGGAATGTGTTCCAGGGCAGTGAAGGCCTGAAATCTTATTTTCAGTTCTGCATTCTGGAACCTGCACTTTTTCTGCCCAGGTCTAAGGGCAAAGAAAAAGTCTACATATTTCATAAAATGGTCTTTATAATTTTTCACTCTACAGCATCACAGACCCTGCCCCAGACCTGGAATTACAAATAGTTGTCAGCCCCCATGTAGGTGATAGAATCCAACTTGGGTCCTCTGCAAGAGCAGCAAGTGTTCTTAACCAATGAGTAATTCCTCCAGCCCTTCATATTACCATTTTTAAACTTTAACTTGTCAAATGATTTTCTGATGTGTTATTTATTCTCGTTTAGATTGATTTAATCAAGCACATGCATACACATGTAGTTATAAAATACTGTAAAAATCAAAATGAATATGACCTAATCCCTGGCCATAAATAAGTGCTTGTCTCTTGAGAGAGATACAGATAGATACAATACAATGTATTAAGAGACACACCTATAAAAAAGCATCTACAAATTGCCAATGGGGGACACAGTTTCTTGATAGTTAGGACTATGTCTATTTTGTGATTTTCATAATATGAGGTACCTGTGGTGGTTTGAACTTGCTTGGCCTGGGAGTGGCACTATTTGGAGGTGTGGCCTTGTTGGAGCTCAAACTACCACAATGATATTTGATAAGTGAGTGTAGGGGTGAGAAAGCTGAAATGGAAAAGATGAACAGACTCCTGAGCACTTTGAAATAAACAGAAGTGTATTTAGAGAAATCATAGATGGGGGTGTGATATTTCATAATTAATTGTCAAATAAAATGAATGTAAACAACTAGATGACAGCTTCCAGTATGCGCACAAAAAATATAATGCTGCAAAATCACAGAGATTATTGAGACAACAGCCCATCTGTCATCCATGAAGTGGTAAATCTATGTAGGAAAAAGCCTCTGCACAAAATTGTGCTTTTTAAATTATGTGATAAAATTATACTCTCTAAGTATAATTTTTTTTAGTACAAAATTTTGGTATTTACAACTTCGACTTTTTAACCTAACATATTTAGTTACAGTGTTAAATTTTGGTCAGTGGGAGAACTTAACAGCTCCAGAAAGTTATAAATTACTATTAAGTAGAGTGAAATACAGGGTTTTTATTTTTTTCTCATAAACATGCTTTCTCTTTGGCTCTGTCTCTCTCTGTTTCTCTGTCTCTCTCTGTGTCTCTCTCTCTCTTTCTGTCCTCTCTCTCTCTCCTCTCTCTTTCTAGCTTCTCATTGTGGAGCTCAGACTAACCCAATACCCACACTCCTGCTACCTCTGCTAGCCAGGGCTGGGATTGGAAGTGTGCATCACTGGGTAAGGCCTAAGAAGCTATTCTAATAGGAAAAATTCAAAGTCCTCATCTTTTATTGTTCTACTAAAAGTTTTTATTTGATGGTGAGTGAACATTGGAATCTCTTGAGGAAAGTTCTCATATCAGATTTGGTGAAGCAGTCAAAATCTGTCCAAAAATCCTGCCCACGTGCATTCCTGCTGTTTACCAACAAAGTGTGCTGAATCTAGTGCTTTAAAATGACTTGTATTTTTACCTGATTTCCAGAGGTCAGAAGAATGAAATCAGTTTCATTGTGCTAAACTCAAGGCCTTTTCACACTGTGCTCTTTCTGGGTCACTGAGAGAAGACATCATTTCAACTTCTACTTCTGTCTTCACAATCACTTCCTGTCTTATCTTTCATCCAACTGCTGTGAATGGGCTGTTATGATTGGGCCCAACCCACAGGCACACATAATAATCTGCTCATTTTGTAATCCTTTTTTTTAAATTGGATATTTACATTTTAGATTTTATCTCCTTTCCCCATTCCCCCACTCACCCAGAAACCCCCTATTACACCGCCACTCCTACTTCTATGAGGATGTGCCCCCACCCACCCATTCCCAACTCCATGCCCTCAAATTCCACAACATTGGGGCATCCAGCCTTCACAGGACCAAGGACCTCCTCTCTCACCTATGCCCAACAAGGCCATCTTCCCCTACATATACAGCTGAAGCCATGGGTCCCTCCCTATGTGCTCCCAGGCTGGTGGTTTAGACCCTGGGAGCTCTGGTTGGTTGGTATTGTTGCTCTCCCTATGGGGCCTCAAACCCTTTCAGCTCATTCATTCTTCTCTCTAACTCCTCCATTGGGAACCCCATGATCAGTTCAATGGTTAGCTGTGAGAATCTGCCTCTGTATATGTCAGGCTCAGACAGACTTTTTTGTTTTTTGTTTTTTTTTTTCGAGACAGGGTTTCTCTGTGTAGCCCTGGCTGTCCTGGAACTCACTCTGTAGACCAGGCTGGCCTCGAACTCAGAAATCCGCCTGCCTCTGCCTCCCAAGTGCTGGGATTAAAGGCGTGCACCACCACCACCACCTGGCTCAGACAGACTTCTAAGGAGACAGCTATATCAGGCTCCTGTCAGCATGCACTTCCTGGCATCCACATCAGCATCTGCCTTTGGTGACTGCACATGGGATGGATACTCAGGTGGAGCAGTCTCCAGACAGCCCCTCCTTCAGTTTCTGTCCCACACTTTGACTCCATATTTACTGCCATGAGTATTTTGTTACTCTATCTAAGAAGGACCGAAGCACCCACACTTTGATCTTCCTTCTTCATGAGCTTCATGTGGTCTATGAGTTATACCTTGGGTATTTTAAGCTTCTGGGCTAATATCCAATTATCAGTGAGTGCATACCATGTGTGTTCTTTTGTGATTGGGGTACGTCAATCAGGATGATATTTTCTAGTTCTATCCATTTGTCTAAGAATTCCATCAATTCATTGTTTTTAATAGCTGAGTAGTACTCCGTTGTGTATAGGTACCACAATTTCTGTATCCATTTCTCCACTGAAGGACATCTGTGTTCTTTCCAGCTTCTGGCTATTATAAATAAGGCTGCTATGAACATAGTGGAGCATATGTCCTTGTTATATGTTGGAACATCTTCTGGGTATATGCCCAGGAGTGGTATAGCTGGGTCCTAAGGTAATGCTATGTTCAATTTTCTGAGGAACCACCAGACTGATTTTTAGAGTGGTTGTATCAGCTTGCAATCCCACCAACAATGGAAGAGTGTTCCTCTCTTTCCACATCCTCACCAGCATTTGCTATCACCTGAGTTTTTGATCTTAGTCATTCTGACTGGTATGAGGTAGAATCTCAGGGTTGTTTTGATTTGCATTTCCCTGATGACTAAGGATGTTGAACATTTCTTTAGGTGCTTCTTGGCCATTCAAGTTTCCTCAGTTGAGAATTCTATATGTTTAGCTCTATACCCCATTTTTAATGGAGTTATTTGGTTGTCTAGAGTCCAATTTCTTGAGTTCTCTGTATATATTGGATATTAGCCCTCTAACAGATGGAGAATTGGTAAAGATCTTTTCACAATCTGTTGGTTGCCATTTTGTCCTATTGACAGTGTCCTTTGCTTTACATAAGCTTTGCAATTTTATGAGGTCCCATTTGTCGATTCTTGATCTTAGAGCATAAGCTGTTGGTATTCTGTTCAGAAACTTTCCCCCTGTTTCCATGTGTTCCAGGCTCTTCCCAGTTTCTCTCCTATTGGTTTCAGTGTATCTGGCTTTATGTGAAGGTCCTTGATCCACTTGGACTTGACCTTTGTACAAGGAGGTAAGAATGGAGAAATTTGCATTCTTCTACATGCTGACCTCCAGTTGAACCAGCACCATTTGTTGAAAATGCTGTCCTTTTTCCACTGGATGGTTTTAGCTCCTTTGTCAAAGATCAAGTGACTGTAGATGTGGGTTCATTTCTGGGTCTTCAATTTTATTCCATTGATCTTCCTGCCTGTCTCTGTACCAATACCATGCAGTTTTTTGTTTGTTTGTTTTTTAATCACTATTGCTCTGTAGTAATACATCCTCTGAGCTTTAGGTCAGGGATGGTGATTCCCCCAGAAGTTATTTTATTGTTGAGAATAGTTCTCGCTATCCTCGGATTTTTGTTATTCCAAATGAATTTGCAAATTCTTCTTTTTTCCTTTTTTTTTTTTTTTTTTTTTTATTTTGATGGGGATTGCATTGAATCTGTAGGTTGCTTTCCAGAAGATGGCCATTTTTACTATATTAATTCTGCCAATCCATGAGCATGGGAGATCTTTCCATCTTCTGACATCTTCAATTTCTTTCTTCAGAGGCTTGAAGTTCTTGTCATACAGATCTTTCACTTGCTTGGTTAGATTCACAACAAGGTATTTTAAATTATTCATGACTATTGTGAAGAGTGTCATTTGTCTAATTTCTTAGATTTCTTAGAATCTCTTAATTTTCTTATTTATCCATTGAGTAGAGGAAGGCTACTGATTTGAGTTAATTTTATATCCAGCCACTTTTCTGCAGTTGTTTATCAGGTTTAGGAGTTCTGTTGAGCACAACCTTGCTTATACACTGAAGGCCTAAATCAGCCACAGGCCTAAGTTAGGCATACATGCCTGCTAACACAAAGACTTGGTCTCTGTGGGAAAACACTGGTTCTAGAACAGATAGCTATAGATCTTGAAGACAGGCAGCCTTGGTGAAAAACTACCAACCTAGATAAGAACAAGTAGTCATAGTTCTTGTGGATAGGTAGCCTTGGTGGAAAGTACCAGCTTGGATAAGAATAAGTGAATCACAGACAGAGTCATAGTGGCCTGTTCCCTGCTTCTTCACCCAGCAAAAACCCTGTTCTGGAAGATATCTGTACCCCCCACCCAAGAACACCTACACTCCTGCATCATCCCCTGCCCCACATCCTGCCTCTATGTGCATATAACCCCTGTGTGAAAAAATTAAAATCACGATTTGATCAGCCTATAGAGAAGCCATCATTCTTCGTGTTCCCCTGTGTTCCATTTCTCTCTTCCAGGTCTTCTGATCCCAGTTCAATGCCCCGTGGGACTGGGGCAGAGTTCTCTGGTGGATGCTTTGGGGTCACTTAAGTATACTATCATATCATCTGTAAATAGTGAAATTTTGACTTCTTCCTTTCCTATTTGTATCCCTTTGACTTCCTTTTGTCGTCTAATTGCTTTGGCTAGGACTTCCAGTAATATATTGAATAGGTAGGGAGAGAGTGGGCAGCTTGTCTAGTCCCTGATCTTAGTGGGATTGCTTCAAGTTTCTCTCCATTTAGTTTGATGTTGGTTACTGGCTTGCTGTATGTTGCTTTTACTGTGTTTAGGTATGGGCCTTGAATTCCTGATTTTTCCAAGACTTTTACCATGAAGAGGTGTTTAATATTGTCAAATGCTTTCTTAGCATCTAGTGAGATGATCATGTGTCTTTTTTTCCTTTGAGTTTGTTTATATAGTGGATTACCTTGTTGGATTTCCGTATATTGAACCAATTCTGCATTCCTGGGATAAAGCCTACTTGATCATGATGGATGATTGTTTTGATGTGTTCTTGGATATGGTTTGCAAGAATTTTATTGAGTATTTTTTGCATGGATATTCATAAGGGGAATTGGTCTGAAGTTTTCTTTCTTTGTTGTGTCTGTGTGGGTTAGGTATGAGAGTAATTGTTGCTTCATAGAATGAGTTGGGTATTGCTCCTTCTATTTCTATTTTGTGGAATAGTTTGAAGAGAATTGGTATTAGGTCTTCCTTGAAGATCTGATAGAATTCTGTTCTAAAACCATCTGGTCCTGGGCTTTTTTTGGTGGGGAGACTTTTAATGACTGCTGCTATTTCTTTAGGGGGTTATGGGACTGTTTAGATGGTTTATTTGCTCCTGATTTAACTTTGGTATCTGGTATCTGTCTAGAAAATTGTCCATTTCCTTCAGATTTTCCAGTTTTGTTGAGTATAGACTTTTGTAGCAGGGTCTGATCATGTTTTGAATTTCCCCAGTTTCTGTTCTTATGTCTCCCTTTTCAGTTCAGATTTTGTTAATTTGGATATTGTCTCTGTGCCCTCTGGTTAGTCTGGCTAAGGATTTATCTATCCTGTTGATTTTTTCAAAGAACCAGTTTTTGGTTTTGTGAATACTTTGTATAGTTCTTTTTGTTTCTGCTGGGTTGATTTCAGCCCTGGGTTTGATTATTTCCTGCCATCTACTCCTTTTGGGAGCATTTGCTTCTTTTTGTTGCAGAGCTCTCAGGTGTGCTGTCGAGTTGCTAGTGTGTGCTCTCTCCAGTTTCTTTTTGCAGGCACTTAGAGCTATGAATTTTTTTCTTAGTACTGCTTTCATTGTGTCCCATAAATTTTTGTATGAGGAGCCTTCATTTTCATTAAATTCTAAAAAGTCTTTAATTTCTTTCTATATTTCTTCCTCGACTAAGTCATCATTGAGTAGTGAGTGGTTCAGTTTCCAGGTGCATGTGGGCTTTCCATTGTTTTTGTTATTATTGAAGACTAGCCTTAGTCCGAGGTGATCTGATAGGATGCAAGGGGTTATTTCAATCTTTCTGTATCTGTTGAGGCTTGTTTTGTGAACAATTATGTTGTCTATTTTTGGGAAGGTACCACGAGGTGCTGAGAAAAAGGTATATTCTTTTGTTTTAGGATGAAACGTTCTATAGATATCTGTTAAATCCATTTGGTTCATAACTTCTGTTAATTTCATTGTGTCTCTCTTTAGTTTCTGTTTCCATGATCTGTCCATTGCTGATAGTGAGGTGTTGAAATCCCCCCACTATTATTGTGTGAGGTACAGTGTGTGCTTTGAGCTTTAGTAAAGTTTCTTTTATTCTGAGGTAGTGTCTGTCTTTGTCACTGAGGTATATTTCCTATATGCAGCCAAATTCTGGGTCCTGTTTACATATTCAGTCTGTTAGTCTATGTCTTTTTATTGAAGAACTGAGTCCATTGATGTTATGAGATATTAAGGAAAATGATTGTTGCTTCCTATTGTTTTTGTTATTAGAGGTAGAATTATGTTTGTGTAGCTATCTTCTTTTGGGTTTGTTGGAAGATCACTTTCTTGCTTTTTCTAGGTTGTAGTTTCTCTCCTTGTTTTGGAGTTTTCCATCTATTATCCTTTGTGGGGCTGGATTTTTGAAAAGATATTGTGTAAATTTGGTTTTGTCATGGAATATCTTGGTTTTTCCATCTATAGTGATTAAGAGTTTTGCTGAGTATAGTAGTCTGTAGTATCTTCTGGCTTTTATAGTCTCTGGTGAAAAGTCTGGTGTAATTCTTTTTTTTTTTTTTTTTTTTTTTTTTTTTTTTTTTTTTTTTTGGTGTTTTGAGACAGGATTTCTCTGTGTAGTCCTGGCTGTCCTGGAACTCACTCTGTAGAGCAGGCTGGTCTCGAACTCAGAAATCCACCTGCCTCTGCCTCCCAAGTGCTGGGATTAAAGGTGTGCGCCACCACTGCCTGGCCTGGTGTAATTCTTATAGGTTTGCCTTTATATGTTACTTGACCTTTTTCCCTTACTGCTTTTAGTATTTTTTTGTTTTGTGCATTTGATGTTTTGATTGTTATGTGATGGGAGGAATTTCTTTTCTGGTCTAGTCTATTTGGAGTTCTATAGGCTTCTTGTATGTTTACGGGCATCTCTTTCTTTAGGTTAGGGAACTTTTCTTGTATAATTTTGTTGAAGATATTTACTGGCCCTTTAAGTTGGGAATCTTCACTTTCATCTATACTTATTATCCTTAGTTTTGGCCTTCTCATTGTGTCCTGGATTTCCTGGATGTTTTGGGTTAGGAGCTTTTTGCATTTTGCATTTTCTTTGACAGTTGTGTCAATGTTTTCCATGGTATCTTCTGCACATGAGATTCTCTCTTCTATCTCTTGTATTCTTTTGGTGATGCTTGCATCTATGACTCCTGATCTTTTTCCTATGTTTTCTATCTCCAAGATAGTCTCCCTTTGAGATTTCTTTATTGTTTCTCATCTATGACTCCTGATCTTTTTCCTATGTTTTCTATCTCCAAGATAGTCTCCCTTTGAAATTTCTTTATTGTTTCTCCTTCCATTTTTAGATCCTGGATGGTTTTGTTTAATTCCTTCACCTGTTGTTTGTGTTTTCTTGTAATTCTTTCAGGGATTTTTGTGTTTCCTCTTTAAAAGCTTCTACCTGTTTACCTGTCTTCTCCTGTATTTTTAAGGGAGTTATTTATGTCTTTTTAAAAGTCCTCTATCATCATCATGAGAAGTGATTTTAAATCTGAATCCTGCTTTTCCAGTATGATGGTGTGTTCAGGACTTGCTATGGTGGGAAAACTGGGTTCTGATGATGCCAGGTAACCTTTGTTTCTGTTGCTTATGTTCTTGTGCTTGCCTTTAACCATCTGGTTATCTCTAGTGCTACCTGCACTCACTGTGTCTGACTGGAGACTGTCTTTTCAGTTATGTTGCTTGTGTCCGAACTCCTCAGGGTCCAGCTGTCTCTGTGATCCTTTGATCCTGAGCTCCTGGGTGTAAGAGCTCCTGGGAATCAGGCTGCCTCTGGGATCCTGAAAACCTGCTGCTCTGAGTGTAGTGGTTCCTCTAGGATGAATCAGGATATGGTGTCTTCATGGGAGCAGACCAGCTAGGATTCTGCCCCAGCCAAAAGGGCCAAGCGAGGGCTTATTTTGTAATCCTTAATATAATGTCTATCAACTCCCATTTTACCATAGAAATTAATAGATTTACAAGTTCTAGAGAGCCACATGTGTTCACATTTTCAGCCTACCACATTTGCTTAGCATGTGGTATTTAGAATAGGAGACAATTTTGGTTCATGAGGAGTAAATATATCCATGTGAATGAATTTTTTTGGCATAGGGTCTACTACCACTTTAAAAAATACTTTTTTCCTGTAGAGTTTGTACATCTACATCATCCACTTGTTTTGTCTAATATACACTTGTCTTGCATGTAGTAAGTGCTGACAGTACTGCCTACACATGCTCAAACAAAGCTCTTCAGTGGATGCCTATTCACTACATCTGATATTTCACCTCTTCCTGCTTTGAGTGTTTATCATCTCAATGATGATAAACCTTTCACAAGTCAGAAATCCTGCTACTTGATGTAGAGTGTGCATTTTCAGGAGATTGCTAATACCCAAGAAGGTAAAGATATGGAAATTCTTCAACAAATATTTATTTTATGTAATACGAAATCATCTTAGATTCAAAATAAAGTATGCGGTAATTTTTATAACACTAGATCAGTGAGTGTATTATTAACCTCAGGTAAGTCTGACTTACAAGATCTGAACTCAGTAAACAGTAAAAAATCCAACATATGTATATAAACTACTGGGGGAAGGGAAGGGGAAAGGAAGGGCTGGCTTTCTGGATAAGACTCAAAAGACACTGATCAACTTCCCACAACACAGAAACTGATCCTCTATCTTTAAGACTTCCCAACCCCATTTTATGAGTTCTGAAAGGGTCTCTGTTTGGCCGTGGGAGACGCACATAAATCAGACTTTGTAGAAATGGCTCAGTGAGAATATGAAATTGCTAATTCACAAAGAGAAATACAATAATCACAAAAGTAAAGTAAATTCAGTTAGCATTATCTGCACATTTCTCTTTTTAGGCAGATATTATGGGAAGCCAAATTATAATTGTAAGGTCACTGAAGGAACATGGTTTCTGAAGAAGGGCTGTTACATAACTTGGACATTGGATAGGATCAGGTTACAGTACCATTATAATGGCCTTTCTGAGGAAACAATCACACTGAAGACCCACAGGCTATGTTTTCCCTCAGACAGGATGGGTGCTCCAACTCTGTAGCATCAATAGCTCTGTACTTCTATGGCTACCAAGTACCTTCTCCTTTCATTGTGAGACAGGGTCTCAGTTTGTATCTTGGGTTGGTTTTGAACTCATGGCAATCCTCCTGCCTCTATCTCTTGAGGTTTACAGGCATGACTCACCATGGTTCTTCTAGCTTTCCCCCTATTTTAATTAACACCATGTTTTAAGTAATAAAAAGAATGGATCAAATTGTCTTGTTGAAAAATATTCTTGGCATCAAAAAATCCTTCTTTATCCTCAGATTAGATTTAGAAATATCAAGACATGCTCAAAATGATTATTGAGTACCAATGATATTTCTGCCTACTTTTGTTATGTGACAGCACCTTACTTCCTCCTGAAAAAATCAATTACCCTTTGCCTGCTGTTTTTAATAGCCTAGAGATTAAAGTTGAAAGGGACTTTTGCTGTGTTTCATGGTAGAAGCAATTTTCTATTCTGGTTCTTCAAACCCACAGAGGCCATTGTTTCAGGGTGGGAAGAACAGAATGCCAAGTAGCCATTAGAAATGATGATAGTGGGGACATGTGGTAGTTTAAATATGCTTGGCCCAGAGAATAGCACTATTTGGAGGTATGGCCTTGTTGGAGGAAGTGTGTCACTGTGGACATGGGCATTAAGACACTCCTCCTAACCACGTGGGAGCCAGTCTTCTCCTAGTAGCCTTCAGATGAAGACAGAACTCTCAGTTTCTCCTGCACCATGCCTGCCTGGATACTGCCTTGCTCATACCTTGATGATAATGAACTGAACCTCTGAACCTGTAAGCCAGCTCCAATTAAATGTTGTTCTCGGTCATGGTGTCTGTTCACAGCAATAAAACCCTAACTAAGAGTGGATTCATATTGAGAACCACACCCATGTATCTTTAGTGGAGATATGACATAGTGTAAAGTTATCCGATTGATAGTGCATTCAATGACCTGGAGGATAAAGTCTCACCTAAAAGAAAGATGCCATTCTCACCTCCATGCTTGTGTCTCAGTTTTGATGCCAATAGGCCATTATACTGTTCTACTGGGCATCCACTTTGAAGGTAAAGTTGATAATAAGAACAGTGGCCCTCATGGTAACGTGCCTACCACTATACCTCCTTAGCTAGACTTGGATACTATTTAAGATGTTGTTCAGTGGATTACACACTCCACAAACCTTTGAATAATGATGTTTGCTGAGGCTTTAAAGCAAGAAGGGGAAAAACCACATCCAGAACACGCATCAATCCCAAGTAATAGAAATTCCTACCTGTTAACAGTTAGAATGTGAAACATTCCCCCCACAGGCTCTTGTGTGAGCATTTGGGTTCCAGCTTGTGGTATTGTTTTAGACTCGAGACAACTCGAGACTGTATTTGGAAATAGAGTCTACAGGCATAATTAATTAGTTTGGCCCAGTCAAATATACTGGCTGGAATCTAGAAAACTGGAATTTTGACACAAATTGGATATGAAATTGAAGATCAAGTTGATGCTTCTGCATCAAGACAATCAAGCCAAGATTGTCTAAGATTGTCACAAAGTTACTTGTGCACACGAGTGGGGCATGAAGCAGTTCCCTTTTACAGCTCTCAGGTGAAAACATCCAACCTTCAGAACTGAGACAGTTTGTGATTTGCAGTCCTTTGGCAAAACAGCCTGTGGTATGAGAGCGATGTCCTCTGTAATCTTAGCAGTTGAATACTTGGTCATAAGTTGGTGGCTATTTGGTAGGAATTAGGAGATATGGTCTTGCTGGAGGAGGTATTTCACTGGGGATGGGGCTTGGATTACAAAAGCCTCACTCCATCCTCAGTGCACTCTTCCTGAATCCTGAATTTGTGGATTAGGATGCAGACCTCTCAGCTGCTTCTTCAATTCACTGCCTGCTGGGCTGCCATGCTCCCTGTCATGATGGTGATGGGCTCCTATCCCTCTGGACCAATAAGCCCCAAATAAACCCTTTCTTCTAAGCTGCCATGGTCATGATATTTTATTACAAAAGTTAACTAAGACAGTCTTTGGAAATTAATGTATCACCCAAGGCTATCTAGTATTTACTGCTTACACTGAACTTCTCAAATGCCACAGACTTTGTCCCGTGCAATAAACTCTATTAAAAATCTCATCCCCCCCCCCTTCACCATTCATGAACATTTTAAGTGCACTGTTATAGTGTTCCAGGGGATATTTGCATAGTTTCTCCCTCCAATGATGGGATTCTTATGGCCACTTGATGGCACATGATACACATTTAGAAATCTCATTGTAGAATTTGCTTCTTCAAGGGGCTGGTGAGATGCTCAACAGTTAAGAGCACTGACTGCTCTTTAGGAGACCATGAGTTCAAATCCCAGCAACCACATGGTGGCTTACAACCATCTGTAATGAGATCTGATGGCCTCATATGGGTGTCTGAAGACAGCCACAGTGTACTTTGGGCTAGAACAAGCAGGGCCCAGAGTAAGAAGGAGCCCAGTGGGCAGGGAAAAAGAAGGGGCCGGATCAAGCAGGGTGGGAGCAAGAGGGAGAAGGGAAGGGAAAAAAATAAAAAACAATTTGCTTCTTCAACCCACACCCATAGTCTTAGGCTAATCGCCCTAAGATGTTGACATGTCATGAAAAAAGGTAAGAAGTTATGGGATGTTGCTGTTAGTGTTTGGTGCATCCAAAGAATAAAGACAATTCAATTAGGCATCGGTAGGAGATGATAAACTATAGTGGATTGCAACAATAGTTCTACCAGTGCCATTGAGATCTCTGTAACTGAGATAACCTTGCAAAAATTATTCTAAATTGAAATGTGAGTGACAGTATAGACTAGTCTTATGTTGGTTTTAGAAATAGGCTGACTTTGGAGAGAGGGCTGAGGGCTGAGTCCTCCAATAGTCTAGTAATTTGGGGCTGCATGTCCCATTCTTAAAGGAAGGGGAGGCATCTGACCACTATACAGATTGTTTCCGTGATATGGTGTCTTAGGGTTTCATTGCTGTGAAGAGACACCATGACCGGTGTCTTCCTTATAAAGGAAAACATTTAACTGGGGATGGCTTACAGTCTCAGAAGTTTAGCCCATTAACATCCATGGCAGCATGCAGGCAGACATGGTGCTAGAGGGGTTGCTGAGAGCTCTACATCTGGATTTGAAGAGAGACACTGGGTCTCTTGAGGTCTTGAAACCTTAAGCCTGCCCCCAGTGATGCACACCTCCTAATAGTGCTACTCCCTGGTGACCACACATTCAAATGTATGAGCCCACGTGAGTCATTCCTATTCAAACCACTACATACAGTAATACAAATTTAAGAAAAAGATAATAGAATTCTTTGCAACCATAGTGAGGCATTTGTGCATCTGTCTCTAAGCCATGAAAGCATTTATCCATTTATTTATTTATAGGAAAAAAATTCAACAGGGATAATGACGGCTCATAAACACATGAACTGATAGTGAGGATTGATTCATAGGACCCTAAACTCAGTTATTCCTGATTAGTTTTCTACCATGGGATTTTGCCGAGTCAGTCATAGTACCTTTAAGCAGATCATATGCTATGTTCATAGCAACACTAATTGAGGGCTGGGAAGACGTTTCAGGGGTTAAGAGTACTGGTAGCTCTTGCAGAAGACTGGGATTCAGTTTTCAGCCCCACTCAAAAACATCTGTAACTTCAGTTCCAGAAAATCCAATGCCCTCTTCTGGTCTCCATGGGCACTGCACATATGTAGTGTACAGAATTTATGCATGGAAAATACTCATACACATAAAATAAAAATAAATATTAAAATATGAAAAAGGAATACTAACTGACATAATAGTTAACACAAAGAACCTATAAGTTTAATAAAAAGAAAAGAAGTCAAAATTTATAATTTCTATTACAGATTGGTGGATTAATATTGTAAAAATGGCCATCCTGCCAAAAGCAATACACAAATTCAATGCAATCCCTATCAAAATTCCAAAAAAATTTTTGGCTTCATATGAAACACACACACACACACACATCAGAAAATATTTTCTATGTCTTCGACCTGGCTTTCTTCTCCTTTCTCTATTCCTGTTATTCTTAGATTTGGTCTTTCATAGTATCTCAAACTACCTAGATGTTTTTGTGCCTGAATGTTTTTCAACTTAAGAATTCTCTTTGATAGAGGTTTCCATTTCTTCTAGCTTGTCTTGTGTGCCTGAGATCCTCTCCCCCATCGCTTGTATTCTGCTGGTGAAGCTCGCCTCTGCAGTTCCTGTTTGAGCTCCTAATGTTTTCATTTTCAGAGTTTTGGCTTTTCTTTAGTGATCCCCTATCTGCTTTCATGTTGTCAACTGTTTTCTTCCTTTCATTCCATGCTTTGTGCTTTCCTTCATGGACTTATTTCTGTCTTTTTAGATATCGATTCTCAAGTCCTTGTCTGTGCACATTGAAATCCGTTTTTCAGGGCTCACTGTAGTGGGGTCGCTGGATCCTAGAGAAGACACATTGTCCTGGCTGTTGTTGATTGTGTTTTTATGCTTGTGTGTAAGCATCTGGCTTGGGGATGATTCTAGCTCTGGTCATTGATATCTGGTTAGGTAGGTTTTCTTGTTTCTTGGTTTCAGTTGACCTCTCTGACTCATAGAGAGGTGGTGGCTGTGGGTTGTCTGGTAGAGAGTGCCAAGTGTAGCCATGGGAGGGATGGGTAAGGTGGGTGGGTGTGTGGAGTGGTTCTGGTAGAATATGCTTCTAGGTGTTGGGAGTTGACACTTAGAAATCAGAATGGGCAAGAAAGAAGGACGGAGAGGGTCCATAGCAGGAAGGAAAGCTGGGTCTGCCAGGAGGGCCTGTGGAGTACCCAGGGAATGGAGGAAGAGAGGGAAGGCAAGTTCATGCGGGTGGTTTATTGTGGGGCATGTGGACCCTTAAGCCTCCAGATGAATTATCACAGAACTGGTGAGGTGGAGCATGCTCAAACCTCTGAAACCTCAGACTTGGGACTGGTAGGGGTGGGGTTAACTCCCTTCCTACTTCCATACTTCAGAGTACATACCAGGAGACCCCCAACCAGGTGGTCACAAGTAGTGATGTAGCACAGCACCTGGAATTCCTCCCCATGCAAACAGCAGCATCAGCATCTTAGCTTCAGCCAATAAAATGCATTTAACCCCTAAATCCCATCCCATTCCCTAACGTTCATATAGTCCCTGTCCACATGGAATAAAGCACACAAGTTATTTCACCGAGGATTGTCCGAGACTGGCTTTTTTACTGAGCTGTAACACTTGGCAGAGGCTCTCTCCCTTGCAGAACTTTTGGGCCCACCTGTCTGGCCAGGCTCCCACGTTCATAAAGGCTCACATCAGAGTGCTCCACCATAACCACCACCATCGTCATCACCGCCACCACTCTGGGACCCGGGGCCCCCAGGCCACCTGCCCAAACCTCTTTATTCCTTTTCTAAGAGCTGTAACGCTTCTGGCATTCTAGCTGTGCCAGACTTCTGTGAACCCTATTCGTCTCGGACTCCTCTTCACCTTCCCAGGTTTAACATAAAAACGAGGTGGACTGTGGACCCCACCGATTCTGGACTTTGCCCCATCTTCTCTGAGCTGGCGTACTTCGGGGTGGTGTCTGGGCACCCCACCAGGAGAGGTGGAACCAGAGCCACAATCTCCCAGAGAGTTGGGGATGTGACGGAGGAACTGGAATTGGAGGTTGGGAAAGAGAATAGGTATCACCTACCTAATTCTGTGGCCAGCTTGGTCTGCACGTTTCCAGGGAAATACTGTCTCCGGTATTGGTGGCTGAGACAAAAGGTCTTAAAGAAACTCTTACAGTCTATGTGCTAAGTGAAAAGGCCAAAAAGAGGTCTGGCAGTACCTTATGATATGTGCTTCCCCCAGAATGGACTTGTTGGGAAATACTGTGGTTTTACAGGGTTGCCTTTTTGAAGCCTCTGAAAATATGACTCATCACCATTTTCTGGGAAAGCAGGAATGGATCTGGCCAGAGTTCATCATCCAGCTCAATGTTTAATTAAAACTTGCTTTAAATTTGACGCAAAAATTGCAATAGTGCTTTTCTTCTCATCCAGTGGGATTAACAATAGATACAGTTTTACAAGAGTGATTACGTGTGACAATGAACAATGTTCTTCAGCCTGTGAATGTCCATCTGACTACAAAGCTTAAATTATGTTGTCTATTAAGTTTAAAGAATAGGAGGGTCAGGCAAGAGCTAGCTATTGTTTGCTTGCATCAGTTACTTTATGGTGTTGGTCAAAGAACACTAATTAAAAACACATAGAATTAATGCAGTGAAAACTGGGGCTGCCATCTGCTGGTGGGACATTTGAGTGACTCTAGGTATGTCTTAGCTTCCTTAGGGCTCCAGCGTTTCTGATCGAATGGTCTACACTTTTGGCTATTGCTGGCACTCAGTCCCACCCAGATTCATCAATATTTGTTGCATTAATAAATCAGCTAACAAACCTGAGTACAGTGGTACACTGTTTTAATTCCAGCTCCCAAGGAAGCTGAGGCAAGAGAGCGTTGCTTGAACCAGCCTAGAAAACCAAGTGAGAATTTATTTTAAGGAAAACAAAAACCTTAACAAACAACTCAACTAATGGGAATCAATTGTACTATAAATTACATTGTGTGCATTGTGCATCTCCCCCCCACCCCCAGAGTGAACATTCTGGGGGTTGCTGCTATGAATAAATGTCTCACCTATGTCCACAGCCTGATTGACAATGGTAAATGCATTTTATAATAAAACCAGAAGATGGCAATAGAGTAACATAAATTTAAACACTAGCAGCTTTTGTGTGGTTTTACGTAGCCTTTGTCCTTCAATACATGGCTAGAAACTGGCTCTCCAGCCTTTTGTCTCCCCAATTCCTGTAAAGATCTTATTGTACAAGCGGTCTGAGACACACACTGTCCTTTAAAGAAAAAAAAAACCCAAATCAGACAAAACAATAACAAAATTTCACACAGCATCAGCATCCTCTTGCTGTGTGAAGATGAACATAATGAAACCTTTCTCAATTGGGTGAATTTGTATTTTTAGAATTTTATGAGAATACCAAAATAAAAAAGAAAGAAAGAAAAAGTGGTGGGGGTGGGGAATGTCTAGGGCAAGCTCAAAAGCAATCTGTGGTCATATTTTTGCCCCCATTTTTTTGATGTGTAATATCCCAGTATGGTTAAGTACTGAGGTTTGTTGAAAGGTTCCGAGTCAGTGCTCATCTTCCATTTATTGGCTGTGTGTTCACAGGTGAACTCTTTTTCTCTGACATTCAATTTCCTCTTCTGTGAAAAAAAGGAGTAATAAAAATAATGCCCATTATCGTGTGGTGATGTCGAAAGGACTAGATGAAAAGATACGTTTAACTCTCTGACACATAATAGGAAGCCGAAACAAATTCAGGCTTGTCTTTACATTTGCATGAAAGAAGCTTGCTTTGTGTTAGTTTTTAATTGAATACCAATCATTGGATTATAACCATCCCCCCCCCATCCCCACCCCTGACTTTGGTTGCTTGTTAAGTATGTAATTGAAGCAAAATGAAAGAGGCATAAAAATGTCCACCGGCAGGCTGCAAGTTTGTATCTTCTGTGTGAGTTAAGTAACAATGGTATTCTATAAGAACTAAGAGAGTGTGATGTTCTCTCTTAGTATTTCTTCTGTGCCCAAAAGGAACACTTTCATTAACACTACATTCAATCAATCTCTTTTAATCAAATTACCAAATACATGCCGGTCTATTTTCCCTCATTGGTGAGGTGATTAGAGCTTCATAGGTCGATGTGAAGTGGCCTTACTTAGGCTTATTTGTGACCGGTGATGGTAGCAAGCACATCAATAAATCAAGGTTCTGCTCGCTGCTCCTGTGACGTCAGCGTTCTGCAGGAAGGCTGCTGTTTTCACACTGAAGTTTTCCATTTGAATTTGCGTGTGGTAAAAGGCTTTACTGAAGTTGGTAGAAAGGCTCCAACCCATTGAGAAGGAGCCTTTAGGATCAATGACCTTCACAAAAGTCTGTGAGACTGTGAGGAGAAGCCCCCAAACTGACAAGCTCTTCCATACCAGCCAAAGCTGAGCTGTTGCTCAGTGAACAGTAGGGCACACAATTATTACCATTTGCAGTCTTTCCAGGCACCCTACTTCACCCTACTTCCTGTCACGGTGACATTTGTGCTGTCTTTGGAAGGGAGGCAGAGCCAGTAACTGAAGAAAATGCTTTCCCTTTAAATAGTAAAGTTCTACCTAGGCAGTGGTTCTCATCTCTGGCTGCACGTTAGCTTTAAAGAATGTCAAAGCCAAGGTCTCACTACAGGTCTCGTAAATCAGAATTTCTGGTCTCAGATCTGTAACTCAATTAGTAATGTTTCCTAGGTGGGTCTAGTCTGCTCAGGGTCGAGCCGGCCTGAGCTCCGTGTACAGAGGTTGGCATTCTACCCCGGCCTTGGATGATATTTTTACGACGCCCCTGTCCTGGTTTCTCAAGCTCCCTTCCCTTGCTTTATATTCTCCTCACTATCCTCACGGTGCCTTTCAGCCCACCAGCCACCGACTGCACAGCATCTAGTTCATCTGAAGGGATTTCCTCTGTCCTCATTACTTACAGGTCTGGCTCTGTCTCCTTAACTCAAAGATTGAGGGACCTTTATTTCCTGCTAAGTCTTCCCCCTCCACCTCAAGCCTCCTGCTACTCTCAGGGCTGTGGCTTCTCCATTATCCCCGAATCCGAGATAAGAAACTCAGACACAGCAACTTTTGAGCATCCACCCTGTGCCAGGTGGTAGGCATAAAAAGGAGAATGCACTAGAATCCTGTCAAAAGAGAATTGAACACAGACCCAATTAGACTGTGGTATGAATTGAGCAGCAAGGGATTCATGTGACAAACACAGAGAGAGCCAAACAAAGGCTGGTGCCAATTTTTTTGGTACTTACTATTTCATATGCTGAGAAAAATGTCACTCTGCATAGTCTAAATGGCAATCAATTTTCTCCAATTTTAAAATTAATTGCCCTTTTAGTTTCTGTCTTTTCGTTCAATGATGTTTCATGAAGGAGTAACTTATATTTGTGCCTCAGGATCCTCTTATATTATTTTAACCTTTCCTCCATTTTGGCATCTGTTCATACTTTAATGTTTTTTTTAAAGATTTATTTATTTTATGTATATGAAATATACTGTTGCTGTCCTCAGACACACCAGAAGAGGGCATCAGATGCCATTACAGATGGTTATGAGCCTCCATGTGGTTGCTAGGAATTGAACTCAGGACCTCTGGAGAAGCAGTCAGTGCTCTTAACCACGGAACCATCTCTCCAACCCCCAAACTTTAATGTTATTTACATTACATCTTGAAGAGCTCATCTATGTCCATTTAGACAATCAGTCTCAATGAAGACTGTAAGCCTGATTAATCACTCAAGCACATCCCAACAGTGACAAAGCAGTGCCATCATTTGAAAATACTTCCAGTAGTAAGTACTTGTGTGTTTGAGACAGGGTTTCATCACATTGCCCTGGCTATTCTTATGCTTATGACAATCCTCCTGTCTCAGGCTAAGAATACATTAAAACATATACATATACATGTATCCACACAGGCATGTATGGTCATAGATGAATGCATCAGTGAATGCCCCAGTTCACTTTGGCATTTTAGTTGCTTGCGAGTTATACTTGCATGCTCCCAACAACTTAATTTGTCCCAAATCAATCATTTCACCATTCATGTTTCTCCCTCTGTGGTGTGTGTGTGTGTGTGTGTGTGCGCGCGCGCGCGCGCACTCTCACGAGCATTTGTGTGTATGTGTATAGGGAGGTACACACACATGTAAAGGAAGAACAGGACATTGGATGTCTTCCTGTTGGTTTCCATCTTACTACCTTGAGATAGGATCTCTCCCAAGAACCAGAAGCTTGCTGCTTGGGCTAGGCTGACTGGCCAGTAAGCACTGGCTCATGTAGCATGTTGCCTAAGTCTCTGGACTCTCTAGAGTGGAGGGCCAGTATTATAAATAGATTCATCTCCCCTCCAGACATGATATTCACGTACATTTGACATTTATGAACCAGACAGCCACTTTTTCATGGAAATCAGTCTTCTCGGGGAACACCAAATGCTGATTTAGAAGACGAAGTGAACTCTAAAAGAACGGACTGAGAAATTCTGTGTTTGTTTTTATCCTACAGTGAATTTTCCCTTAAGAGACTCACAATGGTCTGTTTTGCTCCAATTTCTACCCATCATCATGATATTAACCAGAGATGAAATATTTATAAGGTAATCAGTATTATCCTTTGAAGTATAGATTCTTTTTTAACTAGGAGAAAGTTCAATAGAATCCTCTAATGAATGCAGTATAGGCTGTATTGAACTAACTAGCCTGGAAAGTTGATGTAAGAATGAGATTAGCTATTAGCTATTTATGCTCTCTGACTTAATTATCTGTCTATAGGAATAGTAGTTCTCAAGGCATCAACAGTATAATATCCAACCAAAATAGTTGTCTCTCCTAAAAATGAAACATGATTTCTTCCAGATGAACACGAGCTACATGACTTCATCTTCAAATGATATCCTCAAAGAATGATGACTCCAATTGAATTAACTTAATTTT